>NW_011495075.1:155207-157575 GCF_000754665.1 Bison bison bison
AGCTGCTGTCCCTGCCCTGTGGAGTCAGTCCCGCCCAGACACTGCTCCCCTCCCTCCACCTTCCACCCCCGGCCCCCAGGCTCCCTATTCCAGATAAACCCCATCCTGACCTCAGGCACAGGCGGCATAAAAGGCTCATGACCTGGGTCTGATGCCCTCCTGAACCTGTCGCCCCCACTCTGGTCCCCTGCTGCCGTGCTGCCTTGCTGGCCTCCATGTGGACTCTGCTCCAAGCCCCTCCACTTGCCGACCCTCCGTCCAGACCAGCCTGCATAGCTCTCCCCACCTCATGCCTGTAAGGTGCAACCACTCCATGTTCAACAAACACCTCTCCTGTGTCAGGCCCTGCCACTTACAGATGAGGAGCAAAGACAGGCAGGGAGCTGGCCCAAGTCACACGGCAATGGGCAGGGGAGCTGGGAGTGGCGCCCCGGCCTTCACGCCTCTGTGGCCACGTGGGTTCGGTGCAGGCCGAATGCCCCACGGCCGCCTATCCAGGAGCTGGGGAGCTGCACACGAGGCTGCCCCAAATGGGCTGCAGCAGAGGGGCCCCTCCTGTGCCTCCACCCGCCCGCCCATGGCTCCGGTGAGTTCACTCGCTAGCTGAGCCTCCTGCCAGATCTGCGAACTGGGCTTGTTCGGAGGTGAGAGGAGATGCATCCCCCGAGTGGGCCCCATCCTCACGGACAGGCATGTAGGGGCGCTCAGCCTCGGGGCTGGTGGTCAACCAGCAGCACCTCCTTCCCATCAGAGACCACAGGGGTCCACTAGCAGGAGGGGGCTGGGCTGAAGGGGCATGGTAAGCCCAGGGCCTGATGACCCCCAGGCCTTGCCCCTGGTGCACGAGCCATGTGCCCACCAGAGAGGCGGGTTGGCACCCTCTCAGGAGCATGGAAGGATGAACTATGCTTATAAAATGCCCAGGAAGAGCGGCCCAGCTCACCCACGCTGGTCCTGACTGCTGTCCTGACCAGGGTGGGGACCACAGAAGGTCATCCCACTCCCCAGGCAGGGGCAGCTAGTCCATCCTCACTAGGGTCCCGCCTCCCACCCACACCTCTCGGGGTCCGGTGGGTCCTTGTCGTCCATGGCGAAGCTCAGGTTCTGGTGTTGCCACTGGTGTTCTCGCTCCTGTTCCTCCTCATCCTCCAGGGTCGACTGCCGGGTGAGGCTGGGGGGGACAGAGGGTCAGCGCAGCCTCAGGGTGACGTCCAGAGCATCCCCATGGCCGACATCAGGGGGAGGAGAGCGGCAGGCTGGACTTCGCCCTGCACCCGCACTGGAACGGGGGTCTACTTGCCTAGGTGTCCTGCAACCCCACTGCAATGGGAGTCCACCTGCCTGGGCACCCCTGCATCCCCACTGGAACGGAGATCCACCTACCTGGGCGCCCCCGCACCCCCACTGGAATGGGGGTCCACCCTGCTTGGGCACCCAGGGACATGGAAGGATGGTCACTGCTCAGCCCGAAGGAGGCAGGTGAACCTGGCAGAGCCCGGCTTTGATCTGAGGCTCTTAGATGAACAGTTACTGAGAAACATCCCAGCTCCCCAGCTCCCCCGGGATGTCCCAGCCCCCAGACAGAGATCCCAGATGAACCAGCCATCCCCAAAGGGGAACCCAGCATTGCTTCGCTCACTGCCTAGGCACTCCGTCAGCCTCCTTCACCTCCGAAAACCAGCCTTCCCATGGGTGGGAGTGAGGGGCACAGCCTGCCTCTGGCCCCTGGTCACTCTCCCAGCCATAGTCACTCACAGTCATTCATAGTCACTCTCAGAACCGTAGTCACTCTCATACCGGTCCCCCTCATAGCCACCCCCCGGACCCCACCTTCCACCATCCTGCCTCCAGCCCCATGTCCCTACAGCACCCTGCCCCAGCCTCCCACCAGTCATCCTCACCCACCTGCCCGTGCACCTACCTCCCCGCAGTGGCCCACCCCCATTCTAGCCAAAGAGCAAAGAATCTCTGAGGAACTGAGCTGGGCCAGCCTCCCACTGGGAACTGTGGGGTCACAGATCCACCGGTAAATACTGAGAAAGGGAAGTGAGCCCCACTCTGCACCAGGAGGGAAAGGGCTGGACTTCAGAGGGAGGACAGGACAGCCTGGAGGCCAGAGGCTGGGCCCACGGGGAGGGAGGCCGAGCTTCCCCAGAGGCCGCAGGGGAAGCTCCGGGCTCTGTGGGTCAGGGGTACCATCCAGCACTCTCTGGCCCCGATCAGAAGGGTCCGGGGAAGGCAGTCCTCTCGCTTCCCAGCATCACTGCAGGGTAGTAAGGCTCCCACCTGGTCAGCACCCAAACCTGTTCCCCAGCCTCTCCACTGCCCTGTTCCTACCATGGCCTCGCCTGCCTCTACAGAGCTTCAC
>NW_011495075.1:157675-158226 GCF_000754665.1 Bison bison bison
CCAGCCATCCCCAAATGGGAACCCAGGATCGCTTCCCTCACCACCCAGGCGCTCCGTCAGCTTCCTTCACCTCTGAAAACCAGCCTTCCCGTGGGCAGGAGCGACGGGCACAGCCTGCCTCTGGCCCCCGGTCACTCTCCCAGCCACAGTCACTCACAGTCACTCTCATACCGGTCCCCCTCATAGCCACCCCCCGGACCCCGCCTTCCACCATCCCGCCTCCAGCCCCATGTCCCTACAGCACCCTGCCCCAGCCTCCCACCAGTCATCCTCACCCACCTGCCCGCGCACCTACCTCCCCCCAGCGCCCCAGCCCATTCTAGCCAAAGAGCAAAGAATCTCTGAGGAACCAAGCTGGGCCAGCCTCCCACTGGGAACTGTGGGGTCACAGAAACCCACCCGCCAAATACAGAGACAGGGAAGTGAGCCCCGCTCTGCACCAGGAGGGAAAGGTCTGGACTTCAGAGGAGGGACAGGACGGCCGGGAGGCCGGGGGCGGGGTCCGCGGGGGAGGGAGGCAGAGCTTCCCGAGGGGCCACAGGAGAAGCTCC
>NW_011495075.1:158326-159898 GCF_000754665.1 Bison bison bison
CTGTTCCTACCATGGCCTCGCCTGCCTCTACAGAGCTTCACATGCAACCACGGAAGAAGTATCATGGGAGGAGCAGGCACGTTTCTAGGGGGAAACCCACAAATTTTATCAACTGAATGACATAAAACCTATCTAAAAAGCTTCCTAAAGGAAAGAGCCCCCAGCCCCTGGGGAAACTTCTGCAGGGCCAGGTCAGACAGCCTGCTTGATCCCCCCACCTAAGGGGGAGTCACTTCCCTGCACCTCCCCAGTCCTCCTCCCTAAAAGGGGCAGGAGCCACACCACCACCCTGACCTGTTCAGGCCCAGCATCATGTTCGCTGACCTGGTGTTTAGTAAACTCATTTTTTGAGCAGGATCTACATATAAGCGGGTTCCAGGGCTCCCCTGCTCATGAACAAAAGGACAGGAGGGACCAAGGACAAGGGGTGGCAGTGCCAGAGGGGATGGAGCCCCGAGGAGCCGGGTGTGCTGGCAGAGCAGGAGCCCAGGCCTGGCTGGGATGTGTGGCAGTGGTGGGGGACACGACTCAGCAGAAGGGGCGACAGGGCGGGTCCCTGGGGACCAAGGGAGACATGGGTTCACTCTGTGTGTGGGGAGCCACCAGGAGACTTAAGTGATGGACTCAGGACACAATTTGAAGGCAGAGTCCACTGGGTTTGCTGGGGGGCTGGATGGAGATGGGGGGCCAGCAAGGAAACGAGAAAAATGAAGGAAAGCGGGCTTGAGCAGCTCCTGGTGGTGCTTTCAGAAGGCTGGGGGCCTTCGGGGAGAGAGGGGTTCAGTGCGATGTCTGCAGCAGTGGTGGGGGAGGAGGGGCGGGAGGACGTGAAGGCTGAGGAGACACTCGACGGAGGAGGGAGGAGCCAGCCTGGTGGACCGCAGGAACGGGATGTGCTGGCACTGCAGGAGGGGGCCCACCAGGGCAGTGCTGGGCAAAGAGGCTCCAAGACCCTTAGAAAGAGCCCGACTGGACAAGAGACAACCAGGGGCTCCAGAAGGAGGAGCTGGTGACGCCCAGCATCTGAGAAGGGTTAACAAGAAGCTGTGTCAGAAATTTGCAAACAAAGTGTGGAGAGCTTGTCCCATGGGGAGAGAAAAGGCCATAGGACAGAGCACATCCACCATGGTGCCCAGAACATGCGTGCCACCAAACGTGGCACCAGGTACAGGGGGCAGGGCGCTCCTCCTCGTGGGGTCACCAGATCTCTGCCTGACATGTGGAAGCACAAAGGGTCAGCAAACCCTAGGCCCCACACTGGCATCTGCCCACACCTGGCTGTCAGGCTCGCTGGTGGTGCAGACCTCAGTGCCCCTGCCTGTCAGGGCTCGACTCCCCCCAAGTGGGTGGGAAGGGCTCAAGCCCAGGCACCACGGCCTTGATCATGGGGTGGAAACTGGACCACTCCAGGCCTCTGCCGTCACTCACTCCACAGGAACCCATGGCCCCTCCAACCAGGCCCCGATGCCCTCATCCAGGTGAGAAAGACCCCCTGCACGTGGCTTCCCCGGGTCCAGATGGTCAGCCTTCCCCCTCAAGTCCACTGTTTGGGGTCAGCCATGCACTGCAGAG
>NW_011495075.1:159998-162701 GCF_000754665.1 Bison bison bison
GGAGCACAAAGGGTCAGCAAACCCTAGGCCCCACACTGGCACCTGCCCACACCTGGCCGTCAGGCATGCTGGCGGTGCAGACCTCAGCGCCCCTGCCTGTCAGGGCTCGACTCCCCCTGAGGGGGTGGGAAGGGCTCCAGCCCAGGCCCCACGGCCTTGATCACGGGGTGGACACCGGACTACCCCAGGCCTCTGCCATCACTCACTCCATGGGAACCCACGGCCCCTCCAGCCAGGCCCCGATACCCTCGTCCAGTTGAGAAAGGCCCCCTGCACGTGGCTTCCCCTGGGTCCACCCATTCAGCCCTTCCCCTGTGGACCCTCCCTCGAGTCCACAGTTTGGGGTCAGCCATGCGCTGCAGAGATGAGAGACCACCCCCCGCAGGGAGACTGGCCCACGGGGACAGGACTCCCCCGCACACCTGTGGCCAGGTAGGGATGGAATGCACAGGATTCCTTGGGCCTGAGCAAGCCTGTTCCCACATAGGCGGCTCAGCCCTCAGGGGAGCTGCTGGTTTGTCAGTGGAACCTGGGTCAGACAGCGTCGGAGCCTAGTCTCCGGGAAATGACTCACCCCAGGCAGCTCCTTGCCCGGAGGGTGTCAGCCCAGGAGTCCTGAAGTGACCCCCAGCTGCACATCAAGACCCCTCTGCTCACCTTGGTGATGTGGCCACCCACCCCCACCACACCCCCAGCCCAAGAGAAACGTTATCTCCACCAACAAAGAGCGACCCTCCTTAAGAGAAGGAAGAGAGAGAAGGACAGGCTCCCAGAGGGGCAGGTAAAACAGTAAAAGCCCAGGAATGAATATACGGTACCCAAAGGCCCAGGGCAGTGCCAAAGAACGTTCAAACTTCTGGACAATTGCATTCATTCCACATGCTGCTAAGGTTACGCTCAAAATCCTTCAAGTTAGGCTTCAACAGGACGTGAACTGTGAACTTCCAGATTGCGAAACTAGGTTTAGAAAAGACAGAGGAACCAGAGATCAAATTACCAACATCCGCTGGATCATAAAGAAAGAAAGGGAATTTCAGAAAAACATCTACTTCTGCTTCATTGACTACGCTAAAGACTTTGACTGTGTGGATCACGACAAACTGTGGAAAATTCTTTAAGACATGGGAATACCAGACCACGTTACCTGCCTCCTGAGAAATCTGGATGCAGGTCAGGAAGCAACAGTTAGAACTGGACATGGAACAATGGACTGGTTCAAAATTGGGAAAGGAGTACAGCAAGGCTGTATATTATCACCCTTATAACTTATATGCAGACTATAATAACTTATATGTCTATAACTTATATGCAGACTACATCATGCAAAATGCAGCTAGATGAATCCCAAGCTGGAATCAAGATTGCCGGGAGAACTATCAACAACCTCAGATATGCAGATGACACCACCCTTATGGCAGAAAGTGAAGAGGAACTAAAAAGCCTCTTGATGAAAGTGAAAGAGGAGAGTGAAAAAACTGGCTTAAAACTCAACATTCAGAAAACTAAAATCACAGCATAAAGGGTGGAAGGAGCGACAGAATTTATTTTCTTGGGCTCCAAAATCACTGTGGACGGTGACTGCAGCCAATAAATTAAAAGATGCTTGCTCCTTAGAAGGAAAGCTGTAACAAACCTAGATAGTGCATTGAAAAACAAAGACATCACTTTGCCAACGAAGGTCCATATAGTCAAAGTTATGATTTTTCCAGTAGTCATTAATGGATGTGAGAGTTGGACCATAAAGAAGGCTGAGCACCAAAAAATTATGCCTTTGAATTATGGTGCTGGAGAAGACTCTTGAGTGTCTCTTGGACAGCAAGGAAATCAAACCAGTCCGTCCTGAAGGGAATCAACCCTGAATATTCATTGGAAGGACCAATGTTGAAGCTGAAGCTCCAATACTTTGGCCACCTGATGGGAAGAGCCAACTTATTGAAAAATATCCTGATGCTGGGAAAGATTGAAGGCAGGAAGAGAAGGGAACAACAGAGGATGAGATGGTTGGATGGCATCACCGACTCAATGGACATGAGTTTGAGTAAGCTCCGGGAGTTGGTGATGGACAGGGAGGCCTGGCCTGCTGCAGTCCATGGGGTCGCAAAGACATGACTGAGGGACTGAACAGCAAAGGGCCCAGAGCAGCGCTCAGCACTCAGAAGCACACGTGTTGGTGAATACAGTGACCAGTACACCAATAAAGGAAGCGGTGAGGGCGCTGACGTGTGCCTAGATGGCACCGGGTGCTCACAGGTGCCACTGACAGGAGGTGCCACTGACAGGAGGCCCCACCCCCTTGAGGAATGCGGGGGGCAGGGGGAGGTGGGGCACCTCCATTCTGCGGATGAGGCTTCCAAGGCTCACAGGATCAACAAGGTACCCAAGGCAGGGTGGCCAGTAAAAGAAGGAGCTGAGGTTCCCAGCCAGGGCAGCGTGTGAACCACAAGGCCTAGTGCCAGGAAGGACGCCCAGGGAGGCTCCACCTTCTCAGGAGCCCAGGAGCTGAGCAGTCAGAGGGAGTGGGGTGCTTGGGAGGGGCCGGAATGTGTGGGACTCCCCAGCCCGGCTTGAGCTCTGGTGCAGGCTGGGGAAGCAGGTCTGGGGAGACCCAGCGGCCAACAGCTTGTCCTTTAGAGTGCCAGGGTCAGTGCACGCTGACACCCGGGGAGGTCCCAGCCACAGCCACCAGCTGAAGCCCCAGCAGCC
>NW_011495075.1:162801-164536 GCF_000754665.1 Bison bison bison
GAGAACTATCAACAACCTCAGATATGCAGATGATACCATCCTTATGGCAGAAAGTGAAGAGGAACTAAAGAGCCTCTTGATGAGGATGAAAGAGGAGAGTGAAAAACTGGCTTAAAACTCAACATTCATAAAACTAAAATCACGGCATACAGTCCCATCACTTCATGGCAAATAGATGGGGAAAAGGTGGAAGGAGCGACAGATTTTATTTTCTTGGGCTCCAAAATTACTGTGGATGGTGACTGCAGCCAAGAAATTAAAAGATACTTGCTTCTTAGAAGGAAAGCTATAACAAACCTAGATAGTGCATTGAAAAACAAAGACACTACTTTGCTAACGAAGGTCCATATAGTCAAAGTTATGACTTTTCCAGTAGTCATGTATGGATGTGAGAGTTGGACCATAAAGAAGGCTGAGCATCAAAAAATTGCTGCCTTTGAAATATGGTGCTGAAGAAGACTCTTGAGCGTCTCTTGGACAGCAAGGAAGTCAAACCAGTCCATCCTGAAGGGAATCAACCCTGAATATTCATTGGAAGGATCAATGTTGAAGCTGAAGCTCCAATACTTTGTCCACCTGATGGGAAGAGCCAACTTAATGAAAAATATCCTGATGCTGGGAAAGATTGAAGGCAGGAGGAGAAGGGAACGACAGAGGATGAGATGGTTGGATGGCATTACTGACTCAATGGACATGAGATTGAGTAAGCTCCGGGAGTTGGTGATGGACAGGGAAGCTTGGCCTGCTGTGGCCCATGGGGTCACAAAGACATGACTGAGGGACTGAACAACAAAGGGCCCAGGGCAGTGCTCTGCACTCAGAAGCACACATGTTTGGTGAATACAGTGACCAGTAAACCAATAAACAAAGGAATCAGTGAGTGCTCTGACATGTGCCTAGACAGCACTGGATGCTCACAAGTGCCACTGACAAGAGGCCCCCACAACCTCGAGGAATGCGGGGGTGGGGGCACCTACATTCTGCAGATGAGGCTTCCAAGGCTCACAGGATCAACAAGGTACATGCGGCAGGATGGCCAGTAAAAGAAGGAGCAGGGCAGCCTGTAAACCACAAGCCCCAGTGCCAGGAAGGACACCCAGGGAGGCTCCACCTTCTCAGGAGCCCAGGAGCTGAGCAGTCACAGGGAGTGGGGTGCCTGAGACTCCCCAGGCCGGCTTGAGCTCCGGTGCAGACTGGGGAAGCAGGTTTGGGGAGACCCAGTGGCCAACAGCTTGTCCTTTAGAGCACCAGGGTCAGTGCATGCCAACACCCGGGGGTTCCCAGCCATGGCCACCAGCTGAAGCCCCAGCAGCCGCCCCTGCTGCCCTCACTACCTAGCCGGCACTTGGACATGCAGCCCTCTTTGCTCCAGGCAGGCCTTCCAGCACCCATGCTCCATCCTTAGAGAAAGGGATCTCCTGTTCCCTTCTGTGGTTCAGGAAACTCCCTGCCCACTGTGCAGGGGAGAGCCAATTTGGCTCCCTCCCCCAGACCCTTCTTCCCGAGTCTGCCCTGCCCATGGTCAGCAGCTGAGGGCAGGGGTATCCTTGTGGGCAGGTTGACCAGCAGAACCCTTCCTTCCTAAGGGAATTGCACACAGAAATCTGCTGTGTGTCAGGTCAGGGCTCAGCTGCCTGGGAAGGGTTAGCAGGGGAGGGCACAGAGGCTGCCCCAGGGCGTTCTGTGGAGGCCCAGGCTCAAAGGGCAGGACGTGAAGACCTTGGGAGGGGAAGAG
>NW_011495075.1:164636-165538 GCF_000754665.1 Bison bison bison
TCCCAGCCATGGCCACAAGCTGAAGCCCCAGCAGCTGCCCCCACACCTCCCCCTCGCCAGGCCTGCCAGCCCCCACACTCCATCCTTAGAGGAAGGGATCTGTTCCCTTCTGTGGTTCGGGCAACTCCCTGCCCACTGTGCAGGGGAGAGCCAGTTCGGCTCCCTGCCCCAGGCCCTTCTTCCTGAGTCTGCCCTGCCCATGGTCAGCAGCTGAGGGCAGGGGTGTCCCTGCGGACAAGTTGACCAGCAGAACCCTTCCTTCCTAAGGGAATCGCACACAGAAATCTGCTGTGTGAGAGGTCAGGGCTTAGCTGCCTGGGGAGGGTTCGCAGGGGAGGGCACAGGGCTGCCCCAGGGCATTCCGTGGAGGCCCAGGCTCAAAGGGCAGGATGTGCAGACCTTGGGAGGGGAAGAACGGGTGCAGGCCTGACACCAGGCCCTGTGACCCGGGGCCAGTGAGCTGCCCAAGGGGAGCCAGCCTCCCCAGGCGAGGGGCCACTGTGGGTGGTCAGTGAGGTCCCCTCCAGCCCTGACGGTCTAGGGAGAGGTGCCAGGGAGAACCAAGCAGCTTGGGAGGTGGCAGGGCTGTGGGAGGCCGGGCGGGGAAATGATTAACCCCCAGCCGCTCTGTCCTGGGCACTCGACCCACCCTCACCCCCCGCGGACAGGCCCGCCCCGCCTCACCGGGAGGAGAGGGCTGGGTGCCAGGTGCCCATCCAGGGCTGGGCGTCTGCATTTCGACCTAGCGCCAAGGATGGGGGGCCCGCTGGCCCTCCGCTGCCCACTTGGGCCCTGCCTGGAGCCACCCTCCTCACCACTTCCTCAGTGCCCCCCACCCTCGCCTTGGAAGCTCGGTTGACAGTGACTCACAGCCCTTCCCTCTGCCAGCTGGGGCTTGTTCC
>NW_011495075.1:165638-166441 GCF_000754665.1 Bison bison bison
AGTGAGGACAGAGAGTCCAGGGGGACCCCAGCCCTGGGGGGGTGCGGCCATGGGGGCGTCCCTGGAGCTTGGGGCCCTTGGGGGTGGGGGGAGGGGAGAGTCAAGGTCCTGATGGGAGGGGCTGCCCACACCTGCAAAGGCAGCCTGGCCTCATCACCCAAAAGTCCGCCTGGGGCCAATTTCTACCAGCAACAGCCTTTGGGTCAAGGAGTAGGGACTCAGCTCCTGCCCATCCACTACATGGGCCTCAGTCTTCTGGGGATGGTGTGGGGGGTGGGGGTCAGGAGATGCTCTTGGGGGACCCCAAGAGAAGTTCAGGGATCACCAATCGCATGAGGGTGCTGCCTTCTGGACACCCACCCCCCCAGGCTTCTCTGACCCTGTCCCCAGACCCTTTGAAGGCCCTGCTCATGAGTGAAGACTGAAGCGCAGAGAGGGAGAGCGCCAGGCGTGAGGTTTCCCAGCCCCAACAGCACCCCGAAACGCTGTGCCCAGAGCCTGAGCCTCATCCCTGGGAGGGCACCTGCCTGCTCGGCCTACTCACTGACCCTGTGAGGCAGTGCGGCCGCCTCCTCCCGGGAGGGGCCTCTCAGACTCTCCAGAGAAAGACAGGCAGTCAGGGGCGGCTCAGAAGCTGAGACTCGGCCGTTTACCTCCTGAACGCCTCCCCAGCCCTCAGAGCGGCCTCTCCGGGCTGGACAGCCCTCCGCAGGCAGCATGCTCCGGCCTGCGTCCCCAAGGAGGAAGAGGGCCGGAACCCCGGGGGCTGCGCGGCATGGCCCCGACTCTGTGGCCCCCGGAGC
>NW_011495075.1:166541-167221 GCF_000754665.1 Bison bison bison
GAGTGCCCGACAGGGAGTGGGGTGCACCACCGGGAGTGGGGTGCCCCGGGTCAAGCCCGCTCTCCTCCCGCCGACCAGTTCGACCATGGGAAACCCAGCTGGGAAGCGGGCGGGCAGGCGCGCATCTTGGGTCCGGAGCCAGAGCTCTCCCCAGTAGCTCGCTGGGAACTGCGGGCACGCCCCGTGCAAAGCCCGCCCCTCCAGAAAGAAGAGCCGGGATCCCTTCTGCACACGCAGCGCTCAGGGCTCCGAAGAAGCCAAGGCTTCGGAGGTGCCCTCGGACTTTGGGCTGGCGGGGCAGGGGGTTGAACCCGGCCGGCTTCCCCCTCCCCCCGCTCCCCTCGGGGGAACAGAGAACAGGGGAGTAGTGGGAGAATTCTGGAGCGAGTGAAGTACCACCTGGCTCCCTTTAGGTGCACGTCCCGCTGCGCGCGCCTCCCATCCAACAGGACCTCAGGGGACCAGGGAGGATCAGTGCCTAGCAGGGGAATCTTGTCTTCCCTGTGAATCAGAACTGTTGCGGCTCCCAGGGGAAAGAGGTGCAACCCCCGACACCAGTAGAAGAAGACGGGACGGGGGAGGGGGGGAGTAGGAGGACTGGAAATGACGTGGCCTGCTGGGTCTCGCTGGCCAGCCTGGTCCCCTTGGGGCGCTGATCCGGAGCTGGTGGTCTCTACAGT
>NW_011495075.1:167321-167821 GCF_000754665.1 Bison bison bison
GAAGGTAAGAGAAAGAACGACATGGTGAGACCAAGTTTCGGTGAACAAAGCCCGCACTTTATTTTCCAAAGTAGTTTTTATACCTTAAGTTATGCATAGAGGATAATGGGGGAAGGGGTAGAGTCATGCAGTAAGCCAGGCTTTCTTCCTGCAAACTTATCATATGCAAAAGTTTAGGTGATTTGCATCATTTTCTGGCCCAGAGGCCTTTTTCTCTAAAGGTGATTATTCTAAAGTCAGGCGCCAGCCTCCAAAAAGCATTAGATAAAGTTACATTCCTACAGAGCAAAGGTGTGGTGGGCTATAACAAGAAAAAGAATTAACTCAAGGGTCCCAGGTTACAAACATTAAAGCTACTATTTACACCAATTACATTCATCAATACACTGCCAGGGACACAGCAGGTAAGGGATACGGAGACTTAGCAGCATACATTGGCCCAACAAGTGAAAATCCCTTCACCAATACAATTTCTAATCAATCTTTTAACTGCTCAAAGG
>NW_011495075.1:167921-168464 GCF_000754665.1 Bison bison bison
CTTTAGGTGCACCTCCAGCTGCGCGCGCCTCCTATCCAGCAGGACCTCAGGGGACCAGGGAGGGTCAGTGCCTAACAGAGGAATCTTGTCTTCCCTGCGCATCAGAACTGTTGCGGCTCCCAGAGGAAGAAGGCATAACCCCCGACACCAGAGGAGAAGACAGGTGTAGGAGGGCTGGAAATGACGCGGCTCTTGGGTCTCACTGGCCAGCCTGGCCCCGTTGAGGCGCTGATCCGGAGCTGGTGGTCTGTACAGTGCCTCCCAGCTCTGAGATCCTCAGTGAAGGGCTAGCCTGCTGCTGAACAAAAAGCCTGGGTGCCAGGGTCCAGCCCCGGTGGATCCAGGGAATTCGAAGCGGGGACGGCGTCGGCGAGGATCAGGAAACAATTGCTTAATTAAACGTTAATTAAGGATATAAAGAGTAATAGAATGAGGATAGCTCAGTGAGGAAATTCAGTGGAGAAAAGAGGCTGAAATAAGGATAGCTCAGTGAGGAAATTCAGTGGAGAAAAGAGGCTGAATAATTCAGCCAGAAGGTAAGAG
>NW_011495075.1:168564-169125 GCF_000754665.1 Bison bison bison
ATGGTGCAATTAGCTAATGTTACCTTTGAGTTGTTACATTTCATTAAAGAAACTGCCTGCAGGGCATAAACAAAGGTTGATAGCACTAACTCTGATGGTTCATTTGTTAAGATTATTCAAGGACATGAAGAGGAATATTCTCAATTTGTAGGAAAATTAAAGGATACAATTGAAAATCTATTAAGGATATGACTTTACAAAATATTATTTTAAAACAACTTGCTTTTGAAAATGCTAATGAGGAATGTCAATCCATGCTTAGACCAATTCGAGAGACTGGCTTTCTTATGGAATATTTGAAAGCATATAAGGATATTGGATCTATGTCCCATAGAACAAAATTTGTGGCATTAGAAACCTTTAATGTACAAAAAGCTGCTAATGCCAAATGTTTTAACTGTGGGAAGCCCAGCCATATGAAAAAACAGTGTCGCCTGCCAACACAGGCCGGAAAAAATAATACTACTTCTAATAAGAAGAGACCCCCAGGAGTATGTCCAAGATGTAAAAGGGGGTTCCATTGGCTGAATGAATGTCATTCTAAATTTGATAAGGATGGAA
>NW_011495075.1:169225-171025 GCF_000754665.1 Bison bison bison
GCCTGCTGGGTCTCGCTGGCCAGCCTGGTCCCCTTGGGGCGCTGATCCGGAGCTGGTGGTCTCTACAGTGCCTCCCAGCTCTGAGATCCCCAGTGAAGGGCAAGCCTGCTGCTTGGGAGCAAGGAAGAGGGGGTGGCAACAACCTGGCCCCTGCATGCTGGGACTCGGGGCCACCTCTTCTGGGGCGCCTGCTGTCCCCAGGGACCCAGAAAATGTCCTTCCCTTGGTTTGTCAACTGAGAAAGAAAAGTAACCCTTGTCGTTGGAAGCCCAGCCCTTCCAGGGACACTCCGTGAAGCCAGCAGTAGGGAGCGTCTCTAAAAGTTCAAACTCCAACACTGGCGCAATGGACACAAAACCGAAAGAGCGGGAAGGCTGGTGTGCAGACCCTCCAGAGACGCAAGACAGTGCGCTTTGTGCGTGTTAGGGCCCTACAGTCCGCTGAGGACAGACCCTCCTGTGTCCCGGGCGCTCGCTATGCATGTACAGGGCCAGCGCTGCAGTAACAAGTGTCACCGGCTCGGTGGCTGCAGAGCTCAGGTGTTTATTTTCTCACAGTTCCAGGGGCTGGGGTCCCTCAGAGGACCACGCTCCCCCAGAGACCCTGGGGCAGGATCCCTCCTGCGTCCTCCTGCTGCCGCCGGTGGTTGCGGCAGCTCTGGGCCTGCGGCTGCGTGACTCCTCATCTGCCTTCGGAAGCCGGGGAGCCGTGCTGGCCTCTCTGCACCCACGTCCAAAGTCCCCCTTCTATCAGGACACCAGTCCCTGCCCAGGGCCCACCCTGATCATATCGGCAGAGGCTGCATTCACAGCTGGCAGGGCTTACGGGTTGCCCATATCTTGGTGGGAGAACACAGTTCCTGCTGCAGTCAGCAAACGGCATTGGCTTTCAGTGACTCAAAGATGCTGGGGACTCGGTTCCTAACTCCAAGACACTCCCACGCGGGCAGTGGAGAGGCACACACATGTGTGCTCCTAAACTTGCATTCACACAGACGTGCACAAGCGTACCTACTCACATGCACTCCTCTGTGGTGCATACTGCACGCTGCGTTCACGACAGGTTGAGACGGGGCGGGGGACACGCGCATACCTGTGGCCGATTCATGTTGATGTATGGCAGAAACCAACATGATATTGTAAAGCAATTATCCTCCAGTGGAAATAAATTTTTTTTAAAGACAGGCTGTGATGAAAATTAAAATTGTGTCATCAGGAGAGATTCATTCTAACGGACAGACTGGGGCACCTTGAAGGACAGGGACACCTGGCTTGGGCTTGAAGGCAAGTGAAACAAATTCACTCGTCAGAGAAGGTGGCAACAGACCAGCTACAAAACGGGGTGCAAGTGAAGACGCAGGTGTGAGCGGGAGGCGGTAAGGCAAGGAGTGGTGCTCCCGGACCTGGAAGAGGGGCTTGGCTGTGACCCCGCAGAACAGGAAAGGCCTGAAATGAGGTGAACGGCAGCTGAGCAGGAAAACCCCTGAGACTTTGAGGGTTGAGAGGTCAGGCTGGAGAGGGCAGGCCACCGCGGAGGGGTTACTTTTAAGTCTATAAAAGAAAAAAAGGGCTTGATCATGGGCAGCCCATAGGAGGGGCAGCAGCGTCGGCGGAGCTCCAGAAGGCCGAGCGGTCACAGGGCTGGCCGTAGGTGGGGGGCAAGGCCAGGTGCCCACTCGCTGCAGGAGGGGCAATGAGGGCAGGTGTCCCCGGGCCCTGAGGCTCGGCATCTTGAGACCCGGGGCCTGAGAGGGCGCAGCGTGGGGTCGTCCACAGCTCATGAGGTCAGCAGTGCCCCTGG
>NW_011495075.1:171125-171655 GCF_000754665.1 Bison bison bison
AAACAGTGTAACTACCTATCAACAGGGAACTTGATTAAATACATAGTAAGGCATTAATACAATGGAATACGACACAGCTGTTTAAACCAATGTACATGTCTAGATATAGCAACTTACATGTCTACTTACATGTACCCACTTGTGAACAAAGCAGGGCACAACCACGTGTGCACATTGCAGTGCCACTGGTACCAAAAGTGTGTGTTAGTCACACAGTCGTGTCCAACTCTGCCGGGGTCCAGCCCCAGCAGGATCCAGGGAATCCCTCAGGATGATGGCGTCAGTGATAAGGAAAGTAAAGGGAGAGAAAGAGGCTTGATCTTCCTTGGTTTACACAGAAAACCAATAAAGCTCCTGACACGGAACTTGCTCTGTTCACGGAGGCTGCAGGCGCCCTCTCAGTGGGGTGAAGACACAGGACGCATCCTCCCCGGTGAAGATGCAGGGCACCTTCCCGATCGGATCTTAGAAGCCCAGGCAAAAAAGTGAAGTCAGAGAGCCCCTGTGCCCTCAAGGAGTTATCCTGAAAG
>NW_011495075.1:171755-172347 GCF_000754665.1 Bison bison bison
CCAGCACGGGCTCAGCACACAGCCCCTGGGGCACGTGCAGGCAGCGGGAGAGGGGACACTCATGAGGCAGGGGCAGTGTTCCGCGCATCCATGCTGTGCGGTGCCCTGACACCCGAGCGTCCTGAGGAGAGGGCGGGTGCCTCCTTCACCCGTGTCTCGGCTTGGAGAATGGCACTAACTTGCTTTGGGAAGGAGACCAGGAAACCCCAGAGGCCCAAGATCGCCTCGGTCAGCCGGGTGGCTGCGTCAGGTCTCTCAGCACCCAGGACCCATCTTTTCCAGGATCGGGGTCGCCCTGACGGTAAGTTGCTGCAAGAGCATCCGTGGCACAACCCAGCAAGGGCTGCTGGCCCAGCACTGTGACCGCAGGGGCCAGCAGGACTCTCGGAGCAGCACTGGTTACAGTTGCAAAATTCTGGAGACCACCCAGGGGTCTGTTCACAGGAAAATGGGTGAGTAAATGTCGGTATTTTGTCATTTTCTTCTTTTACTACAATCTCCGCCTCTGCTGCTGCTGCTGCTGCTAAGTCGCTTCAGTCGTGTCCAACTCTGTGCGACCCCATAGATGGCAGCCTACCAGGCTCCTCCATCC
>NW_011495075.1:172447-172896 GCF_000754665.1 Bison bison bison
AGAGAGGTAGTGGGGGACAGCCCCCCGTAAAGTCAGAGGTGTAGGTGAAAGCACAAAGCAGAAAGTAGGCAGACTCTGGTTTTGGGGGTAGATTGCTCGTGAATTTCCAGGGAGACTCCTGAGGCTTGATCCCGCCTTTGCGTATGCCAGGCCTCCTTCCTCATGACCTTTGCCAGGGGCGGAGCTCGCTCCCCGCACCTGGGCACACAAGGCAGCCCCTTCCCCAAACACCACCTCCTCCAGGGGGTCCTTCTTGGCTAGAGGAGCTGAATGACTTTCAAGGAATAAGAGCTGGAGACCAGGCTTTGGGCGCTGGCATGGATGGGCCATGTGACCTGGGGCCAGTCACCTGTTTCCTCTTCTGGGTAGTAGAAATGACACTATCCAGCTTCCTTCCAGGTTGTGGGGGTCAAATGAGTCTGCCGCTGAATGCGGGTGAACCTGGGGTG
>NW_011495075.1:172996-173435 GCF_000754665.1 Bison bison bison
AGGACGATGTCAGGCTCTAGAATTCCTAGCCCCCAACTCCTGTCTACATAGGACATAAGGAAGCTTCTTTTTCCCCAGAAGCCAGAGTGGAGACTGGTGGGACCCAGGCCAGGAGGGTTGTGAGTCAGCCTGACTGTCAGTTCCCACATGAGAGGTAAGACCCACACCCTAAAGAATCCAAGGCAGTGGTTCCCTGACTTTGTATTTTCCCAAACTAATACTTTTTAAAAATATGAATATACAAATGCTACCATATTGTTTTTTGAAGTAAGTAATTAAAAGACAATAATTACCACCTCCTGTACTCCCACCCCATAAGTAAAATGTATTTGATACTAAAATAATAAAATTAAGACATGCATTACTTTCTCAACAAAGGTCCGTCTAGTCAAGGCTATGGTTTTTCCAGTAGTCATGTATGGATGTGAGAGCTGGCCTA
>NW_011495075.1:173535-175008 GCF_000754665.1 Bison bison bison
GTCAAGCCCGCTCTCCTCCCGCCGACCAGTTCGACCATGGGAAACCCAGCTGGGAAGCGGGCGGGCAGGCGCGCATCTTGGGTCCGGAGCCAGAGCTCTCCCCAGTAGCTCGCTGGGAACTGCGGGCACGCCCCGTGCAAAGCCCGCTCCTCCAGAAAGAAGAGCCGGGATCCCTTCTGCACACTCAGCGCTCAGGGCTCCGAAGAAGCCAAGACTTCGGAGGCGCGATCGGACTTTGGGCTGGCGGGGCAGGGGTTGAACCCGGCTGGCTTCCCCCCGGGGAACAGCGAACAGGGGAGTAGCGCTCGAGTTCTGGAGCGAGTGAGGTACCACCTGGCTCCCTTTAGGTGCACGTCCGGCTGCACGTGCCTCCCATCCAGCAGGACTTCAGGGGACCAGGGAGAGTCAGTGCCTAACAGAGGAATCTTGTCTTCCCTGCGCATCAGAACTGTTGCGTCTCCCAGAGGAAGGAGGCGTAACCCCCGACACCAGTAGGAGAAGACAGGTGTAGGAGGGCTGGAAATGACGCGGCCTCTTGGGTCTCACTGGCCAGCCTGGCCCCCTTGAGGCGCTGATCCGGAGCTGGTGGTCTGTACAGTGCCTCCCAGCTCTGAGATCCCCAGTGAAGGGCTAGCCTGCTGCTGAACAAAAAGCCTGGGCACACAAGGCAGCCCCTTCCCCAAACACCACCTCCTCCAGGGGGTCCTTCTTCTTGGCTAGAGGAGCTGAATGACTTTCAAGGAATAAGAGCTGGAGACCAGGCTTTGGGCGCTGGCATGGATGGGCCATGTGACCTGGGGCCAGTCATCTGTTTCCTCTTCTGGGTAGTAGAAATGACACTATCCAGCTTCCTTCCAGGTTGTGGGGGTCAAATGAGTCTGCCGCTGAATGCGGGTGAACCTGGGGTGAGCACTGAGAGCTACCCAAGGCCATGCCAGGCCACTGGCTCCTCCAGGGAAAGAGGAAGTGGGGGTGGCAACAACCTGGCCCCTGCATGCTGGGACTCGGGGCCACCCCTTCTGGGGTGCCTGCTGTCCCCAGGGACCCAGAAAATGTCCTTCCCTTGGTTTGTCAACTGAAAAAGAAAAGTAACCCTTGTCACTGGAAGCCCAGCCCTTCCAGGGACACTCCGTGGAGCCAACAGTTGGGAGTGTCTCTAAAAGTTCAAACTCCAACACCAGCACTATGGACACAAAACCGAAAGACACAGAAGGCTGCTGTGCAGACCCCTCCAGAGGTGCAGGAAACTGAGCTTTGTGCATGTGTGTACAGGTCTATTCCAAATTCCCTAACTATTCCTTCTCCTGACACATCCCCTGTGATAACCTTAAGTTCATTCTCTAAGTCTGTGAGTCTGTTTCTGTTTCGTGAATAAGTTAATTTGTTTCATTTCTTTTTAACTTTAGCATATAAGTGATGTTTTCCTTTCTCTGTCTGACTTATTTCACACAGAATGACAATCTCTAGCTCGAT
>NW_011495075.1:175108-175969 GCF_000754665.1 Bison bison bison
AAAAGGAGAAGGTGTGTGGATGCTTGCATGGAGTTGCAGGTTGACCATGCATCCAGAACAGGTGGTTCTGGACTGTAGCTGGGGCAGGGGACTGATGGGTAGAAAGGAGTCCAGATGTGTAAACAAGGACATTTGTGTCATCCTGGTGATGCTTTTAAATAATTTTGAAAAGTTAAGTCATAAACAGATTGGCATTTATTAAAAAAAAAAATTCTGATGGCAGAATGGAGAATAGATTGAAGAAATTTAAAATCAGTGTCTGTCCAGGTTCGATGCATGATACAGGATGCTTGGGGCTGGTGCATTGGGATGACCCAGAAGGATGGTAAAGGGAGGGAGGTGGGAAGGGGATTCAGGATGGGGAACACGTGTACACCCATGGCAGATTTGTGTTGATGTATGGCAAAACCAATACAATATTGTAAAGTAAAGAAAATAAATCCTAAAAATAAATAAATAATTCAAAAAACAAATAAATAAAATCATTGCCTGGGTGGTGAGTAACAGTCCTGAACTGAAAAAGGGGCAGTGGGGAAGAAAGAGATAGATGTGGGGAATTTTCAGGATTCACAGTTCTCAGAACTTAAAGTTTGGTTGGATGATTTCCTTGGCTTCTGACTCACATCTGTGAGTGGGTGGTGATTCTCTATGAAGTGTCAGAATAAGAAAGCAAGAACAGGTTTCATGCAGGATGACTTTTTTTTTTTGACACCTAACATTTGTGATTCTTTGGGACATGGTAGAATTGGGCAGTTCTTAGAGGACAGAGGAACTGGGGTTATTAGCTTAGGCGATGGGTTATATGCTGAAAAGGTGGGCATATCCATCTCAATCCCAAAGGAAATCAACCCTGAATATTCA
>NW_011495075.1:176069-178305 GCF_000754665.1 Bison bison bison
TGGTCGGAGCGCCTGTGGGAGGCATTCCGCCTGGGGGTCCTCAGGAGGAGCGGATCCGCACCCCCCACACGCCGCCCCGAGGCACCACTGCAGGTCCACGTCCCTGCTGGTGGGGGAAAACCCTTAGCCCGTCAGGGGCGTCTGCATCTCATCTGAATGCTCCCCTCTGTGGGGACAGGCAAACTCCAAGCTGTGTGTGTTGCCCCTGGTCCCCGGCCACATCCCTTCTGGAAAGTTACAGGTTGGGCCCTATTGAGTCTGATCCCAGAAAAGGGTGACCCCCAGGTCCCTGTCCCCAGCCTGCGGCTGTCAAACCCCAAAACCTGTGGTGAATGACTTCAGCTCTCCAAACCTCTGTCTCCTCGTGTGTGAATGGATCTGAAGTAACAGGATCTGAGCCTTGGGTTTCTGTGAGAATGTAATGAGTGATTCTGACGAAGCGTGTTATTAGCTGTGACTAAGAGTCTGGGCCCTTACAGACTAGATGGTTCAGTCCTGGTCCCTCACTCAGGAGCCTGTGGCTTCTCTGCCTCTGGAGAACGGGAGTGGCGGTGGTCCCTTTCTCAGGGGATGTGAATGTCTGAGGAGTAATCAGGTGCGGAGAGAGGAGCCTGGCACAGAGTGAGTGCTGCGGCCGCTGGTCTGACCCCAGCTCTGCTCTGCCCAAGGCCAGCCCGGGTCCCTGAAAGGTGAGCGGGGACTGGGTGGGCGTCTCTCCAGAGACTATGCCTCCTGCCCAGTCCCTGCTGTGGCCACAGCCCAGCCCGCCCCATCCAGCCCACAGGGGACGCGGCAGGTAGCCGAGGTCTGGCCCTGCTGTGAACCAGAGGTCTGGACATCCCCAGAGGCCCCTGAGCAGGCCTGGGGCCCACCCCAGGGCCCCGTCCCGTGGGCTGTCTGCACTGGGTGTTTGCTCTGAATCAGGCCTGGGTTTGTAGGGCAGGGTGGGGCCCAGTACCCGGGACCCAGCTCAACAGTCAGCCAGCAAACTGAGAGCTGCCTCTGCAACCCCGGGCCTCCAAGGGCAGAGGCGGGGGCCACGCCTTGGACCCAGGCCGTCTGCAGGGGCCCTGGGGCAGGGAAGGGGCGCCGGGACTGCCTGGGTGTGAAGCGCAAGCCACGCTCTCTGGCGTGAACCGGCCATGCCTGCCAGGCTCTGCAGCTGGGAGTGTGTGGGTGTGCGTGTGTGTCTGGGCGTGTCTGTGCCTAAGGGTTTCCGTGTTGTAGGAGCTGTTTCTTTGAACACGTCTGTCTCTCTGCCCACCCAGCTCTTTGCAGGCAGGACTGAAGCAGGATGCTCCCCAGCTCCTCCAGGCTGCTGTCCCTTGGGCGCTGGCAGGCAGACAGGAGCCAGGCCCTGCCCCGGGGCCCCGGGCGCTGCACTTTGCTCCCAGCTTCGGGCATTTATGGCAGGTAGCACACTGGGAGCAGAGGGCAGAGCAGGGACTCACAGGCAGGCGGAGGGCTCTGCACTCAACCCAGCCTCTCCTGGAACCAGTGCTGGGCAGCCAAGAAGCCCAGGGCCAGGGCAGGGAGCAGCCACTCCCCGGAGGATACAGCTCAGGACTCACATGACACCACCCGGAAAAGCCAGATCCTCCGAGCCCAGACGCTGGTCCCTGCTCCATGGGCCGCTGTCCCCCGTGTGCAGGGGGTGCCTCCAGACCCACACTCCATCCCAGCACACTTCCAGCCCGCACTGGACTTGGTCCAGTTGCCTGAGGGATGGAGAAAGGACCTCACCTAGAGGACAGACCCCTGACTGCCCCACCTTAGGAAGAATCAGTCCCGGGGCACACTCCCTGTCAGAAGTGTGAAGGGAAATCTGGCCGGGATTCCGCGGGCAGATGGCACTCTGGCCGGGGGTGGGGCAGAGAGTCCAGGGCAGTGTAAGGGGCCCCCTGGTGGCCGGGCCTGCAACTACGGGGCGTCTCCTTGGAGGGGCCAGCGGCTCAGCCCGAGGGTCAGGGACACCAGAGCACCTGTAGAGGGGGCCTGGAGAACGGCCCTCCGGAGCGGCAGGGCCGGGGGCTGAAGTGCGGAGCCCCTGAGTTCCGTACTGACGGCCGGGGGTCAGGCTGCACTGAGCTGAGCCCCCGGGGTGAGGCTGCGCTGTGTGAAATCCCCTTAGCGTGCCTCTGTGCGTGTCTGCCGGAAGCCCTCATGGCCTCCCCGCCTCCCCTCCCCTGGGTACTCACAGCCAGAGCCGCGGGAGATGGGGACACTGGCTTTAATG
>NW_011495075.1:178405-178814 GCF_000754665.1 Bison bison bison
CTGCCTCCTGGGCAAGCACTGGCAACAGCTGCGGCAGCTCAGGACCCTGGGGAGGCAGGGCAGCTTCCCCAGAGCACTCAAGCCCACCCCTGCACCCACAGGAGCCCAGGGCCTCTGAGCAGAGGGCCAGCAAAGACCAGACCCTGCACCGTCATCCTCAGTGGACATCTGAGCAGACGCGAATGCCAAAGGCAATGTTAGAACCTCCCACCCACCCAGACTTCTCCGCACTTCGCAAGGCCCACACGTGTGTGTGCACATACACCCAAACACAGACAGGGCCCACCTGGAAACACAGACACTCCCGCATCAGACCCACACGCAGAGTCCAAGACCTTGACAGCCAGCCCCACCCTCTGCACAGACCCTCCCTGGGTGTGACTGGCCTCTGAGATGCTGGGTCCCCCGT
>NW_011495075.1:180007-181252 GCF_000754665.1 Bison bison bison
TTTTTAATTGTGAAAATATAATACATTTACAGGAGACTTGGAAAATACAGAACAAAGTTACATAGAGTTCCTCTGTGTATTACAATTATTCTTTTTAAGGGGACTTCCCTGTAGCTCAGATGGTAAGGAATCTGCCTGCAATGTAGGCAGACCTGGCTTTGATCCTGGGTCCAGAAGGCCCTCTGGAGAAAGAATTTCTTTTTAAGTAGATAAATTAAGATTTTTAGTTGAGTTTCAATATTATGCTCTCAAAAATTAATAGAATGAGCATATAGAGAAATAGAAAGATACAGCAGACCTGAAAAACACTGTGAACCAATTTAACATAATTAATTTAAGATTTACACAATTTTCAAACAAGAGTAGGATAAAAATTCTATTCATGTCCCCATAAACTATAAAGTAGGAGACACTGGAATATGTCCAGGGAGATAGGACTAGGTCCAGAAACTTCCTGGTCTAAAGGTACTGAAATCACACAGAGTCTTTGCTCTTATCATTGTGGAATTATGTTAGGGATCAATATCAAAAGATATTTGAAAATAACACACATTATTTTCAAGTGCACTGTGACATTTACCAAGAAAGACCTTTGACTTAGCCATTGAAAGCCTCGATAAAGTTAGAAAACTGAAAAAGCACAGAGGGTGATTGCAGAGAAGAGAGCATTTAAATGAGAAATTAATATAAATTAGAGATTAGTATCAAAGATACTTTAAAAATCCCATGTATTTGGAAATTAAATGTGCACTTTTAAACGATGTGTGTATCTAAGAAGCCATAACAAGGAAATAGAAAATATTTGTAATAGAATAAAAGTGAGGAGTTTATCAGAATTTCTTACATGCATGTGAAACTTCTTTATGCAATTAAATACTATGTAGAGGCAAGTAAGTTATTAAAAAATATTGAACATAGCATAACACTTTGTAAATTGGAACAAAATCTGCACCTTAGTTAATAATATTGTATCACATGTTAATAGTTTTCTTTTTTTTTTTTACAGGATGGTATTTCTTTATATTCTCAGAATTGGATTAGAAGTTTCAAACCTCATTCAATTTTTTTAATCACTAAGATAATAAACTTTCTAGATTTTAGCAATAATACTAGATGCCAACATACATGGAAATATATCAAAGTTTTGACTGAATATAAATTAGAAATCCAGCATCTTATTCATACTAAGTCAAAGAAGTGGAATCAAAACATCACAATATTTTTAGCTAGGCAAAAATTTATATA
>NW_011495075.1:181352-183151 GCF_000754665.1 Bison bison bison
GACAGTCAAGCACTTCACAGGGCTCCTCCCCCAACAGAGTATCCAGTACCAGTGCCAGCAGTTGAGAGACCTGTGATGTGCATTTGACTGTATCATTTCCTACATAAAACTTCTCAGTGATTTTTCTGTCAGAGTGAAAACCAGATTCCTTGGACCTCCATGACCTGCCTCCTGTTTCAACACGCTCATGCTTCTCCAGCTTGTGACCTTCTCCCTTTCTGTTCCTCCATATCCCATTCTTCACATGCAGAAGTGCTTCTCTGTTTCCCTGATGGTCCCTGGGGCTGAGTGAGTGCTCCTGCTTCTGCTCCTGAACTGTTACTTCCTAGTTCGTTTTACTCTCTTTCAGAGTAAGATGTGTCATTCCTCACACACCTTCCTTTACCATCAGTGTTTGCATTTTCTCTCAGAGGACCTAACCTGTGTCACAATAGGCTGCTCAATTTGCATGCCCCTAATGCACATTACAGAGAAGGCAATGGCACCCCACTCCAGTACTCTTGCCTGGAAAATCCCATGGGTGGAGGAACCTGGTGGGCTGTGGTCCATGGGATCGCGGGGAGTCAGACACGACTGAGCGACTTCACTTTCACTTTTCACTTTTCACGCATTGGAGAAGGAGATGGCAACCCACTCCAGTGTTCTTGCCTGGAGAATCCCAGGGATGGAGGAACCTGGTGGGCTGCCATCTATGGGGTCGCACAGAGTTGGACACAACTGAAACGACTTAGCAGCAGCAGCAGCAATGCACATTAAATCTTCCATGGTTGTGCCCTCCTGATGTTGCAGTGCTGTGTCCCTGTGTTTATGACGAATGCAGGAATCCTGTCTCTGTGAGTGGTCAGAGCAGACTCTAGTCCTAGACTGTGGATTCCAGTCCATCTCCTCCACTAACTGAAGAAGTTGGGACTGTTACCCAGGCTCACAGGTTAAGATTTCTCATGTAGGATAATAGTATCTATCTTTGCTGGTTATGGGCATTGGCTTATGAAGGTGAGTCCATCATGCCCACTTGCTGTTGGGTTCACGGCCACTTCATAGTGACCACATATGTCCCTAGGGAAGTATGCGGATATTGGCACATCACTTACTTATTTGTAGTATCAACCTAATAAAGGAAGTAAACTGAGGCAAGCTCAAATGACCAGAAATTGAGTTTATTGGTGAATAGAAGAATACTTGCAATTCAGGAAGTCAGTTGAGGATTTGGGGAGGTTCTATTTATGGACAGAGAGTAAGAAGAAGGGGCATGTAGTCAGCTTCCAGGCAGTGAGTTTATTGACTATCCTGTAGAGCAGGCATTTAGGGAAGCCAGCCTCTTGGCACCTCAGTTTACTTCCTGGGGGCACATGTGCAACAGTCTCCATTCCCTCCCCCAGTTCCATTTCAGGTTGAAACTTCTGTGGTCACTTTCCCATGCTCTGTTGTGTGTGTGTTCAGCTCGCTTTGTAGGTAATATGGCCTGAATGAATGAAAGTGCTGCTATCTATTAGGACCTCTGCTTTACTCAGAATTCCTGAGGCAGAGGAACCCAAGGGTTGGAGTCTGTTTTTACTCTTCTCTCTCAAGGGCAGCACCACGTGGATATGCCTAGTTTTCCTGGCTGGATAATTCTTATAGGGTAAAATTTTTGAAGGGAACAGTCAATAAATATTAACAGAAAGAAATATGCTTACTATTCTTAGTTTTCTTCAAGGGCCTTTTTTGGGGTCCAATTTCAGTTTTAGTTAAAAAATAGGTATTTCCTAAAAGATGTAATAAATGGATATGTGTTAAGAGGTTCTAACTTGGTTTCTTTC
>NW_011495075.1:183251-184555 GCF_000754665.1 Bison bison bison
AGCCCCTCACCTCCCTGGTGTTGTGCAGGCACTTGGCCTCGATGTCGTAACGCTCCTCGTCCACCAGCTCCACTTTGGCATGCAGGTCACGGCACAGGTCCTGGGGAAGCAGGGATCGGGAAGCGAGACTAGGAGCGCTCAGCCCCCAGACCCTTTTCCGCCCCTCAGCCGGGGCCCTTGGCCACCTCCCACCCTCAACCTGAAGGGGCTGTTGGAGCCCTCACTCTGAATGGAAGCCCTTTGTTTTCCTTTCTGAATGTACTTGTTATGGCCAGAAAGTTTTCTTTTGATAAAAAGAATACGTTATTTGTAAAATTTTGAAAACTGTGTATTAACCAAAAAGATAAAGTAAGAATAATTAATGAGAATAAATAAAATAAGAATACTGCCACCAGTTGGAGGGAACCATGGATGACGTCTTGATTTACAGATTGTTGTTTACTTGCTAATTCATGTCTGATTCTGACCCCGTGGACTGTAGCCTGCCAGACTCCTCTGTCCATGGGATTTCCCAGGCAAGGATGCTGAAGTGGGTTGCCACTTCCTTCTCCAGGGGATCTTCCTGACCCAAGGATCAAACTCATATCTCTTGAGTCTCCTTCATCGGCAGGGGATTCTCTACCACTGCACCACCTGGAAGCCTTGGTTTACAGACGGTCCCTGGTCTAAGGATGGTTCAACTTATGACGGTGGTGGTGAGGCACTGATGCACGTTCAGCAGAAACCATCCTTGGAATTCTGGATTTGTACCTTCCTCAGGCTGACATGCAGTGCCAAGCAGGGCGGCCCCATGCTCAGGCAGGGAACCATCAAAACACTCGGAGCCATTCGTGCCAGACAACCACTTCTCATCTTCAGTGAATAACAGGGTATATTCAACTCTTCATCATAACATAGGCTTCCTGTCAGCTGATTTCACCCAACTGTCGGCTGTGTGAGTGCCCTGCACTTATTAGGCTGGGCCCGGCAAGCTGTGATGTGTGGTGAACGAGGCATGGACCACACACATTCACATTCAGTGGTTTATCAGTGCATAGCCACGTCCTACGTCAAAGGAGATCTGTTTCCTTCCAGCCCCTTTGCTCTGCAGTCACTGGTATCTACCCTCTTATTAATGTTAGGAAAACTTTAAAGCCATCTGCAGGGGAAGCCAGGCCCCTTCTGGAGAAGGGGCCTCCCCAGCGAGCTGCCCACCTGCCTACTGGGCTCCCCGGGCTGGCCTGCCCCCCCATCCTGGTCACCTGTCGGGGCCCCTCTCCCCCCAGACCCACCCCCACCTCCCCACCCCACCCTCGCCACCCCCC
>NW_011495075.1:184863-187159 GCF_000754665.1 Bison bison bison
ACCATCACCTGCCCGCCCCCACACCTGCAGGGCGCTGAGCGACAGCCCGCGGGTCTGCAGCGCGGGGATGCGCTCCGCCAGGTAGCGCTTCTTCTCAGCCTCGCGCTCCTCGTGCTCCTGCTCCCAGCACTCCTTGGCTTTGGCGAGCATCAGGCTCTGCACAGGACGGAGCCAAGCCGGATGAGTATCCAAGCACCACACGGGAAGGTGGGCCCCAGGCTGGGCCGGCCCTGGCCCTGCCCCTGAGGAGGCACGTGGGCACAAGGAGGCCACACGTGCGGAGTGTGTGCACCTCACGAGGCCAGACCCTGGGACCCATCTGACCACGTGGGCGCTCGGACCCTGGGCCTCACTGCCCTTCCACCTTCCTCTTATCATTTCCCATCCTTGTAGGACCCAGAGCGCCTGAGAGAGAAACACTTACCAAAACAAAACCAGCCCTTGTCCCCACGAGGGGTCCGGCCTCCCCCCAGGCCCAGAGCTCAGGCTCTGGGCTCCACTGGCCCTCTCCGTTGTGCCTCCGTTCCTCAGCCATCTCCCCCTCCCCGGCCACCCCAGTCTCAGAGGAGCCCTGCACCCTTCTGCCTCCCCAGCTGTCTCCCCAGCTGTCTCCCCCAGGGCCGGGAACCCGCTCACCTTCAGCAGGAGTTTGCGGGAGGCAGTGATCTTGGGTTTTCTCTGAGAAGAAGGAGGAGGAGAGACAGCTGAGGCAGAGGGCACAGAACCAGAAATCTGGACCAACATTGCCCAGTCACCCTCAGCACCCAGAACCCCTGCCTCAGGGTCCCTTAAGTGCCCGTCTGTGATTTAACCCCTCAGATTCAGAGACTCAGCTCCCTGACCAGTGCGCTGGATCCTGCAAAACACCCTGCGGGCCCTGGGGTCTGCGCACCCCTCCCTCATCTGTGAATCAGGGGGCTGAGACACCCCGCCCCAGGCCAGCAGAGGGACTGTAGACAGAGTGAGGTTTGGACACGCACAGGCCTCCAGCAGCAAGGACGGCCCGCATCTCTGGGGGCAACTCCACCTCATGTCAAAGAAACAAGCTGTGAGCTCCTCAGTGAAGAGGCTCATCACTTCAGTCGCCAAACTTTCGGCTGATGTCGACACTCTCCACATAATCACTCTCAGAAAACAGTATTTTCTCCTCTTATTAAAAGTCTTTGGCGTCTCTTGCTGACTAGATACGGTCCAACAGGCCTCAGCCCTGTAGCTGTATTCTCCAGGGAAGCGAAGGGGTCACCTCTCCACCCCGGACTCCCGGGGCTCCTGTCCCCTCCTGGACACAGGCGATCACGAACCCCACTCCAGCCAGCAGCTACTGGACTGACCCCGGACCACAGCTCGGTCTGCCATTCCTGTGCATGAGGTGGAAATGATGGGCCATGAGCAGTCCCCATGGGAGCAGATGAACGGGCTATGGGGCCTGGAGCAAGCTTCTAATCCGCCGTTCAGTGTGGTCTGTCTCCTCCTCTAGGAAAGCCGGGGGTCTGACTGGGGTCCAGTCAGTGTGGTTGCCAGGAGCGGACTGTGGCTAAGGTCATCGCCAGCCTCAGTGTCCACTGTCCCTCACCCTTGGAAATGCTTCCCAGCAGTGCTGTCTCCCCACCACGTGGGGAGCTTGGGGCCACCTTGAACTCTGTCAGTCACCATGAACTCACATTCATACAAGCCTCAGCAACACTCAGAGATTCCCACAACTGTTGAAAGCCAGGCTTTCCGATTCTCACTGAGAACCTCTGCCCAGCGTCCATCCATTGTTGCTGATTTCTGTCGGCCAGCCCTGGGTCCAGAGCTGCCCACTGCAGTGCCCACCTTGGCTGAACAGAGCCTGTGTCCTTACCAGCCTGAACAGACGAGGACCGCCGCGGGGGCGGGGCAAGGACCCTGGCTCCTCCCTCAACATCCCACTGAGGGGTGGGGAGGTCGGTGGGGCATGGACTAATCCGAGGAGGATCTCCTCCCACCCTGCAAGTGTGGCTTTGCCCAGGACCTGCTCTGCAAGAACAAGATGGCCCCCCAGGGCTGTAGCACTCTCAGGCCCGGCAAGGCAGAACTGCTAGGTGGTCAGCGTGGGTCAGTCACACTGGTCCCAACCTCAGGACCACCTTCAGGGAAGGGCGTCACACACAGGGTACCCCCTCCCTGGACCTTGAGGAGCCCCACATCCAGGGAGTTTGCTCAGCCTCTGGACACCCCTTCCCCAGGCCTTGACCCAAGCCCTCTCTTCTCCCCAAATGTCCACCCCACACCCCATCACCCAACTGAAGACTCAACCAGGACACAGATACCCAGG
>NW_011495075.1:187259-187936 GCF_000754665.1 Bison bison bison
TGTCAGTTTGATTACTATGTGTCTCTGTGTGTTCCTCCTTAGGTTTATCCTGCCTGGGACTCTTTGCACTTCCTAAACTTGACTATTTCCTTTCCCATGCTGGGGAAGTTTTCAACTATCATCTCTTCAAATAATTTTCTTAGGTCCTTTCTCTCCCTCTTTTCCTTCTAGGATCCCTAGAATGTGAATGTTGGTGTGCTTAACGTTGTCCCAGAGGTCTCTCAGGCTGTCTTCAGTTTTTTCTATATTCTGTTCTGAGGCAGTGATTTCCACCATTCTGTTCTCCAGGTCACTTATCCATTCTTCTGCCTCAGTTATTCTGCTATATTGATTCCTTCTAATGTATTGTTCATCTGTTTGTTTGTTCTTTAATTATTATAGGCCTTTGGTAAACATTTCTTGCATCTCCTCCATTCATCTTCCCAGATCCTGGATCATCTTCACTATCATTATTCTGAATTCTTTTTCTGGAAAGTTACCTATCTCCACTTCATTTAGTTATTTATCTGGGGTTTTGTCTTGTCCCTTCATCTGAAACATAACTTCCTGCTTTTTTGCCTGACTAATTTTCTAGAATGTGATTTTCATTCTAGGTGCTGTGTGATTTCTTCTTACTTCTTCTATCTACCCTCTGGTAGATGAGGCTAGAGGCTCAGGTGTAGGTTTCCTGATGGAAA
>NW_011495075.1:188036-188478 GCF_000754665.1 Bison bison bison
GAATACACAGAAGAACTAGTCAAAAAAATACTTCACGACCCAGTAATCACGATGGTGTGATCACTGATCTAAAGCCAGACATCCTGGAATGTGAAGTCAAGTGGGCCTTAGAAAGCATAACTACGAACAAAGCTAGTGGAGGTGATGGAATTCCAGTTGAGCTATATCAAATCCTGAAAGATGATGCTGTGAAAGTGCTGCACTCAATTTGCCAGCAATTTGGAAACTCAGCAGTGGCCACAGGACTGGAAAAGGTCAGTTTTCATTCCAATCCCAAAGAAAGGCAATGCCAAAGAATGCTCAAACTACCACACAATTGCACTCATCTCACACGCTAGTAAAGTAATGCTCAAAATTCTCCAAGCCAGGCTTCAGCAATACATGAACCATGAACTTCCAGTTGTTCAAGCTGGTTTTAGAAAAGGCAGAGGAACTAGAGACC
>NW_011495075.1:188578-190354 GCF_000754665.1 Bison bison bison
ACCGTCACGGCTCGTGGTCCACCCATTTCACCAGCACAGACAACCTCTGAGATGCAGGCCAACGGGGAGGAGTTCTGCTCAAACCCTGGGAGCACTTGTGGGGGCCCTGGGGACCCCAGCATGCAGCACTGTCCCTGTTTTAGGATCTGGCCTCCCAGGGAACTGCTTCAGGGACTGAACAGATGATCTGAAGTCTGCGGCAAAGGGACACGCCTTCTTGGACCCTGGGAAGGGACGGGGGACTACTTACACTTCCGGCATGGTGACGGGCGGTTGGCACCTGGGGCAGAAGGAACTACTGATGAGCGAGACACACCATCCCTGCCCCACCCACACTGGCTGGGCCTGGGGCTGCATCAGCCACCCAGCCTGGGAGAGAGGGTCCACAGCAGGAAAAGACATACCGCCCCCCAGTGGGTCAGGAGGCGGCACACACTTGTCCCTTCATTCTTTTCCTCTCTACCCATTTCCTCCTTCATACAAGGGGGACAGAAATCTCACGAAGGCAAATAAGTAACAGAAGAACCAAAAGCAGTTCTGCTGGGCCAGTGTGTAGGGCCAGGATCTGCAAACTGCAGCCCACAGGTCAGGAACGGCCTGTTTTTGCTTGAAACGTTGTAAAACAAAGAATATGTGACAAAACCATATGTAACGTGCAAAGCCTGAAGTATTTCCTATCTGCTTCTTTCCAGAAAAAGTTAGCTGATGCCTGTGGGGACCGGAATGGTATCCACGGAAGAGGTGTTTGGAGGGCGCTCACTCGGGGGCCTTGGATGACAGGGTGAGACAGACCGCCCTGTGGGCAGCAGGTGGTCATGGATGGCTCAGAGAGGAAGGGTCTGCAAAAGCGACCACAGAAAACCGGAAGCTGCCGCCTGGCACACCTCCAGGGGGCGCCATTCACATGCACAGCCATACACACAGAGCAGGGCTGTGGGGGCACTGCAGGGAGAGGGGCTCAGGTCAGGAGGACGGGCAAGCCCTGGGTCCCCCTCTGGTTTCACCCTGAGCCTCTGCAGGCCCGTTTTCCTCTGCAAAATCAAGGATCAAAGAAGTCATTTTCCACTTAAAGTTTAGTTCTTGAACCCATTGTTCAAGCCAAATCACCAGAGCAGCCAGCCCTGGTTGGGGGGGCGGCGGTTAGCCCAGGACCACCATTCTCCTCGGTGGGGTCCTCTGTCTATGGAGCACAGTTTGAAGCCCCCTGACCAGTGATCCTGGGACCCCTTTTAGCCTGACAGTCTGGGGCCCAGATCAAGGAAGGGGTCCTTGAGCCACAGAAGGGGCATGTTCCAGCCGGGCTGACCACACTCGGGGCCAGCCTGAACAGAGAGCATTCAGTGCAGGGGGTGGACACTGGGCAAAAGATTCAGGGATGACGGGTGGGGGCAGGTGCACAGGGCAGGTCAGGAGTCCTGAGCTGAGTTGGAGGGGAGAGGAGGGGGGGAGGGGGGCTGCGCACAGGGTTGGGAGTTTGGATTCGGTCCAGGTCCTGCAGTGGGTGGGGGAGTGCAGCAACCACACCACCTCTTCCAGAGCCGTCTCCACCTCCGCCTCAGTCCTCCCTGCTCCCCTGCGCCTGTGACGCCCCAGTGGGGGCAGCCCCCCTGCCGACTCCCCCATCAGAGTGTCCGTGGGCCCCCCTGCCGCTGGGTTGCAGGAATGTGACCCGAAGCCTCAGCTGTCACCTTGGGGCACAGAGGGGAGCGGAACAATCCGCACATTCCAGAGATGTTTGGCTGAAGTTAGATTTTATCGCCAGCTGTTTATTCTGGG
>NW_011495075.1:190454-190777 GCF_000754665.1 Bison bison bison
GGGGCAGGCCACGGGGACGGGGAGCAGGGCCATGGGGACAGGCTGGGACAGGCCATGGGGACAGTGCCCAGAGAGAACACAGACACCATGCGGAGGGGCCACTCCAAGGAGGAAAAGCCACAGGCTCCGTGGGCTGCTGGAGCCCCTCGCTGGGAAACACCAGTCATCTTTTGGTGGGGAGGATGGGGTTCTTGAGGGGGCCCGGGCTGTGAAAGCTTCCGTCCTGGGTGCTCAGAGGGAAGCTCGCCCGGAACCTCCCCAAGCTTTGTTCATCTACTCGGTGGTACCGTCACGGCTCCGGGGCCACCCATTTCCCCAGCGCC
>NW_011495075.1:192490-211006 GCF_000754665.1 Bison bison bison
CTCATGGGCCGGGAGTCCAGGCCGGGGCAAAACAAGCAGGACACTGACCCTCGCAGAGACCAGGCGAGGCCGTGCCAGCAGCAGGAGGGTAGGAACAGAACTGGTGGACCGGAGTGTTCTTGGGGACATCCCCAAGGGCCACAGGGGGTACAGAGCCCGCCCTCTCGGGCCAGCAGAAGTGGCTCTGATTTGGCTTTTGTCGGGTCACCTTTGGGAAGCCTCCATGCAAGAAGGCTGCCAGGGAGAGAGATCGGGGTCTGGGAGGTTATGTGGGGTCACGGTTCCAGGTGGAGTGGCCTGGGTGGAAAACAAAGGCAGGCCCTGACAAGGAGTGGCTGGGGTCCGAGGAGGAATCTGGGAGCTGGAGGTGAGCTTATTGCGTGGGTTTATCATGTTTATAACCTTTGCAATAACTTTCGTACAAAACCTTAACATGGGCAAAGACAAAATGAATTGTCTGCTTGGATTACCCTGCTTTCTGAAAAGGAAGAACAAAGAGAGCAGGATGACAAATAGAACGAAAACAGTCAAAGCAACCTAAAAGGCCAGCAGCCAGGCGACCTCAGAGAACGTGCTGACTGTGATCCGCTCCTTGGACCCTCCCCTGCGGTGCCTCAGAGGGGCTTGATTCATCCTCAGGCTTCACGCGGACCCCGGTCCCGGGCTCCAGAGTCCCACGCCCACCCACACCTGTCACGCCACCAGCCTGCAGCGTCCTCAGCCCCACGGTCTCGGGCCGCCTGCTGCCCACACAGTGCTGTGGGGCTCAGCCCGAGGCCGCAGCTCCAAGGCCCCCCTCTCTGCTCCCCATTGGTACCTCTGCAGCCTGTCTCCTGCTCTTGCTGAGAGTTATCCTGAAAAAGTCCCCTCTTCTCAGGGCTCATCTGCCCAGAGGCCGAGTCAACCGCCCCCCGCAAAGCCCTCACCCCACCGGCGACAGCACAGCTGTCCGGGGCTGTGAGCCTGTAAAGCTCTGGTGCAGACGTGCCCCTGGCTAGGGAGGACCCTCCGCAGACAATCAGGACTGGCGCCCTCAGCCCGGGAGATGTGTGGACGGATTACCCGTGTTGGCTGCGCAAGGCCCCTCCCAACCCCCTACTCTCCACCAACAACGGATGTACCAACGAAAATGGAAATATGCCACCTCCTCAGCCAAAGGGGCTTTGAAAATGTGATTAACAAAGGAGCTGAGTCCGGGAGATTCTCCTGAATCGTCCGTGGGGTCCCCACCCAATCTTGTGGTCCTTGGGAGCCAGAGGGTGAGCGGCAGCTCAGGGGGTGGGGTGACAAGGAGGCAGAGGTCGGGGGAGACCCCCGTGAGGACAGGATGCGCCTCCAGAGCGAGTTGCCCAGGACACCCAGTGACGCTGAGGTGGGCTGTGGAGCTCTGGAAACGTAAGACGCTGGATTGTGTGGCTTTGGGAGCAGCAGGTAGGCCGGGCCCGTGGCTGGGGTTCAGGCGGCCCTTGTGGCCCTCAGGACCACGTGGGTTCGGGCGCTCTGAGAGCAGAGCTGGCCCAGGGGCCCCAGAGTGCAGCAGGCATCCCCCGCATCCCTGGCCAGAACCCAGCCTCAGTCGGGGTGGTCCCACTCCTCGTCCCCTGGCATGGACCCAGTGGGCCGCCCGCCCTGTGGCCCCCTCTCAGCCTCCCTGCCTCCACACACTCGGCTCCTGGGGCCACAGAGGCTTCTCAGAGGCCTTCTCTCACTCCATTTGCCTCCAAGTATCAGAGGAGCGTTGCCTCCCCCAGGAAGCCAGCTCTAACCACCCTGACTACGCTTGGAACCTCCTCCAGGCTCCACAGCCCCATGCCTCCTTGTTTTCCTGCACGTGACCCACAGCATGGAGGGTCATCTACCAACTTGTCCGGAGAAAACTGAGTGTCAGCCCCACATCCTACTCCTGGTCGTATGCTCAGTGCCCGGCACAGTGCCTGACACACAGCAGGGGCTTAATCAGTGCTCGTGGGGTCAATGAGTAGACAGACGCGAACATGGAGAGGAGCTTTCTGACCAAAGACAGTGCGGGAGATCAGCTCTGGGCTCAGGAGATCCCGCTGGTCCCTGGGGAGCCCGCGGCCCTGGGCAGGGTCGGCTGGGAGCTGCTCACTCAAGCTCTGGCTCCCGAGCATCCAGGCTGCAGCCGCCCCCTCTCCCGGAGCGGGCAGTCCAGCCTCTCACTAACCTTGACACAGGGGTGAACTGCTGTCCCTCCAACGATGAGCTCAAGCAGGCAGGGAGGTAGCGCGGGGCCCCTGTGCCTTCGTTGATGTGACACTGAGCTGTGCCGCCCTGCACCCACACCCACACCGGGGCCAGGAGCGCCAGCGGGACGTGGTGCCAAGGCACACAGAGGGCCTGCCAGTGACCGGTGCGCACCTCCTCCCTGCCCCATTTCCATTTCTAATATGGTAAATATTGGTAATCATGACCAACAAACAAAAGGTTTTTAGAGTCCTCAGTAAATCTCATGAAGGGTTCTTGAGACCCAAAAGTGTGAGAACCACTACTCTTTTTTAAAATATTTTATTGAAATATAGACAATGTGCAATGTTGTATTAGTTTCTGGTGCACAGGAAAGAGATTCATATATGTACATACACACCTATGTATTCCTTCTTCACATTGTCTTCCATTATTGGTTATTACAAAATGCTGAGTATGGCTCCCTGTGACAGCAGGTCCCTGTTGGTTATCCGTCTTATGTACAGTGTCTGCATATTTTAACCCCAGACTCTCACTGATCCCTCCCCTCAGAAGCACTGTTCTGTCTTTAGTAGATTATTAATGCTATTTTCTTGGCTCATTTATTTTATCTATAAAATAAAGATTAAAAAAACAAAATGATCAATAAAAAAGTGAAGTATGTTTTTAATCCTGTCAAGTGGCAGCCAGAAGCAGGAATAATCAAGAAATTATTTTTAAAAAATATTTTTTGATGTGGACCATTTTTAAAGTCTTTATTGTATTTTATGCAACATTACTTCTGTTTTATGTTTTGGTTTTTGGGCCACAAGGCATTTGGGATCCCAGCTCTCCAACTAGGGATCGAACTACATCCCCTGCACTGGAAGGCAAAGTCTTAACCACTGGATCACCAGGAAAGGCCCAGGAAATTCTTTAATATCCAAGCTATTGAGTGTGGACTGGCCATTGGTAATCTGGGAATTTTGTGGCTTTGTGGTTTCATAAAATGTCCCTGAAATGACAAGTTAGGGAGACTTCGAGAAGGAATCCCATGAAACTGGGATCTTATTTCAGATTTTTGGGTGAGAAAACTCTGCCCAGATTCTAAGTCTTGGAGAGAGTGTGTGTGCCTCATTCGTGGCCCACAGACCAGTACCTGAGCGCCTTCTCCCCATCCACCCAGCCGCCTTGCTGCTATGCAGTCAGCCGTCCTCAGTCTGGCCCGAACCTATCACCCGTGAACCTTCCCTGCTGTGCACACCCGTCCACCCAGGTGATTTGGGCCCGTCTCAGCACTAGACCCAGAGAGGACAAACACAGCCCATCTGGCAGAAGTGCTTGCAACGCAGTCACCGTGACCCCCATGTCACTGCTTTATCTTCCTTCAAGTCGGGTCCCTGCGTCTGAAAGTCCTCCTAAGGATCTAAGTGGTTAAGGGGTTCTTCACTTTGGGGGGCTTAGAACTTTCACTGAAAGCTTTTGAAATCTGTAACTTGCACACACGTCATTTGGAAGTCATCCCTTTCACATGCACACCGAGGCAGGAGGCTCCGTGACCCTCTGAAACCGACTCCAGGACACACAGGGGCTCTGAACCAGTGGCGTGTCCCCAGGAACTCCTACTGCTTCGCGGGGTGCGGGAGCCCTGCACCCGGCTCCTCTCTGGGGTCAGGGGTGACGCTGGGGAAGCCAGCAGCAGAGGGCGGTGCTGAGCAGGGCGGTGGGCCGGTCGGTTCCTGACGCCCAAGGAGAAAGAAGGGGAAGAGAATTCCTGCTGCTTCTACATGGAGGATACTGAGGTTCCAGGAGCCCTCATGGAGGCCAGGGAACCACGGTATTTCAGAGCCTGTGACAAAATGGTACTCATTCTCACCGACACCTTCCCCCATGGACAATCACCTCAATAATTCAGGGGGTCCACGTGAGACACACACTTGCTACAAACACCTGTCATTCTCTCTCCAACTTCAATAAACGTGAACGCGTCACTATTGAGACTAAAATCTAGACAGACGGGAAGGCTTCCCCTCCTGCTTCGTTGCTCACATGAATATATTAAAAACTCCCCAAACAATTGAAATAACATGTGTGCTTTATGAAAGAACTGACGTGGTGTGATGAATCCTGAGAGGAAACTTAGGAAATATAGAAAGGAATTCGCCAGGCAACCAAGGAGAAAGGGCATTGCAGACTCCAGGGTAGTCTGAGCAGACACAGCGGCAGGAAAACTCGTGAGGCAGCTAGAACTGCGGGCAGTTTGCTCTCGCTAGAGTGTAGAGGATGAGGCTGGGGCCAAGCAGGAGGCGGGCTGGCAGCGGCCGTAGGGTGACTACAAGTCACAAAACCGGGTGTGCACCCACATGCCGAGCAGCCTGAACTCTGTGCAGTCACCAGAGGTCCGTCAAAGGGCTGTAACCCTGTAACTCCATACAGGAAGCACGGAGCCTTCCTGTAACACAGGAAGCTGTGCATTTGAGAAAGTTCACTCAGGCTGCAGGATAAAAGCTGGACCCGAGGGTGGAAGAACTGGAGACCAAGGGACCAGTTCAGAGGCAATCACAGTAATAATCACAATAAACAAATATAGCAAAATGTGAATATAATATAAATCACATTCAATACAACGTGCTCAGTTGCTCAATCACGTCCGACTCTTTGTGAGCCCACGGACTGTAGCCTGCCAGGCTCCTCTGTCCATTGGATTTCCAAGGCAAGAATACTGGAGTGGGTGCCATTTCCTTCTCCAGGGGATCTTCCCAACCCAGGGGGTCAAACCTGTGTTTCCTGTGTCTCCTGTATTGCAGGCAGACTCCTTTACCTCTGAGCCACTGTGGAAGCCCAATGGCACAAAATGAATAGTAAAAGCAGCTCCTGGGGAGGTAGCAGCACTGCTGCGGAACAGAGGAGAGTCCAGCTGAAGGAAAACAGCCGCCTCTGCGTTGAGAGTTGTTTTCTTTGGGGACCTTAATGAAGGTTGGGCTTCCCAGGTGGCTCAGTGGCAAAGAGTCCACTTGCAAATGCAGGAGATGTGGGCTCGATCCCTGTGTCGAGAAGGTGCCCTGGAGGAGGAAATGGCAACCCACTCCAGTATTCTTGCTTGCAGAATCCCATGGACAGAGGTGCCTGGCGGGCTACAGTCCCTGGGGCTGCAAAAGAGTCAGACATGACAGCAAACAGCTGAGGGTTACAGTCCAGGAGACAGACCCTTAGAGCGTGCTGAGAATTGCTCTGAAGACGTAGGGGAGCAGCCGGATACAAAGGGATGCTTCTTGGGGGGAAAAAACCCAAAAACCTGTAGTTGAACATCAGAAGGTTCCCTCTAATCAGAGACACCAGAAAGATGTGAGTGTCTTAGCGCATTGACGTTACTCCTGAGACATGCATCTCAGCTAGCTGAGGCCAGCGCCTTGGACCTGGGGGTGCCCCATGGGAGTGACCACTGCAGCGGGCGCTGGCTAGAGGAGGACACTGTCAGCTGTGCAGAGCTCAGCGGACAGGCCGCTTGGAGATGGGCGGGGTGCGGGGACAGAAGAGGGAGAGGGGGAACCCCAAGGGTCAGACGTGCAAAGGGAAGGGAGACAGAAATCAGAGGAGGAGAAAGAGATGGACGTGGGCAGGGTGAGGTCAGCAGGGGCCTAGACGGCAGGCGGGAGGACAGCAGTCACAGACACAGGCTCAGCCGAGAGCACGGGCGTCACAGCGGGACCCAGGATGGAGTGAAGCTTACAAACGGAGGGTGACCCCCCACCTCTACTCCGGACACACGGGCAGCCAGCCTCAGATGGGCCCAGAAGGAGATAGGAATTCTGACCTAGGAAAGGCAGCCATCTCCAGGAAGCACTGACGTCTGGGGCCTGCAGAGAGACTGAGGGCCTCCAGTCCCAGCCACACCCTGAGCTTCCGACGGCCTTTGCGTGCTTCCAGGTCCTATCTGTAAATGTACAGTGAGGACCACCAGATGTTGGAGGAAAACTGAGAAATGGAATATCTCTGCCACATCAACAAACCAGGATGTCACATCACCAGGGATTGCAGCCTCCGCAGATGGTGAACTGGCGAGCCCTGAGGGACGCAGGGAGGAAGAAGCACTGCCGACCAGCAGCCACCAGACTGCAGCTGCCCCTCGGTGAGCCCGGGGGAAGCTCAGGATGTGAGGACACCAGGCACTGAACTTCCCTGGCAGTGCAGGGGACACGGTCCGCCCTGGTCCGAGAGAAGCCCCCGTGCACCACAGCTCCCGCGCCCAAGCTCCAGAGCCAGAGCTCCTCTCAACAAGCGAAGTCCCGAAGTGAGACGCCCTGCACAGAAGCAGAGAAGCCCCTGACCTCCACAACGGAGAAAGCCTGAGCAAAGCAAGGAAGAGCTGGCACAGTCAAAAATAAATCAGTAATTATTTAATTTAAAAAATCCACAAGATACTGACCCAGATAGGTGAGGTACACATCAAAGGAGTTTCAGTGAGCCCAGGCTCCTGCATCTTCCCACACGTAGAAAAGCCCTGCATTCCTTAACTTGGGATATCCGGTTTCTTTAATTAACAATAAACTTTTGATGTTCAGACTACCTGCCCTTTATTGCAAAACTCCCTATAACCTGGCTCCTCCCCTCGCCTCCTCGGAGCAGTTTCTCAGAACTCTCTAAAGTGCTGTCTCCAGTCCTGATTTTGCCCCAAAGGAAACTTAGCTTGAAACTTTCATGTTGTGCAACTTTTTTCCAACAACATCTACTGTGAAAGAGAACTACACACCCAAAATAGTCCGGAGAACACACAAAATGCAAGGAACAGAGCAAAACTTCCAAAACTGACAGAGAAAGAGGAGATACCGTGTCCATGAAACGGGGGAGAAAGCTATAGAGAGAAGAAAAGGAACATTCTGAAAATAAAAAGAACTCTCAGAAATTAGCAATACAATAGCAACAACAAAGCATTCCATAGAAGCGCTGGGTGGGAAGGTTGAAGAAATCTCCCAGAAAGCACAAAGAGAAACTGGTCAGGGAAGATAAGGAAGTTAAAGGGCCATCGGGGACCCAACACTTCACACCTGGGGGCCCTGGCGCCTCAGAGAGCCGATGAGTCAGCTATCAAAGAGCCTGCGCCGGCCTCCCAGGACTCAAGCACCCAGCCTCACGAGCACCAAAACCTGAGGACCAGGAGCCCAGCTCCAGAGAGAAACGTTGCTGTTTAGTTCCTGAGTCGTCTCCGACTCTTTAGCAACCCCATGGCCCAAAAGAATCCAGGGAGAAATGTGGTCACACACAAAAACTTTAGTAGCCTCAGGCTTCTCAGTAGCAATACCAGAAACCAGAATACAAGAGAAAATGTCTTCAGAATCCTATGGGACAATGACTTCCAACTAGAAAGACCAAGATGCCAAACTGTCAACTGACCGTGAGGGTGGAGGAAAGGTTTTTTTTTTTTTTGAAGGATAATTGCTTTACAGAATTTGGCTGTTTTCTGTCAAACCCCAACGTGAATCAGCCATAAGTATACATACGTCCCCTCCCTTTTGAAACTCCCCCCACATTTCTCCCCATCCCACCCCTCTAGGTTGATACAGAGCCCCTGTTTGAGTTTCCTGAGCCACACAGCAAATTCCTGTTGGCTGTCTATTTTACGTACGGTAATGTAAGTTTCCATGTTACTCTCTCCATACATCTCACCCTCTCCTCCCCCTCCCCATGTCCATAAGTCTACTCTAGATGTCTGTTTCTCCATTGCTGCCCTGTAAATAAATTCTTCAGGACCATTTTTCTAGATTCCATATATATATGTGTTAGAATATAATATTCATCTTTCTCTTTCTGACTCACTTCACTCTGTATAATAGCTTCTAGGTTCATCCTCCTCATCAGGATTAACTCAATATGTTCTTTTTCTGGCTGAGTAATATTCCATTGTGTATATATACCATAACTTCTTTATCCATCCATCTGCCGATGGACATCTAGGTTGCTTCATGTTCTAGTTACTGTAAACAGCGCTGCAGTGAACAATGGGGCACGTGCGTCTCTTTCAGTCTCGGTTTCCTCGGGGTACATGCCTGGGAGTGGGATTGCTGGGTCATGTGGTGGGAGTTGGTGACGGACAGGGAGGCCTGGGAGTGGGATTCACGGGGTCGCAAAGAGGCAGACACGACTGAGCGACTAAACTGAACTGATGGTGGTTTTATTCCTAGTTTTTTAAGGAAGCTCCATACCGTCTTCCGTAGTGGCTATATCAATTTACATTTTCACCAACAGTGCTAGAGCATTCCCTTTTCTCCATACCCTCTCCAGCATTTGTTTGTAGACTTTGGTGATGGCCATTCTGACTGCTGTGAGGTGACATCTCATTGTAGTTTTCATTTGCATTCCTCTAATTGTGAGCCATGTTGAGCATCTTTTCATGTGTAGATATTTTTAAATACATGAAGCTTCAGAGTCTTGTGTCTCTTTTCTCAAGAAGCTTCTGGAGCCTGGGTTTCACTGAATGAACATCCTGCAGAAGGGGAGGGCTGTGTGCCAGGCAGAGGTGGAGGGAATTCCCGGAGAGTGAGAAAGAAGGTTCCCAGATCCAGCAGGACCTGCGCAGGTTAGAGTCGGGGTGCGGGGGGTGGAAGGAAAGGAAGGGGGAGGGGAGGAAGGGACTCTGTGTTCCGATGTCCTGAGCACTCTCTGCCAACGGGAAAAACGGAGGCTCACTGCGTCGTGGACACACAGGCAAACAGGGAGAACCTTAGCGTCGGAGGAAACCTTAGCATCGGAGGAAACCAAAGTGCCAGGAAAAGGGAATGCTGTTCACCACACATGATTCTGGCTCAGTTCTGAAAAGTGTTTACAGAGTCCACTTATGTAAAGACTCTTAATTTGACCAGATTAAACTCACGAGAGGACGTGAGGCAGATGGAGGAAGGCAGATGGAGGAAGGCAGCTGTGCCACGGGAGGGGGCTGGCGACTCGGCCCACAGCTGGCTGGCAAAGGGCAGGGTCAGTGGGTGGACGGCTAAGCCGTGAGCCCTACCGCCTGCCCCATGCGGGAGTGGCTGTCCTTAGGGTTCCCCGGGGACCCCGAAGCCCTCATCTCCCCAGAGTGAGCAGGTGCGGTTCTCAAAAGGAGCGAGCCCCAGCCGGCTCATGCAGCCCCTGGACTCAAAGCTCACCTGTGAGCTGGGATTGGGCCTCTCCAGCCTCCTGAGGAGACATCCGAAGAGCGCGGGTGTCCAGGGCTCTGAGAGCCTCACAGGGGACCAGGCAGAGCGAGTGCGGGCCAGATGCCCCAGGCCCCAGCCAGTCTGGCCGTGACGCCCTGTGTGCACTTTGGGGGGCACGTGACCCTCATGAGGCTGAGGGGTCAGGAGACAGACCTGTGGACCCGGGCATCATGGACCAGTAACAACCACCAGAGCTACCGGCCAGCTGCACACAGTTGAACTTCAGAGCCTCCGGAGCCTGTGTGACGAGTGTCGCTGACTCATCATTCAAGGTTCTGTTTCATCATCAGACAATGTGACCCGGCAAACCCAGAGCCTCGGCATACGGGACACGGGGCCGGGGTCCCAGGGCTCCAGCCTGTCGCTACAGCCCTTCTTCACGCGTGTCTGTTTACAGACACCTTATCTGATACATGCCGTTGGCTCATTGACGTTGAACTCGGGGCCAACAGCCTGAGAACTCACACCCAAACGAAGCTCATCTAACATGTATTTTCTCCATCAACCATGTCCCAGCTTCTTCACGCTCAGGACAGCAGACAGCCCTGCAGCACCAACTTCGGGGGCCATCTCAAATGCTGGAGTCACCCGCAAAAGCACAAATACGCAAGAAGCGTGGCACCAACCACTTGTTTGCAGTATGAGATGGAAACCAGAGGCAGCTGCCACCTCACTGAAGCTCTGCTGGCAGCGCGGCCTGAAGGGGTCTCACAGTTCTCACCCACCTGGCACAAAAGCCCGACAAGTGCTGATCAGGGGTGATACATACATTTTAGCAAGTGGGCCGCTTTGCAAATACAGACAATGAGGAGTGACTGTTATTCAGCCCATTTTATGGATCAAGGAACTGAGGCTCATCAGGGCAAACAACTGGCACCTGACCAGTGAGGGGCAGAGCCTGGATTCGGAGCTGGCCCAGAGCGGACGCTGAATTGCCCAAGGCCACGCAGCTACTGGGGGCAGCGCGGGGCTGAGCCCTGGCCCTGGACTGGGAATGGCACTCCCTTCACGAAGCGCCTGATCGCCTGCACGGTAGGCTCTCCCCTCCCCTGGTTGCTCTGCTGGGACCTGAGAACACAACAGAGAAAAGTGACTAGGCCAGAAGAGACCCGAGGCCGCTGCCGCCCACCCAGCCCTGGCACCTCTGTGGTGCCTGCACACCAGGGCAGCAGGGGCACCTCCCTCCCTGACGCTGGTCTCCCCCGCCTGAGACGTCCAGGAAAGGAAGGGACAATGGGGCAATTGATGCAGGCGCCCCGAAAGACAGACTGTTCCAATAAACAGCATTCCGGGCACCGGCCAAGTGCTCGCGTGTGTAGAATGTCAAGGAAAAGCTGAGTAAACGCAGCCGTCTGGCTGGGGCCCTGGCCGCTCCTCGAGGTGCTGCAGGCTCAGCTGGGCCCCAGAGGCGGACCCTGGGGGGTGGGGGTGTCAGGGAAGGGGACAGAGGTGAGCGTGGGTGGGACAGGAGTGCCCTGGGACTCCGGCCCCACCCTCTGGCAGCCTCTGGACACACTCAGACATGCAGCCCAGGTCCTGTCCCCACGCCGGCACTGGGGTGGATCCCAGGGTGGCCTCTCTGAGCTCTGCTTCCTCATCTGCAGAGCACCCTCTGCGCCCAAGGCCACGGCGAGGGCCAACAGGGAGGGCTGGATGCTCAGCATCTCCCCCAATTCGGGTCAAAGGAGGCCCCCTCAAGCCCCACCAAGAGCCAGCTCCCGGCCCCCAGCTTGCTGCCCGGTGCCACCCTGCCTCCAAGACCTCCAGGTGACCCACCAAGCACTGGGCCCGAGGGTGAGCGGCCAGCCTGGTCCACCAGAGAGCTGAACTTCCAACCACCCCCAGGGCCCAGGGGGAAGGAGCTGGCGAGGGGGCTCAGGAGCTGCGGTCCACCGGCTGTCTGTTCCATGAGGAGCCTCTCTGGGACTCTCATCTTTTTCTCGGGCGCTGGCGGGGCAGGTCAGGGCCCACGGCCGCCTCACACCCCAGACCAGCCCACAAGGCTGGGGCCAGGGCTCAGCACGTGTGTCCACCCCACAAGGCTCCAGGCAGTTAATGCAGCCTTCCTGCTTTATTACTGAATTATTTAGTTTTTCCCACACACCCAGCAGAGCCCTGCCCTCATCAGCCTTCAGTAAAACCCAATGACAGCCCCACCACCACCCCAAGTCTCCCAGGCAGGGGCATAAACACCCAAACCTTTGCTTGGGCCCACCTCACAACACCCATCGCAGTCCCTCCTGCGGCCCCCAGGCCTCCCAGCCTCGTCCCGGCCAGTTCCAGGCTCACAGACCTGGGTGCAGACCCCACAGCAGGTCAGCACTGTGTGACTTTGAGCAAGCGACCAGTGTCTCTGAGTCTCCATTTCTCTCTCTGCAGAGACAGATCCTCTCTGCTCCCAGCGGTGGGAGACCAAACGAGGCGGCAGGGACGGGACCCCGTGACGCTGCGCACCTGCACACAGCTGGGAAGCCGTCAGTCTGGTCCCCGCCCAGTGAGCGGCCTCCCCTCCCAGTCCAGTTCCTTGAAGACTAGTGACCACGGTCCCCAAGGTGAGCGATATCCTAACAGCCCTTGAACCACTGTAACTTTCTCAGGGGATCCAGCGTCGGGAGAGGTGGAGAGGGGTGACTGGACAGCTGGAAGCCTCTGGCCTCACCCGGCCGTTCATCCAGGATTTAGTCTCTGCCAAAGATAAACAGGCCCGCCCCCCCAGACACCCACCGTCTGCTGAGGAGGAGCTGGGTAAACAGGCTGTGCTGGGTGCGCCTTCCCAGCGCCGGAAGAGTCCAGCTCTGAACAAAGGCCTCTTGGGTGCTGGTAACAACTGAAGCGAAGGCCCGCGTGCCCGGGGGTCCTGCTGGGGTCCTCCCCAGGCACACCTGGCCCCGTCCTGGCTGGAGGCAGGGTGGACCATTTTAAGTCCCCCAGTAAACGATGCTGGGGCTGATTGCCTGCATCATACCTGTGAGTGCAGGCCCAGGCCAGGGACCATCAGCCTGGATGGGGTTGTGTCCGCAGGACAGGCCTGTGACGCAGCGGTCCCCATGGGCAGGGTGGGCTGGTGGGGGTGACAGCCTCTCCCTCTGGGGGACTGCCACGCCCGTGCTGCGGGGAGATGCTGTTCTCGGGGACAAGGAGAGCCCCGCGCTGCAGCTGGATGCCCCCAACACAGCCTGGGCCTCCCACAGGGGCGCCAGGGAAGGGGATCCCTCAGGGAGATGCCGTGGTGGGCATGCATGAGGCCGGCCTGTCTGCTTCACGTGGGGATGGCCACAGCAGCAAGGCCAGGTGTCGTCTCAGTCCCCAAGGGCTGGAGGCCTGGACGTGCCTGGTGGGCCTCTGCCCCAGGGCATCGCAGGACAGCGGTCAGGATGTCGGCCAGGAGGGGCTCTTGTCTGAAGGTCCAACCACGAGGGACCTGCTTCCAAACGTACATGATTGTCGCTGGGACCAGCTTGTTGGCCACGCTCAGTCCTGCAACACGGACCTGCCCAACACAGCGTTTCCTTCAAAAGCAGGCTGGAAGAGGGACGTCACTGGCGGTCCAGCGGTTAAGAGTCCAGGCTCCCAATGCAGGGGGCATAGGTTTGATTCTTGGTCAGGGAACCAGGATCCCACAGGCCACATAACATGAGCAAAAAACAAAAACATTTAAAAATAAAGAGATAATAAAACTTAAAAAGGAGCTAGGATGAGCGGAGGCAGCGAGCAAGACGGACGCTCAGGCCTTCAGGAGCCCTCACTGTGTGGGCGAGACATCCGTCCAGTCTCTAGGCCAGTCACTCTTGAGAAGCAGCATCCACACAAGCCCCTCAGAGGCAGACACCGGCGGGGCTGCATGGGGTCTGCCCACCAGCGGCGCTCCCGAGCTGAGTTTTGAAGGAGCAGGAGGCTCAGGGAGAGCACAGGGGTCAGCAGGAAGCCAGAGCTGAGGGGCGTCCCCGTGTGTGTGTGTGTGTGTGCACATGCTTGTGCACGTGTGTGTGTCTGTGTGTGCACATGCTTTGTGCACGTGTGTGTGTGCGTGTGTGTGCACATGCTTGTGCACGTGTGTGCGTGTGTACGTGCAGGTGAGTGCCTGTGTGTGTGTGCGTGCGTGTGTGTGTGAGCTCGCAGGGCTCTGGGCCTCTGGAGAGGGGCCTGGTTAGCAGTGCTGGTGGAGAGTGACCCGGGGCTGTGCCCGCAGATGGCCTGTGCACCCCAAGTGCTGTCCCTTTTACAGGCGCTCTCTCCACACGACTCACGGCGATCCAGGAGGCAGACCATGTCAGCAAGCAGACACGGCCGGGGTTCGCACTCGGGGCTGTGATCAGGGCTCAGGCTTCAGCTGCCGCCCGTACGCCTGCTCGGGTCGGGCTCCAGACCCGGCCCACAGCGCTGCTTCCGCACCAGCCCCTCACCCGTATCCCTCCTGAGCCCCGGCCCCCACCATCCATCTCTGTCTTCTGCGACCACCAGCCTCCTCAAAAAGCATGCCCACACTCCCCGCCTCTCATGAAGCCATGGCACGGCACGGCTTCTCCTGAAGAATACGGTGTGATGCCTCTTACATGTGGAGTCTAGAAAATACAACAAACTCGCAAACATGACGGAAAAGGAGCAGACTCGCGGATACAGAGAATGGGAGGAAGTCAGGGCTGACCCAGGGGTAGGCGATGAAGAGGACTGAACTATTATGCATAAAGTAAATAAGCTACAAGGATACACATACAATAAGGAATAGAGCCAATGTTTCATAATAAACTATAAATGGAGTATAACTTTTGAAAATTGTGAGTCACTATATTTTACACCTGAAACGTAATTTTTTAAGAGAATGCACTTCAAAAGTGTACTTCAAGTACTTCAATTTTAAAAAAAAAAAAAGAAAATTTAAATTAAAAAACAATATTCTCAGAAAGAAACATCCAGAGACACAGAGAGATTCAAATAGGCAAATGTTCTTTGCATCCTTATACACAGAGATAAGCATTAAAGGGCGTGGGGGTTTCCAGCTGAGGAGGGGCTGGATGGCAAACAAACAGCAGTAGAAGCGCTCCCTGTCGCGGTCTCATAGCAGCGGACAACACGTTAGAAATGAAGACACAGAGCACCCACAGTGCGACCCTGCGTGGCGCAAACCAGGTGACAGTTAAGCATCACACACACTTAGAGAGGAGTCAGTGTCGAGGGAAATACAGCGAAAAGCTGACAAAGATGACCCCTGAAAGATGGAAACACCAAGGTGACGTTTGTTTCCTTCTTTATAATTTTCTATCCTTTCACAGTTGCCTCAATGAATGGATGTCTGTAATAAAATAAAGGATTATGTGTAAGAACAGCAGCTTGGCAACAGGCTCTCCCTTGCCTGGAGGAAGAAGCGGGGACCAGGCCAGCGGCCCCAAGTCAGCATCTCCTCTGTGTTCCCTGCTGCACCCGCGATCTGCACCAACTCACCTTGCTCAGCCCTGGCACCTCTGCCCCGGCCACATCTCCCCTGCATTCCCTGACCTCTGGGAGGCAGAATCAGGGGGGCGGGCTCAGCACTGATGAAGCAGAGGCAGAGCTGACTGGGCAGCCTGGGGACACCCCCTCCTCCCTGCGGCCAGGAGTCTGTGTGTCCTGAGGATGCAGGACGCCCCACTGGCCGGAGCGGGGGTGGCAGTGCCCTGGGCCCCTGCCCCACAGCTCACAGCCCAGGACTCTGTGGGGGACCTTCCCGGGGCCCTGGGCCAAGGGCAGGCCTGACAGCTGAAATCAGGAAAGCGGGGGGCCAGGCTTCCTGACCCTGGGCAGTGCGGAGGAGGGTGACTGACGGCCTGCGGCATTCTGGGGACACAGAGCTTTCAGTGCTGAAACCAGGGGAGTCCCCACTCACCCCGGCAGCAGGTGGGCCCCCTGTGGGTCTCAGGAGCAGGCTACGCAGCACAGGGTCCATCAGCAGAGCCCAGGCCTCACCCTCAGGACGGGCCCTGTGCCCAGGTCGTGAGACGGAGCATTCGAGCCAACACAGGACGCGCACTGCCCCGCCCCAGGCCCTTCTGCTGCCCCAGGGGGTCCTGCCCAGGGCCGCCCCTGCGAGCTCACGCAGACCCTCCCAAGCGGAGGCCCCTGCTGGAGTTGGACGCAGTGCTGTGCCAAGGCCTGACTGCAGTGTCCCTCCGCCAGTGCCCTCCACACAGGCCCCCCGATGCCCCTTCTCAGCCCCCAGCCTCTGCTCTCACCCTCTCCACCTGCCTGCGAGCCCCTCTCCCTGGCCACTCGCCCGCTAACCCTACGAGAAGGGCTTGTCTGGCATGGACTCAGGGCACACATCCAGGACCCACCGGTGAGCCGCTGGGACGCCTAGCAGGTCACATAACCTGTTTCTGAATCCACAGCCTCCGTGGCTGGATGACTCCCTTGTGCTGACGTGGGCCCGTGGAGTCAGTCAGCTCAGTCACCGTCGAGATGACGAGGCACCTACCGAGTCCCAGGGACTCAGTGGCGCGCAAGAAGGGCGGGAGTGGCCGTCCCCAGTGGTGACGGGGGGCCATGGCCGAGGAGCAGAGAGGTTCTGAGGCCTGGACAGAGCAGGGAGAGTCCCCAGGGTGGGGGGCAGTGGGGGTACAAGGGCCCCCGCCTGTCCTGTGCAGGGGTCCCAGCTGCGGGCGTGGGGACGGACACAGGAGACGCCTGGCCGTGGAGGGCACACCCCCTGGGAGCCGGGACGTCCTCTGGGCACCAGGGAAGGTTCCAGTCGGGAGGGTGAGCCGCGTCCCAGGCGGTACACTCTGGCAGTTGGAGGGGCAGCCCAGACTACTGCAGCAAGGTGCACGGCAGGCCAGGGTCTGCCAGGGCCCCTGCACTGGGCCTGGTGGGCACACCGCCAAGGTGCCTCTGCACCCCCAGCTCTGGGAGAGGGCCTCCGGGTCGGGGCACAGTGCCTGCTCCCCCTGCTGCAGACCCCCGCTTCCAGAGGCTCCCGCCCGCCACCCCGAGTCCCCGCCACAGGATGGCTGTCTGAGCCTCCACCCCACCCTGCTCACCTGAACAGAGGCCCCCACCCCCACCTGCAAGAACTCGCCCTGCCTTACTTTCCCACTGATGACTCAGGGGTTGGCAGGGATGAGGCCAGGGCGGCCGGGCAAGCAGAGTGGCGAGGCCCCACCCAGGCCTCCTGTGAGCGAGGTTTTTCCACCCTGTGCCTGTCTGTAGACAGGGCACAGCCGGGCCTCTCAGGGCCCCCGGGGGGCCCTGACCCTGTTCAGCAGTGCAGCTGAGCACTCCCGGGGGTTGGCACGGGGCCCAGGCTCCTCCCCCTCGGCAGAGCATGAGGGTACCCCTGATCCCAGGAGAGGGCCTTCTTCCCCAGCAGACACCCCAGGAACGTCTGAGCCCCACCCGCTCTGGGGTTCCTAGTGCTTCTCCCTTTCCAGACATCCACCAGCTACTCCAGCATACTCCATGCCAGGACCCACAGCACAAACCTTAGAGGGGCCAGGACCTCCTAGCAAAGGGAGCAGCCCAAGTGGGCTTGGACAGGAACCAAAGGATACTTGGAGCCGACAGGGCGGTGTTCCCCAAAAGCAGAGAGGGCCAAGAGCTGAAGCTCCCCCGACACCGGCCATGCCCCTCACTACTCTGCACAGCCAGCCTTCCAGGATGACCCCCCATCAGCTCTGCTGAGGACACCCCCCACGGCACCTGCCCCTCGAGGGCACAGCAGCCACTGCTCGCCTCCTGGACTCAGCTCAGACCAGGTGCTCTGTCTCCACTCCCCCAGGGCCTGCCTGCAAGAGGCTTGTTTGCCAGACGAGCATGTCCCACACCCTGATCCCATCTGCTCACAAACACACTCCCATTTCTGAGTGTCTGGACACCTCCCTCGGTTTGCTGGAAAAAGCCAGGATCTATCTTAGAAGCTGCTGTTTTACAGTAGAATGAAGCCAAGCCTTTCACATAGCTTGAGTCCAGGACGCAGTGGCAACACCAAGGTCTCTCGCCCTCCACCCACACACAGAGTCGTTGGCCTCCACACTCTCTCCCGAGGCTCAAGGCAGACACCACCGACTGATCACAGCGAGAGCCAGCCCGGGCGGGGGTGCTTATTTGCATCGTGGGCTGGGTGGACAGCCTAATGAGCACAAATGAGGCATCTGTGAAAGTGTCTTTGTACCTTAAGTTCTTATTCAATTGTAAGATGAGGTTCACATATTGGAGAAAAGAGAAGCTGCAGAGGGCTCTGGGGGACGGGGACAAAGGACAGGAGTCGTAACCAGATGGGAGGAGGAGCCTGCGGGGAGCAAGAGGGCTGGAAGCGGCTTCCAGACCCCTGTGGTGGACACTCGGCCTCCCTGCCCCATCGGACTCTGAAGCCGCCACACGGCAACAGGGCAGGCCGGACGTGGGTCAGCCAACGGGCCGTCCCTGTGTCACTCAGGGTAGCGCTGTCTCCACCTCCATTTCTCTGCTGCTGAAACGATTCCTTTTAAACCATCACGTGGAGAAGACTTGTGATGTCAGTGGAGCAGGCCCAAGTGTGTGAGTGACGAAGGGACGAGCCCCACTGGGGAGACACGGCTGCCTCCCAGGAGGACAGCAGAGGCCACAGTGGCCTATGCAGGCCCCAGGGTCCCTCCTCCAGCACCTCTGAGGCTGTGTTCTCTGGATTGCAGGGTCTCTGCCTCCCCAGGCTGGAGATTTCAGGATGGGGTTTACCTTGGGAAAGTGGAGGCAAGGAGAGGGATGTTCCCAATACCAGGTCTTTGTGGGAAAGACTCTCATTCGGAGAACAGCGTGGTCACTGCCCTCTGCAGGGTATCAGATTCTGGGACAGGTGTGAAATGGTAATGGCTGAGCCTCTACCCACCCCACCACCTCCAGGCCTGGCACGGCAGTGCGGGGAAGATGGGCAGGAGGGGGGAAGAAGTGTGCAAAGAGGGGCCTGGAGGGGTGGGGGTCCCGAAAAGGACCCAAGCAGCAGACGACCCCAAGAGTGGGCCTCGGTGAATCCAGAGCTGAGCCTGGGGGGTTCATCTCGTGGTCCCCAGGCGGGCCTCTCAAGTCCTAAGATGGTGGCTCAGCGATCCCGGGGGCCGCCCTCCTGCAGGCACAGCACGAAGCCTGGGTCAGACAGTCTGCAGAGTAGACAGCAGGGCCGCAGCGGGAGATCGGA
>NW_011495075.1:211106-211757 GCF_000754665.1 Bison bison bison
GAGGGCGACAGTCATCCCAGCAGAAAGTGGGGGCAAGCCCAGCCCTCTCTGCCCCACCCCCACCCCGCTCCCTCAGCCCAGGAGCCCCGCCCTGGCAGGGGTGGAGGCCCCGCGGCCTGTCCGCCAGCCTCCTCCCGGAGTCAGGCCAGAGCCAGCCTCGGGAGGCTGCCGGCCCACCCTCCTCTCGGACACGGAGGTCACAGTCAGCCCGCCAGCGCCCGGGGGAGGCCGGCGTTCAGCTCCAGGCTGGACTCCTGGGCGTTCCCCCAGGTTTCTCCCTTCCCGCTGGCCCTCGGACGGCCCAGCCTGGAGGGGGCTCAAAGGTTGGGGCCCCCATTTCCTCCGGCGGGGAAAGAGGCGACAGGAGGGCCAGAGAGGAGGGGGGCTCGGACCCGGGAGCTCACCTGGCACGACCTCGGGCAGGCCAGGCGCGCCCCCGCGCTCTAGGACACCAGCGCCCCGGCCCCGAGGCTCTGCCGGGCGCGCACGGTCTGGATGGCCTGCTGGTTCTTGAACTTGACCAGGCCGAGGGTGATCTGCGCGTTCCAGCCCGGGTCCTCCGGGGGGCAGCGGAAGTCGATCTCGCCGCCGCCCTCGGTCACCAGCGTGAAGTAGGTGTGGCGGCCGGTGCTTTCCACGCACTCCACGGCC
>NW_011495075.1:211857-212894 GCF_000754665.1 Bison bison bison
TCAGCGATCCCGGGGGCCGCCCTCCTGCAGGCACAGCACGAAGCCTGGGTCAGACAGTCTGCAGAGTAGACAGCAGGGCCGCAGCGGGTCGGGGCTTTGCTGGAGCTCAGAGGCTGGGCCTGGGACAGGCACGTCCTGAGAGCCTGAGCGCCCGGGGCCGAATCCTCATCCTCAGCTCTCCGTGGCTGTCCCCCTCCTTGCTGGCTCCCGCTGACCCGTGACTCCAACGCCTCCTCCACGGGGGTGTCCGCAGCCGCAGCCTCGCCACTCGGAGCACAGTCAGGAGCACAGTCACGCTCCGAGAGCCGATGGGGGCCCAGAAGCTGGAGAGGAAGCACAGCCATCAGGGCGGAAGCAGGTGTGGTGGGGAGCGTGTCCACAGGAGCTGTTTGTGCAGAGTCCCCAGACCTGCTCCCGCATTTCAGAACACCCCCCTGTGACCCCCGCAGGGAGCTACTCCCTCCGGGTCCCTGAGGCCAGGGGCAAAAGAGATCCAGCTCAAAGGCCCGGGGTCTGCCTGTCAGCCGGCAGCTCGGGGCCCCCCACTGCATAGGGCTCCCCACCGCAGTGAGAGGCCATCAATGGGTGGGCTGGGCTCGGGGGGCGGGGGGTAACGTCAGTTTCCTTCCAGAAAGACAAACTAGACCCTTCCTCCTGGGTGGGCGAGCCAGGGCTTCTGGTTCTGCCCTGGTCCCTGCCCCGCTTTCCTGACCACAGGCCTGCCCCCTGCCCCTGCCCTACGGCCCACAGAAGATCACGGCATCACAGACAACAGACTGTGGCCCGAGCCACCCACCGCCAGGGCCCAGCCCTTCCTCCAGGCCCCTTCTCTGCCCAGCCCACATGCTGGACACCAGGGGCAGGTGGACAGGCCCACCTCCCCTGGCTGGAGTGGCCTGCCTGAAAACCTCCTAAATCTCCTGGATTCCCAAACAGCTCGGCCTTAGGGGGGGGTCCCAGGTCCAGCCCAGCCCCCGCCCCAAAGTTCCACCTGGGGATTACTGGCTTCTTGGTTCCCGTCCCAACCCTGAGCACCC
>NW_011495075.1:213779-214470 GCF_000754665.1 Bison bison bison
GCCCCTTGGCATTGCGCAATCAGAAAAATGAAGACGGTCCTGGGGTTTGGGCGGGGTGGGGGGGGCAAGGGGGGGATCAGGCTAAGCTGGGTTCCTCCCCCCTTGGGCAGATTTCTCCGTGTGGGGGCCCCAGACAGGCTGCCCACAGCGGTCTCTGCTTGGATGGCCCACCCTCCCCGCCCGCCTCCATCCCCATGTGGTTTAGGAGGCAGGAGCCTGAGGCCCCTCAGCCTCCCCTCCCGGGGGAGGAGGAAGGACCGGGTCTGCACCCGACCTGGGACCGCCCCTGACAGAGCTGCGCTCCGCCCACTTAGACCTGGGCCTGGGGGAGCCAGGCCTGGCCGACGGGGCCAGTTGCCTCTTCTCCGAGGTTCAGGTCACCGTTGGCCACCCCCCCCCCAATACTCAGCTGAAGGCTCCCCTCTCTCTGCCGCCTGGAGAGCCTCCCGCGGACACCACCTTTGCGGTTGCTTCTCAGCCCTGTCCAGCTCTGCGACCCCAACTCCTCCCCTTGGCTGTGTCCTGCCCACTTTCATTATCTTTCAATTTCCTCATCTGTCAAGCAGGAGGGTTAACTGGCTTTGATCTCCGGGAACTCTAATGAGCAAGATAACATCTGTGACAGCACAGGAAGGAGGCTCAAGAAGTATTCCAGGGAATTCCCTGGAATACTTCTTGAGCCTCCTTCCTG
>NW_011495075.1:214570-218727 GCF_000754665.1 Bison bison bison
CAAGATAACATCTGTGACAGCACAGGAAGGAGGCTCAAGAAGTATTCCAGGGAATTCCCTGGCGGCCCAGTCCTTAGGACTCCAGGGTTTCACTGCTGTGGGGCCTCTGTCAGGGAATTAAGATTCCGCAAGGTGCATGCTGCTGCTGCTGCTGCTAAGTCGCTTCAGTCATGTCGGACTCTGTGCGACCCCATAGACGGCAGCCCACTAGGCTCCTCCGCCCATGGGATTTTCCAGGCAAGAGTACTGGAGTGGGGTGCCATTGCCTGCATGGTGCTGCCCAAAAAAATTAATTGAAAAAAAGTCATTACTCCTTCCCCGACTTTTACTGACTTCAAAAGAAGATGGGAACCCTGAGACTAGTCTAGGCTCTCCCGGGTCATCATGCTACCCTATGTTGGCCCGTTCCCCCAGGACTTCCCGTCTCTTAAGAGCCTGTTCATACATACCCTTGTTAGCAGTGGATCATTATGGGAATAGCAGTAGGCAGCAACGATGCTGTGCCCACATCTTGTGTTTGCACCCTTCTGCCCAGTGACACGGAGCCTAACGGGAACAGAGCGTGTCCAGGGGAGGGGGGCACCCCCCCAGCATCCAGGTCAGGGCTGTCAGTTCCCACCCACAGCTCTGCAGCCCACAGGAGACGTGCCCGCACACGCCCACATGCGCACGTGGGCCAGCTAGCCCCCAACCCTCCCAGACAGGGCGTGGTTGGCCGTGAGAGAAGAGAGGCCATCAAGACTGGTAATGTTTGAGGCAGCAGAGGGGGGAGCTCAAGTGAGGGCCTCGGCCGGCCTTAGGGAGCCCAGGTCTCAGCCTGTCTGCCGGCCACACCCTCCTGGGGCTCCCAGGCCCCGCCCAGGCCCTGACCCCGGTCCTGCATAGGCGTCTCCTGGGGGCGCCCGCCAGGACGGCTGAGACCTGCATAATCTAGAATCGTGAGCTAGCTCCAGACCAGCTCTGCTCCAGCTGGTTTCTGTCGGTCACCCCTCCCTCTCCAGGCCTGGGACACACTGGTGCTCTCTCCAGACCCAGGGGATTTCACAAACGTGCGGGCTTTAAACGTTTGCAGAGCACCCTCACATGTGTTTGAGTCTCTTGACCGATGAGATCAGAGGCGGAGCAACCTAGATGAAGTCACACAGCTTCTAAATGACAAAACTGGGCGAGACTCTGGTGGCTGAGAGGACCACCCCTGTGTCGGCATCTGGGGACACAGCTTTCCTTTTAGGTGGGAACTAGCCACCCCCACTCTCCTCTTCAGCTGACTGGGTGGAGAAGCGCCAGGCCTTTGGACACAGGAGTGTGGGCTGGAAAAAGACAGGAGCACTGGGGTAAAGGGAGGGCCACAGGAGGGAACTCAGCAGGGTGTCCCCTCTCATGGAAACGGCAGGTCATTGGCAGCTAAGCCTCGGTTCCCAGCCCACAGCTCCCGGGGGCCTGCGTAGATCCTCAGGACCTGGGAGTCCCGCCCTCCAGGTCTGTCAGGGATGAGGAGAGATGGCTCACTAAATCTTTCCCCAGAGCTGATCTCTGCTGGTGGCCCCATCTGGGAGAGGTTCAGACCCCAGCTGGATTACTTGAGCCTCTGACGGCTCCAGAGGGGCAGAGGGCTAGTGCTGACAGCCCCTGCCTGCCAGAGCATCTGGACCCCGCCCCCGGGAACAGCACCCCAGGGAACACAGCCCTGGGCACAGCGCTGGCGCTCAGCTGCTGGGGCCTGGCCGGGGCCTGGCTGGGTCCTGGTCGCACTCCCTCAGTTCTGTACCTGACCCGACGCAGGACTGCTGCACAGAACGTCCCCGTGTGCCAGCCCTCTACCCTCCGTAGGCACCCACTCCCCCAGGGAAGCTGGTCTGCTCCCTTCGTCCATCCGTCTGCAGCAGCTGCAATGGGCTGGACTACAAAACGGTCCCGGGACCAGTGCCCTAGAGATGCCCTGAGCTGCAGGCATCCGGTCCACTCCAGGGGACTGCCCGGAATGGAATGGAAAGGAAGATGGGACGAGTTGGGCTGGAGGCGAGAGCAGGGCCAGAGAGGAACCGGGAGTAAAATCTCTGCTGTTTTCTACAGTATTTACTTAATCTTATTGTAAATTCACTTTAGTGCTCATTGATCATGAGGCTCAGTCCATAGAACAAGCACTGACGATTAATTTATTTACAAAGAGGATGTGTATTAACGCCGGACAAACTTAGACTGAAGGGAGCGCAAGTCACCCCTTTGCTCATAACTCTTCAGAGCCTGCGGCCTGTGACGCAGCCCGGGGAGCTGCCCCTCTCAGCTCGCAGGCCTCCCCACCAGCCCTCCCCCGGGGCCATGGCTCCTCCCCACCTGGACTGCGGGGGGGGCCCCCCCACCAGCATCTCGGGGTTTGTCTCCTCCCCTCACACAGCTCTGTACTCAGGCAGCACCTTCTCTGGGAGGTTGTCCCACCACCCTGCTGAAACCTCCCCACACAGTCCCACTCACACACACAGAGTCACACTCACAGACACAAAGGCACACAGTCACACACACACAGACACAGTCACACACACAGACACAGTCACACACACAGTCACACAGACACACATTCATTCTCTCTCCCTCACACACACACACACACACACACACACACACACACTGTGTCTCCTTCCCTGCCTGGTTTCCCTCTGAAAGTCCTGATGTTTCCTACTTACTACCCACCCCCTCTATTAGAATGCAGGCCCCATGCCAGCCGGGGATTTCGTGTGTTTTCTGGACCCTGTGGACCCAGCACCCAGCATGTCATCTGGCACACAGTAGGGCCTCAGTGCGTAGCTGCTGAGTGACTGGATAAAACGGAAATGGAACCAACAAAAATTGGAAGGAAGAAAGATAACACAAGAATTTCCCATTCTTTCATTATCAGGAGTCAGTAAACACTACCTACAGTAAATGAACTGATAAAGCGAGGTCCAGGTATATTATTTAAAATGACAGTAACAGCCCCTAGATGGTCACAGGGGAGATCAGAGCAGTCTGTAGTAGTGGATACGTGACCCCTGAGACAAGTCTGTTCCCTCTCTAACCTCAGCCTCCGGTGTCCGGCGTTGTCTGGGAGGATGCGCTGTCGTCCTTCTGGAGAGACGGCAGGAGCGAGTCTTCTCCCCCACAGTCTCCTCCGCAGTCCCAGGACGGGGAGGAAGGTGGGTCACCTCACAGCCGGGTCCCCCCAAGCCCACCCGTCTGGGGACACCCCCAGCTGGCCTCTCCCAGAGACGTCTCCCGACTGCTCACACCCCTTTGATGGAGAGCGCTTTGTTCTAGAGCTTTGGGGTTTCCTTGGATCCATTTTTCTAAAGGGCAACATAAGAAAAAAGAAACCAGATCAAGGCCTCAAGTCTCCACGGATCTGGGTTTTATGGGCAGCATTGCAACAACCCTCAGGAGGGCCGCGGCCTGCAGCTGGCCCGCCTGGACTTGCTCTGGGCCGGTCGCTCTCCGTGGAAATCCCCTCCCACGCTCACCCTTTAATCGCTTTCCAGCCCAGTGACTTTCCTGATTCACCCAGGCTCCCTCGTCTGGAGAGCGCCCACTGCCCCTCACCCGTCTGGGCTTGACGCCTCTGATCCCCGCTCGGGTCGGCGGAGGCTGCCCTCGGGCGTCAGGCCCCGGCCTGCTGGGTCGCCTCTCCCACGTAGCTGTGGTGTCTGGGTGCCCCTGCCGGAGGAGCCCGGGGCAGCTCTCCCTTGGGGCCTCGGGTCCAGGCGACCCCATCAGAAGCCTGGCTGCTGCCCAGGGACCAGAGGCCACAGCCAGCCTGCCGGCACCGCTGGGCAGACTCGGGCACGTCGCCTGCTTCTAGCTGTGTTTTTAATTGCCTTTTCACAATGCTAATGGATCTGAGGTGTGAGCAACACTTGAATGCACGGCTGCTGTAGAAAATTCAAGACAGAGACTTCCTTGTCCAGTGGTTAGGGCTTCACCTTCCTGTGTGGAGGGTGTGGTTGGATGATCCCTGGTTGGGGAACTGAGATCCCACATGACTTGTGGCTAAAAAACCAAACCCAAAACAAAAGCAATATTGTAACAAATTCAATTAAGACTTAAAAAATGGTCCACAACAACCAACAAACAAAAGTTTAAGACAAGAAAGTATCTTCTTCCCTAACCCTAACCCTAACCCTAACCCT
>NW_011495075.1:218827-223654 GCF_000754665.1 Bison bison bison
CAACCCTGGAAACAAGAGCGCTCAGCTTGGTCTTGGCTCACACACATTTGCACCCAGAAGAGGGAGGGGCAGGGGTCATGGACAGGGGACCATGTGCGGGGTCTGCCCAGGGACTGAAAGTCCCTGTCCCGCCCTGGCACTTTCTGCACTGGCAGGTAGCTCTTCTGTCTCCTCCTAAAGGGCAGCCGGTTCATGGACTTGAAACGGGTGGGGGTGATGGAGGGGAAGGGAGCCAGGTCCTAGGAGCTCCTCCTGCGTGAGAGGACTGTTTTCCCTGCTTGCCCTTGGTTTCCAAGATCGTGTAGTGAGGATTATGAACTTTCACCTTCATCACTTGATAAGTGAGATGTTCCTACAGGTGCCTTTGTCAAGATCAGTCAGAGATGGCTGTAGCTGCCCAGCCTGGGACTGGGGTCCAGGAGAAGCGAAGAGGTGGAGGAGCTGGGGGAGGGAGGAAGCTCCTGGCATGTCCGTGGAGAGGAGCATTGGTGTGGGCCCTGGGTGTGAGCTGAGTTCTGCCAGGGAACAGGGTGAGCAGGGGGGCTGGGAGGAGTAACCCCGAGTGGGAGTGGCCCAGGAGCCCTCCAGAGGGTCGGGACGAGGTCACAGAGTGGAAGGGCCAGGGGCTCATCTGGGGCAGAAAATGCCCACTAAGCACTTTATTCACCATTACCAGCCTCCGGAATCTCCATGGCCTCTGGGAGGAGGCTCCCCAGGCCCATAAATGCAGAACATCAGAGCTGGCAGGTGCCCCGACTGCCCAGGGTGGCCTGGAAGCCACAGCCTCAGCACCTCCCTCCCCTGGGAGCCCACAGGAGGCGCTGGGTCTCAGGCCCCACCCAACAGCCGAGCTGGAGTCTCAGCTTCACAAGATCCCCAGGAGGTTCTCAGGCCTGAGAAGCACTTCTTTGGACTTAATCGAGGTCACATCTCCATTCACATGGGAGAGGCTGACGCCCAGGGGGAGGAGGCGGGCCCAGGGTCACACAGCTGGTTCCAGCCTTGGTTCCACCACTGGCAGTGCCTTTGAATATGTCACTTACACATTCACTACTTCTGTAGGATAAAGGGGTCACATAACCACTGCTTACTGCTGATGGGAGGGTCAGGTCAGACAACACCCAGACCTGTGCCAAGTATGCAGGGTAAGAGTGCGGGCACTGCCCCGCCCCGCACCACCAGCCCATGGCAGCGAAGGAAGAGTGTCAGGTGGGTGGTGCAGGAGGCGGGCCTAGACCCAGCTCCTGCCTTTCTGTCCTGCTCTGCTGTCTACCTTGAACCAGATCCCAAGCCACTGTTCGGTTCTTGGCTTCAGTTGGGTCATTTGTAAATGGCAGTAATGACCCGCCCCAGAGGGGTGAATGCATTTAAGGCCTTCACGGAGGCCGTGGCACAAAGTGCACAGGACGCGGAATGAAACCCACGAAGTGTCCAAAATCGGGAACGGGGAGCTGGCCTTGGCAGGGTTGTCTTCTCCAAGGGGGTAGCATCTGCTTTGCCCTTGACTCAGGAATCAGGGAGGACCCAGGAGACAAAGCCTTTCTCTGCAGACAGGAAAAGGGGGACTGGGAGGGGGTGTACTGGGAGGGCCCTGTGTGTCCTGCTTGGTCTCAGCCCCCCTTGGCTTTGATACGCCTCAATCCTGACAAGAAAGGGAATAAAGTGGTGGGTGGAGAGATTCATCATGAACCTGGCAGGGGGGTCAGTTTTAGGGGGCCTGGCCTCACTCACAGCAGGCGGGCCTCCTCCACCTGCCCCACGCTGCCCTGAGGGGCTTCCAGGCCAGCAACCGGTCTCTGGGAACAGCCTCTGCCTTAACCCAGCTTCATTCCCTGGAGGTGCATCCAGCATCCTCCCCACTGAGGCTGCTTTGGGTGACAGGTGGTCCCAAGCTTGCAGCTGGTGTTGGAGGCTGGCCGACGGCCTTCTCCTGCGGCTCCAGCAGAGGGCAGCCTGTCCCCAGCTTTGGGGCCCAGACGCCCCACCCAGCTGTTCCTGTGGGCCCTTCCAGAGCCCTGTACTGGTGATCTGTTTGCGGAACTATCCATCCCCACCCCACCCCCATACCCAATGTGCAAACCCTTCTGGGAAGACATCCAGTCGACCGCATCCCGGGCTGCATAGAGTGGAAGTGCCAGGATGAGGGCACCTCGCCTGGGGCCTCACCTCGCACTCCCTGAACTCTGCAGCACTGACTGGTCTTAAACCAGTCCTGTATGTTTAGACTCTTTCCCAGAGTCGGGGTGGGGGTCCCGTCAAGGCCTCCCCTAGGTCTGGTCCTATGGATGTGATGCACAAATTTGCTGTTAAAGCAGCTGCTTCTTGTTTTGTAAATCCACAGTGTGGGCAGAGGAGCCCAGCCCCCAACATGAGACAGGCAGCCCTCAGACGAGCTCATGCAGAAGTTCACGTGTCCGTGGACTTGGTCGAGGAGACGTTACAAGGCTAATCCCCAAGGAGATGGTTAGGGCTTGAGGGAGGGGCCCTGGTGAGTGGGATTAGTGCCCTCCTGAGAAGCCAGAGCCCCCGCCCCCTTGTGAGGTGACCGTGTCTGTGAACCAGCAGGCGGGCTCTCCCCTGACACTGAATCTGCCGGCACCTTGGCCCTGGACTCCCAGCCTCCAGCACTGGGAGGAGTAAAGTCCTGTTGTTAAGAAGCCCCATCGAGCCCCACCTCTGGACCATGGCATTATGTCATAACAGCCCGAACAGACCAAGGCAGACACTGGTGCCAACGAGCGGGGTGCTGCTGTAACAAACACCTAAAACTGTGAGAGCGGCTTTGGAACTGGGTAATGGGTAGAGGCTGGAGAGGTCTGGGAAAGTCTGCTAGGAAAAGACCTACATCATCGTGAACAGACCTTGAAAGGGGATTCCAGTGAGGGTCCAGAAAGGAGAGAGCATTGGAGAAAGAGCCTAAGTCGTCTCAGGGCAAGAGGAGGAAGTAATTCCAAGCAGAATGTTGTAGAAATACTGATGACAAACGCCATTCTGATGACAGAAGTGAGAGGCGTAGTATTGGAAAGGGGACCCTGTTATAAAGTGGCGAAGAACGTGGCTCAGGCATGTTCAGACTCTGGTATTTTGTGGAAGGCGGACCTCAGATCAAGGGTATTTAGCTGAGCTCTCTGGGGAAAGTGTGAATAGAGCGACCTGGCTCCTCTCCATTACTGACAAGGAAACACAGAAGTGCCGGAGGGCGGCCTCATGAGCGCACAGGAAGCTGACCTTGAACATCAGCCTGCCCTGCTGCAGAAACAGCATTCAGGGTGCGGCCAGGTGACCTCCGGAGAGATGAGGACAGGTCGGCCCTTAGGGAAGCCGAGTGCAGTTCCCTAGGACACTCGGGGGATGGCCCAGACGGTGACCCAGAGACCAGAACTGCCTCCCATCACAAGAGCGTGGAGCCGCCTCCACCTGGGGTCAGCCGAGGGGCCCCTCCACGGGGCCTGGCGGCAGGCAGGGGTGGGGGGATCCCGCTGTGCCCTAGGGCAAAGGCAGAGGGTTGGTCTCTGGCTTTGTGGTCCAGAGGCGTCGGCCCCGCTCCGTTTCAGACTCTTGTCCCTGTTTCTCCCTTCTTAGTTCTCCCTCGGAAGAGGGATGAGTGCCCGGCCTCTGCACCCCTCAGCCCCGGCCAGCACTACGGCCCTGGACGAGAGTCTAGACTCTGGGGCTAGAGGGAAGGAACTCTGCGCGTGAGAGGTGCTGAACTTGGGGGCTGAATGCTGCTGCCCGCCCCCCCCCCACTCACACAGTCACACGCTGGAATCTGGGGGAGTGGCCTCTGGGAGGCGGAGCCCCCAGGAGGGCGCTGCTGCCCCTGGAAAGCCCCCATCCCTCCCCCACTCCACTGCCCCTTCCAGCAAGCTCACAGCTCTCATGCCCAGATGGGGCAGTAGGATCAGGCTGGCTGGACCCCATGCCTGGGTTCAGTTAGAATGGACACTGGGGAGGAAGCAGACACTTTCCCTCCCCAGGCCTCCTGCCAACCTGGCTGCTCCCATCAAGTCCCCCCCAGAGGAGGACACCAGCTCCTACCCCCAGAGCAAGACACCGGTCCCCCCATCCCCAGAGCAGGACACCAGCACCCCCACCCTGAGGGCAGGACAGGTGCCGGGCTCCTTTCTGACAGCTTTATTGACGGGGTGCAGGTCAGTTTGAGCACAGCCCGCGCTGCAGCCCTGGGTCCAGGCAGCGCCACGTGGCATCACCCTCCGTCTCTGGGGTCAGCGGGCCTGGCCCGCCCCGTCCTCCTGCTGCTCTGGACCTGGGGCCTGGAAGGGATGGGTGGTGTGGCCAGAGGGGGAGGGTCCCAGGAAAAGGGTGGGGCCCAGGTGGGCTGGGCGGGTATCCAGGTGAAGGCAAGCTGCATGTGCCTCCCTCCCTCAGGGTCAAGCCGGTCATGCTGAGGACGATTCCGGGGCTGGGCTGCGCCGGAGGCGCAGCACCCTCACGCCCATCCCCCACAGCCTCGGGACCCAGGCTGGGCAGAGACGCCCTCAGGTTTGGGCGGCCATAAGTTCAGGGGTGTTTCATCAGGGCCCTGCCACACAGGAGCTCGAGCCCGGGGAGGCCAGACCACGTCCTGTACTGGGGCCCTAGGGCCTGGCTTGCGCCCCCCCCGGCCCCGCCCCGAGCTGGGGGGCACCGTGGCCCACAGCCTCGAAGGCAATAGGCCAGGGCAAGTAGCCCCTCCATTCGGGCCTGTCTGCACGTCCCCCGTGACTCCTGGGCGGGGACGCCCTGGGCCTGCTCTGAGGGAACTAGGAGGCCACCCATGAGGAGCATGGCCCGCCCCCGCAGGGCCCCCGATGATGGATACTCAGC
>NW_011495075.1:223761-230209 GCF_000754665.1 Bison bison bison
GGGTGGGGGGGCGCCTGGGAGGGGGGCCTCCAGCAGACGCCCAAACCAAAGGGAGCCAGACGCCCTGGGTTAGTCCTTAGCTGAGGGAGGGAGGGAGCCTGGCAATCTCGAGGTCGCTGGGGGTGATGAGAAGCATGGCGTGGGCAGCGGGGCGTGGGTGCGGGGGGCTCACTCAGAGTGAACCAGAGCCCCAGCCCCCTGCCCAAAGCCGAAGCCCTTGGGCCCGAAGTTCTTTGCGTAGCATCCTGCAGAGAGAAGAGAGGGGTGAGGACCCCCACTCCTGCCCCAGCACCTGCCGGAGCCTCTGGGGCAGTGAGGCACACAGCAGAGCCCCCACAGCATCAACGCCGATAGTGAGGAGCATCCTGGCTATGCCCCTGCCTCTGAAATCCCAGGAGAAGAGCCATCTGCGGTCAGAGGGTCAGATCCCCGGCGCCCAGGCCCCGCCCCACCCGGCCCCGCCCTCCGGCTACTGACCGTTCCCACCACCCCCACCGGGGCTCCTTCTGAGCTGCACACAGAGGCCTCAGAAGACACTCGGGAATGGACTCCAAGGCTGGAACTGGCCGTCGCGTAAGGGCCTGACTGCCCAGCCCTCCAGGAAGGGAGGGCATCGAGGGGAGGCCGCTCACCTTTGCAGTAAATCTCGCCATCCTTGTCGGCCAGGGTGGTGGACTCGAGGCCTTTGCCGCACTTGGCACATCGGAAGCAGGACTTATGCCAGGACTGGGGAGGGAAGGAAAGAATTAACTCTGCTGCCCCAGCCCATCCCCTTGGAGGTGTGATGAAGACACCTGTGGGGTCTGCCCAGCCTCCCCCACCTCCCGGAGGAGGTGCTGGGACCAGTGCCACAGCTGCCCCACGAAGGGCAGGCGGGGCCCCCCAGCTTTGTCCCAACTCCTGACCGGGACCCCTGGTGTGGGTGTGGGCTCGGACCCATCCTGGCCGTGGTTCCAGGCCAGTGGCCCCCTCACTTCTCACAGGGGACGTGACATGCACGCTGGGGCCTGGCCGCAGGGCCGGCTTTTGTGGTCAGCAGGCCCCTGGAGTTCTCGAGGGCCCTCACTGCAGCGGGAGGCTGCAGCCGGGCAGGGGCCAGGTACAGAGGCGGTGCCTGGCACCCTGGAAGGAGAAAGGGTCCACGGAGCTCCGGGAGAAGGCCAGGGGCCACAGAAGCCCCGCTGCTCCAATGAGGTGCTCGGAAGCCACACAGCCAACAGCCCCTCAGGGGAAGCCGGCCCGGGTCTGCACCCCGTGGGGGCCAGCCAGACCCCAGGTCAGCTGCCAGCTCCCAGCTGACAGCTCTGCACAACCGGGAAAGCCAGAGGCCAGTGGTGGCAGACGGGACGAAATGAAACACAGCCTTTTAAGGCCAAGGGGGCTCCCTTGCACAGCTGCTCTTTCTGAGCTGGAGATGGGAAGGAAATGGCAGGCCCTGGGCTTCCTGGCAGCCAGGCCCACGCGTGTTGGCTCCTGCCCAGGGCTCTAGGGGCCTCGGTGTCCGTGCTGAGGGCACCCCTGCCTCAGCTCGTCCTCGGGGAAGCCCAGGCTGCCCCCCAGTCTCCAGGCAGATGGAGGACTGACCACCGCCACTGTCCCTGCAGACACAGTCGGGCCCCGCTGGTGGGGTCAGCACCTAAAGTCTTCCTGCTTCTCAGCCCTTCCGGGGGCATGGACGCTGGTCTCCTCCTGCCACCTCTGCTCGAAAAAGAACCCCTCCTCCGGAAGGGAGAGAGGGGCCCTCACTCTAAGACCCCGAGGGGGAATTGAAATGCTGATGCCTAGGTATTTTTTGGTGATTCCCTATTCTCATAGTGAGACACAGCAGAAGAAACACCAACTTAATCACATCTCCTGTTTTCATATCATTTAGTGAACAGCAAGGATCTTCACTTCAACCTCACAAGAACCCACAAAAGCAATGACGGTGATGGTAGCTGACTGGTGTCGCCACAGCCTGGGCACTGCACTGCACTGGGCTCCCCGCACCGGCTCCGTTCAGCTTTAAAGCCAGCTTGCCTGGCGGGCCTGCTGCGTGTGCTGCTTCAGATGCGGGGCTGAGGCTCAGGAGGGGATCCATCAGCCTAGGCTTCACAACAAGCAGATGGCGGTCATCCTGCTGGGTTTACAAACCTCTCCCAATGGACAGAGGTGGAAACAAGCTTCAAGGCGTAACATGGCCCCAAGAGGAGGCACCAGCAGTGGTGGCCAGCTCCTAGGAGTGGGCAAACCTGGGCTTTCACCTGTAACACAGGAGCAACTCCCTCCCCAGCGGGCCTGAGGGCTAGTCGGGGACCAAGCTTGGTCTAGACCCGTCCTGTGTGTTGTCCCCTGTCCACGTGCCCAGCTGCTGCTCAAGGCTGAGAAGCCCCAGAGGCCAAGACTCGGGTCCAGAGAGGCTGCAGACAGGCTCCAGGCCCCGCGGCGTCACCCTGGCCACATCTGCGTGAATGCCCAGCACCATCTCCGGGGCCCTCCTGAAGAAGCCTCTCCTGCGGCCCTCTGACAGCTCATCTGAGGGCCACCTGTCCCTGCAGCCTCTCCGAGGGAGGGTCCCATTGCACTTTGGTGACTGGGGGTGGGGTCTACTACTGGAATATTGCAATGGGGGCAGGCAAGACAGCCAGACCAAGTTTGCCTCCTAGGAGGCTCTGACGGGCCTGAACCTTGGATAACTCTGCCCTGGGGGCACATGAGTGGGTTTCTGTGGATTTGGGCTGGTTCTTAACATTTCTGTATCACAAATCCTTTTGAAAATGTGATGAATGCTATGGATCTTCTTCCCAGACAGAGATGTGACCCCCACACAACGATGCACATTTTCAGGGCTGGTGTGCGTGTACCCTTAGAGCTCAGCACACCCTGACTCTGGAGACATGGATCGATCAGAAGCTCCCTAGGAAGCGTGTTTGCTGTTGTTCAGTCAGTCAGGTACTTCTGCCCCTTTGTGACCCCCTGGGCTGCAGCATGCCAGGCTTCCCTGTCCTTCAGTATCTCCCAGAGTTGGCTCAAACTCATGATGCCATCCAACCATCTCATCCTCTGTCGTCCCCTTCTCCTCCCGCCTTCAATCTTCCCCAGCATCAGGGTCTCTTCCAGTGAGTCGGCTCTTCACATCAGGCGGCCAAAGTATTGGAGCTTCAGCTTCAGCATCAGTCCTTCCAAAGAATATTCAGAACTGATTTCCTTTAGGATGGACTGATTGGATCTCCTTGCAGTCCAAGGGACTCTCAAGAGTCTTCTCCAGCACGATTTGAAAACATCAGTTCTTTGGCACTCAGCCTCCTCTGTGCACCAATGATGAGGCTGCTATGATGGGGGATTCAGCTCCCTGGAGACTGGGAGGCACAGGGGACAGGCAGCCTCACAGACAAAGGGACCCCTTTCGTGGTGGGCTCTGAAATGAAGGGGAAGCTACATCAAGGGCGCAGGCTTCCCTGAGCAGTGGGAGCACACTTCAAAGCCCCGGAATGCACGGTTCAGGAACATGTGTGCCACCCCTCCCTACCCCCAGCATGCCCGGCCTTACCTTCCCAGCGCCAATCACCTTCTCGGCTGCATAGACGGCCTGGCTGCACCGCGGGCAGCGCTCAGAGCCCCCGACCTTCTGGGCGAACTTGGACGTGTTGGGGTTGGTGGTGGGCCTGTGGCCGGGGGCCCTGCTCAGGGAAAAGCATGCGGTGAGGGGACGTGCAGGGAGCGACAAGGTGGAGGGGACAGGCCTGGAGGGCGCCAGCCGCAGGCACCCAGCCCAGCCCACCGCACGGCTGTAGCTGCCAGGGCTGCAGAGTTGGCTCTGCTAATGGGGGACGCACCCAGGGCCCAAGGGTCACTTTCGCAAATGGGGGACCCACGAAGGGCCCGAGGGTCACCTCCACCCATGGGTGACCCACGAAGGGCCTGTAGTATTCCTTCCCCGAGACGTCAGACTCCCCTCAGCCCCAGTTATAATGCCGGAATCACTGACAGCTTGTCTGCTAAGAACTGGCCCCCTCTGCCCCCTGTTCCTTCAGCGCGTCTATTACTAGAGTCTTCCCAGGAGAAATCAGCTGACAGGTCGCTCCCACGGGGTGACAGCCTTGGTGTGGAAAGTCACTGTCACCTGCGACCATCCCCCAGGGCCAAGGGGCCGGCGGGCTGACTGCCAACACCCAGCTCACAGCATGTCAGAGGTCAGGGGGTGCTGGGGGCCTAGTGACGCCCGTTTCCAGGAAGGGAACCAACACCCGGCGAGCCAGGCTGCGAGGTGGTCCGGCTCAGACCCTCAGTGGCTGTGGGGCACCTTCAAGTCACTGATACTGGCTGGGTTTTCTCATCTGTGGACAGAGGAGAGGGGCCCAGCAGTTCTCGGGGCTCCTCCCAGTGCATGGAAATGCGGCCACGGCTCCGCACAGAGAGGGGCCTGGCTGCTCCGGCCCCTCTGCGCTGCTGCTCTGACGGGGCCTGACGCACAGGAGGACCTCTGCTCTGGGCGGGGGTACTCACTCCTCATGTCTGATGCCGAGCGACTCCCCCTTGTCCATGCTCAGGGTGCCCGCGCCCTGCCCGTAGCCGTAGCCCTTGGGCCCATACTTCTTGCCGTAGCAGGACTTGCAGTAGATCTCCTCGCCGTGCACGGCCACAGTGGTGCTGTCCAGGTTCTTCTTGCAGACCACTGTGGGGGGGGGGGGGCAGTGGGTCACGGCCAGCCCCCACTGCCGAAGCTCCCTGGGATGCTGCACACGCAACGTCCTGACCTCCCGGGAGCCAGGGGCCTGGCAATGGGGTTGGGGTGGCCAGGGAACTGGGAGGGGAGGAGGGCCTACGGATGCTGGCCCAGTGCCTCTCCTGGAGCTGGGTGGGCTTCCTCGCCCCCCCGCACCCTGAGAGCTTCCCGAGTTCATGGGGCCCCCAGGGGGTGTGCCGGGCCTCACTGCCCTCGACAGACACCGTGGGTCCCGACACAAGAGGAGAAGCAAGAAGGGCAAGGCCGTCCTGCTTCCTGCTATTCAATTCAGAAGGGACGCTCATGGGTGCGGGGGCAGGGCAGAGACGCTCCCGGGGGAAGGTCAACGTTTGTTCAGCACCCAGCGTGAACGGCTTGGAAATGAGATACAGGCTGTGCTCATCATGACAACAGGATCTGAAGTTTCTAGTCGGAAATCACTTGGCCTCAGGTCAGATGCTGGAAGAATTCCTTGACTCGGGGCAAAGGGGGATTGGAATGGGGTACACTGGAAGGCCTGCAGAAGTCCCGCAGCCTCCTGTGGGCCTCAGAGCGGCCCCGTGACCCAGAGTGAGACAGTGTGGAGCCCAGGGTCGCACGGAGCCCAGGCTAGCCCACGTCCAGGGAGCGTCCTGGCCAGGCTACACGCCTTCCCAGCCGCGTGTCCCCACCAGCACATGACAACGGTGCCCCCGAAAGATGGCTGAGAACTGAATGAGGCCTCGCTGGGGAAGTGCTCAGCGCAGTGCTCTGTGCACAGCAGGTCACGGTGAGCGCTGGCTGCCCCAACAGTGTGAGAGAGTCAGCACACTGAGGGCCAGGCCCCAGAAGACCATCAGCGTCCAGCCCCGAGTGCTTCTCTCCAGAGACTCACGTCCCATTGATGTAGGTTTGGGCCTAGGATAACAGTCGGGTTCCACGAAGGCCCTGAGATGGGGGAGGCAGTGTGCCCACCGGGACCACATTCTCAAACACGTCCTTCTGAAGAGGGACCCTGGGAGCAGCCAGCCCCTCCTCCTCTCGAGGAGCACTCAGCTTACCTCCATGCCCCTTGCCAGTTCCTTTGCCTTGAGATAGATTCCTCCCCCACCCCCACCCCCACCGTGTGGCTCTCGGGATCTTAGTTCCCTGGGCAGGGGCTGAACGTGGCCCTTGGCAGTGAAAGCACCGAGTCCTAACCACTGGATCTGCAGGGAATTCCCAGCCTTTCCCTTGCCTTTCAAGGCTAGCTCTCTGCCCCCACCCCCACCCCTGGGCCAGGTTGGAGACTTCAGACTAAATAAGGACCCTCTGGTCCTGCTTGTGAGATCCCCATGTTCTTCCAGCACGCGGGCAACCAAATATGGGCCACCCCGCCGCCTCCCCAGGGCTTGGCTCCGGCCTGGAGGAAGCAGGCACAGCAGGCCCAGGGCTCCAGCATTCCCTTCTAGGGTGGGAAGCCGGGAGTCGGCCTGGAACTGCTTCCCGTAAGACCCAGAGTGACCTGGAAATTCCTAAGACTAGACAGGAGGCTGTGAGTGAGACAGAGCAGCCCGGGGGCTGAGGTCTCCTTGGGCGACCTTCCCTGCAGGGACCTGGGGGTGCAGCTGGCGCCTCCCAATGTCCCCGCAGCCTGGCGCCTACAGGCAAGGGGGTGCCGCTGTGGGTGGGGCTGTGAGCACCCTGGGGCGAGGCCAGACCAGCTCTGCCTTCCCATGGGCTGACCCCAGGACACGGCTGTCACAGCCCAGGGCCGACGCAGCC
>NW_011495075.1:230375-240665 GCF_000754665.1 Bison bison bison
CCCAGGCTGGGGACTGTTTGCCACTTCTCGGACACTGGGGTGCACGCTGCAAGCCCAGCCCAGGGTCCATCCCATCCCCCCAGCCCCGCGCCCCTGGCTTCCCTGACTGCCCAGCTGGCGGCCACTCCTCCCCGGCAGCTGCCATTGGTGATCAAAGCCACATGTGAGGTGGAGAGGGGTCCTTGGAGCCAGCAGTCTGGCCCCTCTCCCTGGCCAGCAGCAAGCCCTCTTATGCCCTCTGAGGAAAATCAATGGCCTGAAAATTCCTGAGCGCAATGAGCTGCTGATGACACCACACGGCTGTCGGCCTCCTCTGGGCCGGATGTCAAAGGCTCTGCCCAAGCTCGCTGCCCACCCGCGGCCGGCACAGCCCTCGGTCAGCCTCGGCAGGCGTGGGACGCATGCTGCCTGCTCTGGAGGTGGCTTCTGGCTGGCCCAACCACAGCCGGTGGGAGCCGGTGCTCCTTCAGGGCAGGTGGCCCCGGGGGATCTGTGTCCCGCTCGGGAGAACGGGCTCCAGAAGCAGTGAAGCCACGCTGGGGGGTGCAGGGCCTGGTTCCCAGACCTCCCCAACGTGCTGGGGCCACCCCGAGTCCCAGTCTTCTTGCTGGGGATCCTCTGTGTCGTGTGTGTGTGAGCACGCGCATGTGTGTGGACATGTATGTGCAAGTGTGCATGTCTGTGTGCGCATGTGCACGGGTGGGTGGGTGCATGTCTGTGTGTGCACACGTGTGTGTCTGTGTGGATGTGTGCGCGTGTGCATGTGTGTGTGTGCGCGTGTGCGTGTGTGTGTGTGTGTGTGCGCGTGTGCGCATGTGTGCATGTCAGGGAGCAGCTATCATTGACTGAACATTCACAACTGCTCCAACTGCTCCTTTTGTTTTCTGACCCCTTCCTCTCAGTTCCCGCAGCCCTGCCCCAAGAAGTAGGTGTTGTTTTCTCCCCTGTAATGTTGAGAAAATGCAGAGAGAGAAGGAGGCACCTGGCCCTCAGCATCCAGAGAACAGAAAGGGAATTCACATCTGGACTCTGACCCTCTGGTTCTGAAGGCTCGGGGCTTGGCCGCCACGCTCCTGCCCACCCAGCGCCACTGCCTGGGCTCAGGGTAAACAGGTCACCTCCTCTAAGCCCCTCAGCTCTGAGCCCATCAGTCAGGAGCCTGCGGACATCCCCCCGCCTCCAGGGCCCGGTGCTCAGGACACCTGGGCCCCAGCCGCACCCAGCACCCCAGGCGCCCAGGCGCCTGCCCACCAGGCAGTGAACGGGGCCCGTCTCCTCCCAGCCGTCGGGACGACATCAACATCCCCTCACGCGGACTGTCGGGCGGAGGTGGGGGCTGAGGGGAGAGGCCTCCCACCCAGAGATGTCAGGGGAGCCCAGCCCCTCCCCAGACATGGCTGCCCACGAGGCTGCTGCTGGTGAATTTATCTTTGAGGGATAGCTGACATGTCTATGTCCATTGCCCAAGGACGTGAACTCAGGCAAACTTCGGGAGATGGTGAAGGACAGGGGGGCCTGGCGTGCTAGGGGTCCATGGGGTCACATGGAGTCGGACACGACTGGGCACCTGAACAATAGTTGTTGTTGACACACTGTGTTATGAAGTGTCAGCTGTCCGACACCAAGACTCACCTTTTCTAAAGTCGCTCACCTGTGACTATTTTAAGTGCTGCTGTGCTCCCTGTGCTCTGCAATACATCCTCGTAGCTTTTTTATCTCACATGTAACAGTCTGTACCTTTTAATCCTCTCCCCGTCTTGCTATCCCCCCACTAGTGTATCCTCTGCATCTGTGATTTCTGTGGCCTTTTAACAAAGGGTAATCTGGGTCCAGGGGTTGGTGAAACCCTGGGCTAAAAGTGTCTTGCTCTTAAGTGCCAGGATTGTGGTAGGGAGAGAGGGAAGACAAAGTGAGTGGGAAGTTTTCCCCGCAGGGTCTTTCCGGCTTGGCTCTCAGGCCCTGGTGTGTCCACCCCCTCCAGCTCCTCGGGCCAGCCCCCCACAGCCCCCGCCTCCGCCTTAGAAACAGCTTCTGAGGAACACAGGGGCCCTGAAGCGCCTCCCCGCCCCCGCTGCGCTCCTGCCAAATGTCAGGCTGTTTACAACCGTCCCTCCCAAGGACCGTCCCCCAGGGCCCGACAGGCCGGTCATCCCCATGGCGACAGCCGGCCTGGGCGGGCACTCACAGCACAGGAAGCAGGACTTGTGGAAGCTGCTGCCTTCGCACTGGACCTCTTCAGCAAAGTACACCGTCTTCTGGCACACCCCACACTTCTTGCCTCCTCCCCAGTTCGGCATCCTGCAAGTGGACACAGAGAAGGGAATGAACTTTCCAGGGAGGTGGATACCTGGATGGCCCAGGACAGGGCCTGGGGCAGAGGCCTCCCCAGCAGGCAACCTGGGGGCTTCCCACCCTGGAGCCCGCAGGGAACTGCTGCGCAGCCACTGTATTTTCAGCGACCCTCCCCTCTCCACCCGCCAGCCCTCTAGGACATAAACTCCCACAAGACTCAGGCTGTCGTAGAAACAACAATAAAGCCTTTGCTGTGTGCATCCAGGCAGACAAATCTCACAGCAAAAGAAACAGGTAAGCTAGAACTCATAAAACACAAACTATCTGTGTCGGGTCTCAAACAGGCAAAACTCACACTGTCAAGGGAATTACACATGTGTGAGAGAGTGATAAAGACAAGGGAGTATCAGAGACTACTGTCTTAGATTTGGCACCTCGAAGACAGAAAAAGGGGTCTGCCAGGGGTCATCACATGGGGCCTCCTGTTGTAATTATTCTTCAAACTACGCAAATCAGTTCAGTTCAGTCGCTCAGTCGTGTCCAACTCTTTGCAACCCCATGAATCGCAGCGTGCAAGGCCTCCCTGTCCATCACCAACTCCCGGAGTTCACTCAGACTCAAGTACATCCAGTCAGTGATGCCATCCAGCCATCCCATCCTCTGTCGTCCCCATCTCCTCCTGCCCCCAATCCCTCCCAGCATCAGAGTCTTTTCCAATGTGTCAGCTCTTCACATGAGGTGGCCAAAGTATTGGAGTTTGAGCTTTAGCATCAGTCCTTCCAAAGAACACCCAGGACTGATGTCCTTCAGAATGGACTGGTTGGATCTCCTTGCAGTCCAAGGGACTCTCAAGAGTCTTCTCCAACACCACAGTTCAAAAGCATCAATTCTTCAGTGCTCAGCTTTCTTCACAGTCCAACTCTCACATCCATACATGACCACTGGAAAAACCATAGCCTTGACTAGACAGACCTTTGTTGGCAAAATAATGTCTCTGCTTTCTAATATGCTATCTAAGTTGGTCATAACTTTCCTTCCAAGCAGTAAGCATCTTTTAATTCCATGGCTGCTGTCACCATCTGCAGTGATTTTGGAGCCCAGAAAAATAAAGTCTGACACTGTTTCCACTGTTTCTCCATCTAATTCCCATGAAGTGATGGGACCAGATGCCATGATCTTAGTTTTCTGAATGTTGAGCTTTAAGCCAACTTTTTCACTCTCCTCTTTCACTTTCCTCAAGAGGCTTTTTAGTTCCTCTTCACTTTCTGCCATAAGGGTGGTATCATCTGCATATCTGAGGTTATTGATATTTCTCCTGACAATCTTGATTCCAGCTTGTGCTTCTTCCAGCCCAGCGTTTCTCATGATGTACTCTGCACTATGCATATAGGTTTATAACAAAAACTATTTATTTATTTGGCTACACCATGTCTTGGTTGCAGTATGCAGGATCAAGTTCCCCAACCAGGCATCGAACCTGGGCCTCTGCATTGGGAGTGAGAAATCTTAGCCACTGGACCACCAGGTAAGACACCAGTTTAGTTCAGTCGCTCAGTCCTGTCTGACTTTTTGCGACCCCATGGACTGCAGCATGCCAGGCTTCCCTGTCCATCATCAACTCCTGGAGCTTGCTCAGACTCATGTCCATTGAGTCAGTGATGCCATCCAACCATCACATCCTCTGTTGTCCCCTTCTCCTCCCGCCTTCAATCTTTCCCAGGGTCTTTTCCAATGAGTCAGCTCTTCACATCAGGTGGCCAAAGTATTGGAGTTTCCACTTCAGCATCAGTCCTTCCAATGAATATTCAGGATGGATTTCCTTTAGAATGGACTGGTTGGATCTCTTTGCAGTCCAAGAGACCCTCAAGAGTCTTCTCCAACATCACAGTTCAAAAGCATCAATTCTTCAGTGCTCAGCTTTCTTTATAGTCCAACTCTCACATCCATACGTGACTACTAGAAAAACCATAGCTTTGACTAGACGGGCCTTTGTCAGCAAAGTATTGTCTCTGCTTTTTAATATGCTGTCTAGGTTGGTCATAGCTTTTCTTCCAAGGAGCAAGCATCTTTTAATTCCATGGCTGCAATCACCATCTGCAGTGATTTTGGAGCCCAAGAAAAGAAAGTCTCTCACTGTTTCCATTGTTTCTCCATCTATTTGCCGTGAAGTGATGGGACCGGATACCATGATTTTCATTGTCTGAACGTTGAGTTTTAAGCCAACTTTTTCAGTCTCCCCTTTCACTTTCATCAAGAGGCTCTTTAGTTCTTCTTCACTTTCTACCATAAGGGTGGCGTCATCTGCATATCTGAGGTTATTGGTATTTCTCCTGGCAATCTTGATTCCAGCTTGTGCTTCTTCCAGCCCAGCGTTTCTCATGATGTACTCTGCATATAAGTTAAATAAGCAGTGTGACAATATACAGCCTTGACGTACTCCTTTTCCTATTTGGAACCAGTCTGTTGTTCCATGTCCAGTTCTAACTGTTGCTTCCCGACCTGCATATAGGTTTCTCAAGAGGCAGGTCAGATGGTCTGGTATTCCCATCTCTTAGAGAATTTTCCACAGTTTATTGTGATCCACACAGTCAAAGGCTTTGGTATAGTCAATAAAGCAGAAGTGTTAGGGGAAGCACGCTGACTGAAACCACCCACCCTGGCCAGGCACCATAGTAACCATTTGCATGAGTTGTGTTATGACAGGAGATCCTGATAAGGAATAGGGAACTAATAAGCTGCCACCAACCGGAAGAGTTAGGGAAACGTTGAAAGGAGACACCGCGTGTCCATCCACTTCCCAGAATCCCTCTCGCTAACATCCATCTTGGCTGAGCGATGCGTGCACCACCAGGAAAGACTCTGAATTAGAGTGATTGGCCAAAGACCACCTGGAAACTAATCCCATCACCATAAACCCCAAGACTGCGAGCCACGCGGCAGAGCAGTTCTCCTGGGTTCCCTTAACCTACTGCTCTCCACCCGGGTGCCCTTTCCCAATAAAATCTCTTGCTTTCTCAGCACATGTGTCTCCTCAGACAATTCATTTCTGAGTGTTAGACAGGAGCCCAGTTTCGGGCCCTGGAAGGGGTCCCCCTTCCTGCAACAGAAGTAGATGTTTTCCTGGAACTCTCTTGCTTTTTCGATGATCCAGCAGATGTTGGCAATTTGATCTCTGGTTCCTCTGCCTTCTCTAAATCCAGCTTGAACATCAGGAAGTTCACGGTTCACGTATTGTTGAAGCCTGGCTTGGAGAATTTTGAGCATTACTTTGCTAGCATGTGAGATGAGTGCAATTGTGCGGTAGTTTGAGCATTCTTTGGCATTGCCTGTCTTTGTGATTGGAATGAGAACTGACCTTTTCCAGTCCTGTGGCCACTGCTGAGTTTCCCACATTTGCTGGCATATTGAGTGCAGCACTTTCACAGCATCATCTTTCAGGATTTGAAATAGTTCAACTAGAATTCCATCACCTCCACTAGCTTTGTTCCTAGTGATGCTTCCTAAGGCCCACTTTACTTCCCATTCCAGGATGTCTGGCTCTAGGTGAGTGATCACGCCATTGTGATTATCTGGGTCGTGAATATCTTTTTGTACAGTTCTCCTGTGTATTCTTGCCACCTCTTCTTAATATCTTCTGCTTCTGTTAGGTCCATACCATTTCTGTCCTTTATTGAGCCCATCTTTGCATGAAATGTTCCCTTGGTATCTCTAATTTTCTTCAAGAGATCTCTAGTCTTTCCCATTCTATTGTTTTCCTCTATTACTTTGCATTGATAACTAAGAAAGGCTTTCTTATCACGCCTTGCTATTCTTTGGAACTCTGCATTCAAATGGGTGTATCTTTTCTTTTCTCCTTTGCCTTTCGATTCTCTTCTCAGCTATTTGTAAGGGCTCCTCAGTCAGCCAATTTTTTTCTTTTTCTTGGGGATAGTCTTGATCCAAACCTCTGTCCATAGTTCTTCAGGCACTCTATCAGATCTAATCCCTTGAATCTATTTCTCACTTCCACTGTATAATTGTAAGGGATTTGATTTAGGTCATACCTGAATGGTCTAGTGTTTTTTCCTACTTTCTTCCATTTGAGTCTGAATTTGGCAATAAGGAGTTCATGATCTGAGCCACAGTCAGCTCCTGGTCTCGTTTTTGCTGACTGTATAGAGCTTCTCCATAAGCTCTATAAGTCCTCGCATGTAGGTTTTATATGCTCTTTTGTATGTAAGATTTAGCTCACCAAAAATTTTTTTCTTTAGCCACATCACAGGGCTTGCAGGATCTTTCTTCCCTGACCAGGGATCGGACCTATACCCTTGTATTGAACACGTCAAGTCTTAACCCCCCAGGAATTTCACCCCCCCAAAAAAACTCAATTTTTTTGAAAAAGCAGGAGTCAGACACAGAGGGCAGGACTGAAGCTTTAGAGCTCATTAGGTGGGGGGAGGGGGAAGCATTTGCAAAATCCAGTTTTCCAGTACCACCCCCAGCCCAATGAATCATGACCTCTGAGGATGGGGCACCAGAACAGGAATATTTAACAAGCACCCAGCTGACTCTGAAGGCAGTAGCCTGGGACAAGTTGAGAAGCTTGAGGTTGGTTCTGAGCTGGGGTCCTGAGGCCAGGTGGGTTTAGTCCTTTCCTGACCCTGCCACTCACTGCTGTGTGTTCCTTGGGCAAGGGAGCTAGCCTTTGTAAACCTTCGTTTCTGCATCTTAAAATGGGGACAAAAGAAGAAGCTACATCACAGGTTACTTCTGGGGAATCAGGGAGGCATGGCTTAGTGCCTGACACAGGGTGAGTTCAGGGACCCAGGGCTGCAGGGTCAGAGCCCAGGATCAGGGATGGCGACCCTTCCAGCTCTTTGGACAGAAGTGTACGGAGGAGGGACTCCATGGGAGGACTGGGGTGCTGGGAAACAGTGGGGGGCCAGGGAGGAGTACCCTCCATGGGAACTCGGGTATGGGCACCCGGGGTGGTGCTGGCAGCTGGAGTCTGGGCAGGGGCAGGGGGCATGGTCCCTTCCACCAGGGGCTTCCCATCGGATGCAGTTCAGGGAGGAAGCTTGCCCCCGAAATGTCTCTTTGCTATGTGGATTATTTCAAGCTGAAAACAATCAAGGCCCAAAAAACTCAGGAAGAAACATCAATCTTCCCTCAAATGCCTAAAAGAATTTCGACAGAGGGCCAGTTCCCCAGTACTGCAGTTTCCAGAGATCTCTGTGAAGAACACAGGCCGGGTGTGGTGGGGAAAGCAGGCAGGGCCAGGAGACCAGTCCACTCTGTGTCCCCTTATCTCTGCCCGGCCCAGCAAACACTGGTTTCTAAACATTTGCTTTCCTTCTCCATGTCAACTGGCTCCTCGCCTCTGAAGTCCCAAACCATTGCCCCAGCTTCCTCTTTTGTCTCTAGCTGAGCATGGTATTTAATGTGAGGGTTTGGGCCCCTTTGGGAGTTACTCGGTTTTTTGGGTAGACATGTTATTAAGCTTTGATTTGCTCCTGTTCATCTGTCTCAGGTCAAGGTAACTCTTTTCAAGTCAGAAGGAGCTAGGAGGGCGCAGGGGGATTTCTTCCCCGACAGGGACACAGGTGTTGGCTCAAGGAGGAGGCCCGGTCCAGGTTCACTGCCACGCCCTCAAGTCTGCGTGTGCCTGGCACACAGGCGTGTGTACAGGAGTGTGCGCCTGGCACACAGGTGTTCACACAGGTGTCTGAGACGTCGCCCCGCTAACGCTCAGAGCTGCAGCCCAAGGCCCGCAGTATGCTCACGGGGGTGTGCGGGCCGAGAGCAGGCTCCTGTGGGTGAGGGGTGCAGGGAGCTGGGATGCTCACTGTCCACGGCCTCTGCTCTGTCTCCCCGTCCCGAGGGTTGGGGTTCCTCTGGCGCCACTGCTCTTGTGGTCACCCCGCCGAGCACTTCCACTGACCTTGACCTCTGCCCTGAGTCCAGGCTCACACACCCAGTTTCAGGGAAGCACCTCGATTTCAACACCAGCCACCTGAACTCATCACCTTTTCTCTCCAACATGCTCTTTTTCCTGACTGTCCATTTTGTTGCTGGAACCATAATCTTCTCTGATCACTAAGGAATCTCATCCTGAATCCCAGAATGGGGAGGAGCTCTGTACCCCACTCCACCCACTCACCCCAAACCCTGACCTCCCCGCCTCTCCAGGCCTCTTCTCACCACTGAGGTTCACTGACCCTCAACAGCCCCCTTCTCCTTGGGAATCAGCCCAGTTTTCATCCAGGGCACTGGACCTAAGCTGACTGCCAAGGTTCCCGGCTCGGGGCTCAGCTCCCATAGCGCCAGGGCCGGTCCCTGAGGCCCCACTGTTCCTCCGGCCCCCTGTGGTAGGGCTGCAAAACCATCTCCATGACGGACAGTAGGTGGTGTAATGTGGTCACTACAGTCGGCCTAACCTCCAGCCGCCTCCCGACCCTTCCTTGCTGCAGAACCCCATTTGAATCAGGCAGACCCCGCTCCCTCAATGACCCCCAGGAGGTGCTCAGGGCAGAGCTGGACCCAAAAGTCACTCAGTGACTCCAGCCCCCTGAGGGGTGGTGCAGGCACAGCCACGAGCAGAGCAGGGAGTCCTGGGGGACGAGCCGGTTCCCAGAGAGACATATGGGTTCCCTCCTGCCTCTTGACGGGTGCCGGGACGTGACCCCCAAACCCCAGCCCTCAGCATTCGGCAGACAGCCTGTCCCGAGCCTGCAGACCCACTGTGTGCCGGGCAGTCTGCAAGCACCATCCACCATTCCTGGCCACCCGGAGGCGGGGACCTGCCCATGGCATGGATGAGGACATGGGGCGGGGGAGGCCTGCAGTCAGGGCTGCGGTGAGGTGGCCACCCAGCCCCGTGCTGGCCCTCTGCGCTTAGTGGACAGGGCTTGGGGACATGGGGACCCAAGGGCTCCCGCCTCGCCTTGTCCCGCCCCTGAGCCCACAGGCTTCGTCCTCCAGCCCCGGGACACCCCTGAGGGGGGAGGTTCCCTGACCACGCGGTGGGGAGCTGTTCCCAGCTGTGGTTTGTTCCCCACACAAAAGCCCTCCTCCCTCGGGAGGCCCACGTCCAGCAGGGCCCGGGAACCCGAGGTGGGAAACTGCTCGGCTGCCTCCCAGCCAGGGACCCCCAAACTGTGGGGAGGTCCCCTTCAGGAACCCAGGGGACAGACAGGGCTCAGCACCCTGGGGCAAAGAGCACTGACCCAGGCTATGGGCGCCCCCCGCCCTCGTGAGGACCCCTCGGGAATCTATGGGTTGAGGGGGCTCAGCTGGGGGCCTGGCCACCTCCTTTCACCAGGGAGGTTCCTGCTCCACCCACTCCCTCCTGCCAGCCTGAGTCCAGCTGACGGAGCCCGAATGCCTTAAAAGGAAACCTACTTCCCAGACCATCTGGAGTTCAACAGGGACGCCTGGCTCCCTCTCAGCTGCCTCCTCAGGCCTGGGGCAGACGCCCCCCCCGCCCCCGCCCCACAGGAGGGGAGGAAGCGGGGAGGGGTCCAGGCAGTGCAGAGTTCAGGAAAGGGGATCTGGACCCATTTCTTCCCAGCCGAAAGGTCAGGCTCCCTTCTTCGCTTGTGTGCTCCTCCCTAGGTCAGGCCATCCGCTGACTCCGAGTCTCATTCTGAGGGTCGGGGGGAAATGAGAGCAGCGGCCCAAGGCCTGGCGCGCCGTGGGTTGCGCTCCTGAGGCACCCCCGGGCTGGACGTGCGCTGTCCTTGCCCCAGGCCATGTCTGCTCTGGGTGCCGACCCTGTGGTCACACCAGCCCTGACCCCCCGGGGGGGTTTTGGTTTGTCCACTTCACCGTGTCTACAGTTCCCACTGAGCAGTGGGCTTCATCTCCTGTGGGATGGCTGGAAACACCCAGACAGCTATTCCCCTGAAATGTCAAGGCCTTCAGGGCTGCCAGAAGCTAGAAGCCCGGGACTGGATTCTTCCGACCAGCGCCCGGGTCGGCCCGCTGCCCCCAGCCTCGTCCAGCTGCAGCATTTTCAAG
>NW_011495075.1:240765-243054 GCF_000754665.1 Bison bison bison
CAAGCTCCTCTGTCCTGGGAGCAGAGACCTGGCCGGGCTCGGGGCTGCGGAGGACAGACGCTCACGTTCCGCCAGCAGTGTGCGAACATCAGGCCGAGGTGATGCCCAGGGCGCTCACAGTTCAAGTCTAAGAAACCGGCTTGTCCGCCAGCGTCTGCGGGAAGGTCTCCCCTCCTCAGATCAGTGACCTGATGGCATTCCCTGCCGTGTCTTTGTCCCCAGTGGAAAATCCCAAACTTCTCTGTTCCAAAGCCTCCTGCTCCCCAGGGACAGAGGGCAACTCCTGGGCCCAGAGGGCAGGTCCCCTCCAAACAGTCTGGCCAGGAAGGGCTCGCCGGGCCGGGTGGTGGGCTGGGCGAGGCCTGGCCAGGCTGGGTGGTACCTGGCCAGGTGCACACGGGAGCTGTCATCCTTTCCAACCTGCTGCTCAAGCCTTTCCCCGCCCCCACACCGGAGGGCAGCCAAGGAAAGAGGGGTGCCTGGAGAAACAGAGTCCGGGAAATGGTCCTGCCCTGAAAGGTGTGGTCAGTCACTGCTGGGGCGCAAGGACCGACATGGGGTGCAGGCCCGGCCTCAGCGTCACACAGTTTCTGGAACTCTGCAGGCAACTCAGCCTGCCAGCACTCCTGTGCGGACCCCACAGTGCTCCAACCCCGTGTCACCCTGCTCCCTGTCTCTCCGCTCTAAGTTCTCTCTTCAAGCCCAGGCCCTGAGGCCCTTGTGGGGCGGTGACTGCGCCCATCATGCTTTTACCAGCCGGGCACTCCCCACAGGGTTCAGAATCTGAAGGTCAACAAAGGTAGAAACAGCGGGCTAGGATTTAAGCATTTTTAAACTGTTACAGGAAGCCTGATATTATAACAAGGTCCCATAGATTAACCAACAGATAAAGTGATGTCAATTTAGTAACAGTTGGTTACCCATGCTGAAAAGGTCTGAATTATTTTCCTGGATTAAATTTTTAAAAGCAAAAACAAAGCACATGAGCCCTTAGCCTGTGTAAAACAGGCTGCTTGCAGCTGACAAGTCAGGCAGCCCCCGCGGGCCCTGCAGAAAGGCAGCACCGCAGAGGGGGTTCTGCTCGTCTTGCGTAGGAGTCAGACGCTGTCTCCGGCCCTAGGAAGCCGCAGAAAAGCTAACTGCCTCCGTATTTACACTCTTTACCATACATGGAATCACTCGGTGATGACGTCAGACGAATTCCTGGGGAGCTGCGTAGTGCAAGCCCAGCGTCACCGCAGAAATTCCTGACCACTGGGTCTGTGGGCGCCTCCCCCCTCCCTGCCCCCAGCAAATCCCTGACCACTGGGTCTGCAGGCACCCACCCCTGCCCGCCCCAACCCAGCTCTGCCCCTGGCTTCTCCTCTGGAAGGCTCTTTTCCAGGCTGCTTCTCTTTCTTGCCAACCTGACACTGAAATCCAAACACGCATCAGACTTGGTGAGAGCGCATCCCCGGGACCCAGGCCCCAACTTCCGGGAGGCCCTCCCCTCTCCCCACACCGTAGAGGACCCAGTGGTGGCAAGTTCTAACCCGACTCCTTCCACACTCACACTAGCAGAGCCGTGTCCTCCCTTAAGCAGTGTGTAAGCTGCTGTAAAGCTCTTTGTAAAGCACGTCTGTCTCAGGAGTGGCGGATCTGTCCCTGGAGAGCTGATCAGAGACAGGAAAGGCAGAGTGACCGGGAGGCTGGGTGCAGGCCTGGAAGGTGTCTGCCTGGGTCTCAATAGCAGCCTTGACCCTGAGTGAGTCACTGGTCACCTCTGAGCCCCAGCTTCCGCCCCACCTCACAGGCTGCCCCAGGCGAGTCGGTGAAAGACACAGGCCAGTCCCGGGCTGGGGAGCACAGACGTCAGCCAGCTGTTCTCTCGGGAAAGGCCAGCTCTCCTGCCCAGGGTCGTGACTCTTTCCTTATTTGCCAACACGTCCGAGGGTGGCAAGTGGCGACCTTTATTCTCCTCAGTGCCTCAATATATCCAATGCACGACTCCCCCGTCCTCTCCAACCCAACCTCACAAGAAGCCGGCTTACAGAAACTTCAGCTCCAGCAGCCTCTCAAAGAAGCCTCCCCAGTCTGCCTTCTACCAGGAGGCCCACGGTTAATGAAAACCTGACCTGGGCCTCCGTGCCACACAGGCGCGCCGGGCCAGCACGGGTTTGCAGGGGTCACGCGTGCCCAGCAGGGCAGCTCGGCTATGAGCCCACGTCTACCCGTTCACTCACCAAATGTCTACTGCCCGCCAACCAGGTGCCAACACTACACTCCCGGCCAGGAAGGCCCTGCCGGGAC
>NW_011495075.1:243190-244396 GCF_000754665.1 Bison bison bison
CAGCGCTGCCCCTCCCCCTCCAAGCACACCCTCTCCGGAGTAAACCTCCTTCCTTGTCCTTGTCCGCCTCCTCCGCCCTGGATTTCCTCCCTGCAGGACCGGGTCCTTCCCTGGGAGACGGCCAGCAGTGCAGGCTTGGATCCAGCCACAAGGACAGTCTCTCTGGAAAAAGGTGGCCGGGGTCCCGAGCCTGAGCCCACCTTGACCCTCAGGGGCTGACAGTAAGTGGAGGCAGGGAACACGACCCCCAGGGAGTGCCCGGATCCCAGGGGCTCTCTGAGATGACAGGGGGCGGCCAGCTCCTCTCGCCTCTCCAGCTTCTGGGAGGCAGGAAGGCTGGGGGCGAAGACAACCGGCCCCGCCCTCCCAGGTCCGCGGCCAGAGAAGCAGAGCCCCGCGTCCAGGCCGGCAGAGTATCCGGGTCAGTCTGCCTCGGCATCACCTCTACAAGTTGAGGCCCCGCTTCCACCAGAGCCCCGCGGGCCTCCAGGAGCTACTGCGACAGGACCCCCAGGCCAAGTCCCCCCAGCTGGGAGGGGCTGCACACCCGTCCACGCCCAGGAGCAGGGGCGGGGCCCAGGCCTTCAGGAAGGGGCGGAACCCACTCCCGCTACCGTCTAGCCCGGGGTCTCGATCAGATCACAAACGGCGGGAAGGGACGAGCGCTTGCAGCATACTCGGCAGCTGTGAGCGCCGAGGACGCGCCTGCCTGCACGCTGCTTGTTGGGTAACGGGTTGCAACTTGCTTCAAGTATGCTCACAGCGCCCCTTACTGCCCCCGGCCTTCGGGACTAAGGCTGCAAACACTGGCTTCCTCCAGGCTTCGGTGGCGGTCCCCGCGCCGCGCCAAGTCCCGGGGCGTCAGGGGTGAAGGCGGCGGGGCGACCTTCATCTAGCCCTTCGCAAAAGGGGAAACTCGCACCCGCGCTCCGGGCACAGCTGTGCCAGGCGGGCCCCGCCCGCTGCACGTTCCCCCGGCAGGAGGGGTGGCACGGATGCCCTCATCCCCCGCCGCACAAGGAGCGTCAGTAAGCGCAGAATCGCCCATTGTCCCACCGCGGGACCCGCCGGGGGAGGGACCCGAAAGGGGCCCTGCGCTAACTGAAAAGAGAACCGCGGCCACTTCACCCCTCTCCTCCGCCCGCGCCCACCCTGCGCCCCTTTTTCTTGCGACCCTCCCTGTAGCATCCCTGGAGGCGGCGGCGG
>NW_011495075.1:244767-252053 GCF_000754665.1 Bison bison bison
CACCAGGCCGGCGCCGATGTCACCGCCCCGGGCTGATGTCACGGCGCAGGGCCGCCCCCAGGTCCGGGCCGCGCCGGCTGAGCTCCGGGGACCCTCTGTGCGCCTAGCCGCAGGGGAAGCAGCGGCTCACTATGCCCGGAACTTCTCAGCGGTCCCGGCCGCCGGACGAGGGTGGAGACACACGTGATCCGTGATCCACGATCCAAGAGCCCAGATAAACGTGTGCCGCAGGAGAAGGGGGGTTGTCGTGTTTGGTGTCCTGGTAGCAGGAAGTCAGGGACACGGGGAGGGGGTGCCGCGCCCCGGTTAGGGCACCATTCCCCCTCCCAGGTCTGATCCCGCCCCTTCCGCATACCCGCTGGTCCCCAGGCTTGGACGGCCCACCCCTAGGCCTCAGTCCCAGTCTGTGAAAGGAGTATAATCCACAGGGAAGTGGGGTTGTGGCGGGCAGGGGAGATCCTATAGGCTTAGCAAGCCTTCAGCAGTGCCCTTCAGTGAGGATCACCCTGCCTCCAACAGCTCTGTCCCCTTGGCCTTCCCCAGTCGAGGAGCCCCCTCCGCCCCCCAAACAGCAGCTCTGAGAAGTGGGGGTGACACTGGGCTTTTTTTCGGGCCTTGGAAAGCTGCCCTGGGGTAGCTGCCAGTGAGTGGGCCACCCAGGGGTTCTGCTGCGGCATCTCAGAGGCGCACAGCTCTTTCCTGGGTGCAGGAACAGCCCAGAAACCCAGTGGCCTGGACAGGGAAGGAACACCCAGGCTCCTGGCAGGGAGGACCCTGGTGGGGAGCAGAGAGCACCAGGCTTTCAAGGAAGGTGCCATCCCCTCCCAGATGGTCCTGCCAGCCTCTGGCTGCCAAGGCTCACTGCCCTTTAGGCTTGTGGGTCTGGACTCAGAGGGTCATGGAATTCTGAGACAGTAGTGTGCCCGGGACCTGGGGCGCCTCCAAAGACAAAGCGCTTTCTTTGTGTTTGTAGTTTTTGTAGCTCATTCACTGCGTTTCTAAGTTGAAAGGGAATGCCATCTGATTCTCCAGGCTGGATGGCACAGCTGGCACAGACTGCAGCCTGAGCAGGCATGTGGCACACTGATCTTGGGTGCCCACTGCACTGTGCTGTGTCCACTGGGTGGGCGTCGTGTGCCCCTCCCTGCTGCCCTCTTGGCGGCATCGTCTCTGGAAAAGGATGCCTCCTCTGCTCAGGGCGGTGCACTGGGGGCAGGCCCCTCCCCCAGGTCACCTGGAGATACAGATGCTGTGTCTTCCAGCCTGGACAGGTGTCAGAGCCTCAATACTCACCTCCGTCCTTTAAAGCCCCAGGCGGCTGAATCAACTCTCCCAGGAATTAAGTCAGGAATCTTACAGTCCAGAAAATGAAATATTTGTCTAAGCTTTTCTTACTTTCTACCCTAAGAACATCTTTCCCTGGGCCGGGCCCTCTGTACAAACAGGGCCCTCCCAAGAAATCCCCACCAGGATTTCTTGCAGATTGGGCCCTTCTCATATGACCCAACCTCGATGTAGGAGAAAAACCCAGGGAGACTGCTGGTCACCCCACACCGAGCGTGCAATGCAACAGGCGTGTTGCCCTGCAGAGCAGAGGCATCAGAGCCTGTGGGCCCGCTGCCCAGACGCGCCTGTCTCTCGGGAGCATCCTGCCTCCCTTCAGCTCCCCCATCCCGAGGAGCGCAGCTTTGGAGTCTCGCAGGATTTTACAGAAGGGCGTTTCCTTCTTTGGTCTGGGTTTGTCCTGCCTGGGTGGGGAAGCTGCTGGAGGACTTCCCCAGTGAGGACAGTCAACCTGTGCTGGGAAGCTGCCTTAGGGCAGGTCTGGGGAAAGGCCAGCACACCTGGATTCTCCTGCAGGCTCTTGCAGAGCCTCGTAAATGGGGGGTGATGTGTGCCGAGTCCTGCCCCTGGGATGGCTGCTGAGAGCGGGGAGCGATGCTGGTTCACAGAGAGCTGAGGCAGCAGGACGGCCCCAGGCTGGGCAGTGACCCACCGCATTTAACCCTTCTCTGGGGGGAGACCACAGGGTCAGTGAGAAAGTGAATCCTCGCAGGGCCGAGCGTCTGCCGGGAGCTGCCCGGGCACACGGGGAGCAAGGGGTCGAGGAGGACAGACGCAGATGAATGTGATGACCACAAGCCCAGGGCAGGCACAGCCACTTCACAGCCAAGAGGGACCTGAGAGAGCAAGGCCTGCGGATGACCAGGGCTCTGACGCTCCGAAGGAGCCCGGGCTGAACCTGTATTGTGAGTCTCAGCTCCGTCATCAAGGATTTAAAATAATGACATTGGGACTTCCCTGGCGGTCTAGTGGTCAGGTCTCCTAGGCCTCACTGCTGAGGTCCTAGGTTCAATCCTTGGTTGGGGAACTAGACCCCACATGCCGCAGCTAAGAGTTAGCATGTTGCAACTAAAGATCTCGTTTGCCATAAATGAAGACCTGACACAGCCTAAATAAATACATGAATATTAATAAAAAAAACTGAGACCAGATTTGTGCTTACAAGAGGCAGGGAGAATTGGATGAAGGCAATCAGATGGTACAAACTTCCGGTAATAAGATAACAGGTCAGGGATGGATGTGCAGCACAGCGATTAACACTCTTGCATGGTGCATACGAAAGTCGTTAAGGTAAACCCTAAGAGTTCTCATCACAAGGAAAATGTTCTTTACATTTCTTCAATGCAGTATCTGTATGAGGTGAGGGAGGCTCACCAAGCCATTGTGATCATCATTTCAGGATGTGTGTGTCAGACCGCGGTGCTGCACGCCTTAACCTAACCCCGAGCTGTGTGTCAGTCACAACCCAATAAAACTGGGAGTGACTGATGTCACCAGTGCCTGCACCAGTGCCCTCCGGGCCCTTTCCAGTGGCTCCCCCACTGGGCTCCCCAGGGCCTGAAGGTTGTGGGACTATATTCACCCCCTCTTTGGCATGTAAGTGACCGTGGGCATTGATCAGCTCACTGACCATGTGGCTGTGATCCAGGCCGTGGTTTTCCTCGTGTGTGAGGTGAAGGCTGGGACCAGCTCTGAGCCATCAAAGGCTCCCACCTGGTGGTCCTGCCAGCACAGAGGGATGTGCCCATCCTGAGTGCCCAGAACGTGGGCGGGATCGGCTACCCCAGGGCCCTGAGGTCTTCAGTTTTACGGTAAAAAATTGTTTAAAATTTGCATTCTCTTTCACAAACACCTGTGTTTAATTAAAAGATGTTGTTGAGAATGATTTATGATAAGAGAAATCGTCTCTTGGAAAGTATGTCCTGTGGGCCTCTGAGGACCCTGGGCTGTGACGGGCCCTGTGTGGGGCTTAGGGGCGGCTCTAAGGTCCTTCCCAGCCCTGGATCTCCCCAGATCCACCTGAATCTGCCTGGATCTGCCGGGATCTCCCTGGATCCACCTGGACCTGGCTCTGCAGTGCTGAGGCTGTGGCACCGGGCGGACGGGTGGGCCCACATTCCTGACCTGTCGCTGTCTTCATGTTTCCTGAGGACGAATCCCAGAGCCCGTGGGATCTGCAAGAGAAATGAGCCTGATGGCCAGAACGCAAAAGAAAGGGCAGGAAAGTTCACGTGTAAATGTCAGGAGCAGAAAATGTTTGGAAGCAAGATGGGGGCACATCCACCTGGAGAGAAACAAGGGCCCTACAGGGGCTTTGACGGGGAAATGTGTTTCCTTCTTCAAGCCCCTTAAACCGTGAACCACACGAATATTCCAGGGAGATTGGAAGGGGACTCAAGAGGCCCCGGTTTGCTGCTCGGGGATGTTATGAAACTCGCAGAATGACTTTTAAGTGACCTCTTCTCCTTTCCCGCCCCCATCCCAAGGCCACGTGAGGCCACTTCCCCTCCTGCGCTCACCCAGGCCGCTGTGGGCGGTGACTGGGGGCGCAGAGAGGAGAGGGGGCCGGACGGCAGCGGGGGAGCAGCGAGGCCTGGAGGGCCCCCTCCTGCCTCCTCTGCTCCTAGCCCCTCTGGTTCCCTCTCTCTCTAATACTTTTTTCCGGTTCTCCTGTCCAAGACCCTCCAAGCATCTCTGGTCGCCTGGCCAGCCAGCAGAGGGGTGAGCAGTTTTAGGCAAGAGCTCCACGGCCTCTGACCCATCAGGGTTGATCAGTGAGGCTCAGGCGGAAGAAACGATCAGACGATCCAAAGAGAGCGTTTACTCGGCTGTCGGACAGCCGCAAAGGCAGGCTCCGTCTCCTTTGTAACTCACATGCGCCTTGCCTGGAGATGTGCTCGGCTTTACTTCTTTTCTATTGAGGTATTTTATGTTTTAGAAACTCCAGCACCGAAAAGTTTCCATTTGCACAAGAACTGTGAGCACGGCTGCCCCCTTCTGGTGGGCTTGTGAATCACACCCTCAGGGGTCTCGGGGTCTCAGCGACCTTCATCCTTTTTTCACCGGGATCGTTTGATACTTCAATTCTTACGACTCTCACTTGAGACACCCTGGGTTCCTAGCAGAGAAACCCAAAGCCCTGGGCCCTTGGTGGGAGAGAAGGCCTTTGGAGTAGTGCAAGCTTGTTAGGCCCAGGAGCCCCATCCTCCCAGCAGCGCCCGCGGTGTGCCAAGCCCGGCTTCCCCGGACGGGTGGGTGCAAGGCAGACAGTGCAGAACAGCAGGGTCTCAGGAGGGACGCGCAGGGCCATGTGGAAACGACGGACTCCCGCCTACCCACGGCTGCAAAAGGAGCCGCCCCAAGCCCAGTGGCTTAGACCCACAGCAGACACTCATCTTTCTCTCCACGTTCCTCACTCCATTTTTCTGGGGTTATGGGTTCAGCAGGATAGTTCCTGCTCAGACCACACGAGTGATGCAAGACAGTTGTCACGGAGACGACCAGAGTTGTCTAGTGATGACCGCCGACCAGAGTTATCACAGGACTTCCTTGCCCACAGGGCTGGCGGCGGCTGGTGGCTGGGACTCTTAGTGGGACCCCCACGAGCAAGCTCCCTGGGCTAGGCCGCGAGGGCAAGCGTGCCAGGAGGGAGTGCCTGGTCTTTTGCAAACCAGCCTCAGGAGGTGCAGAGCAGGACCTCCCTGAGCTCTGCTGGGGTCATGGAGCCTGAGCCAGCTTCAGGGGAAGTGGACACAGACCGCACCCTCTTTCTGTGCACATGGGGAGGTTCTAGAAGAGCGTGTGGGGGGCAGAGAAATACTGTTGCAGCTCTTTTGGGAAAAGACCATTTCCAGAGGCAGGTAGGTTACTCCAGGTGGGTCCCTTCGGTAACTGCCTTCAGGGACGTATTTCCTGGGGAAGAAATCAGCTTTATACATGGGGTGTTGCTAAGAGGAAACATGAGGGTTTAGAGGTATCCACCGAGGATTTTCCTGGTGGCTCAGTGGTTAAGAATCCGCCCGCCGACGCTGGAGACATGGGTTCGACCCCTGGTCTGGGAAGATCCCACATGCTGCTGGGCAGCTAAGCCGTGATGACTGAGCCTGTGCTCAAAGCCCGCGTAACCACGGAAGCCTGAAGCCCAAGCTCCTGGAGGCCGGGTTCCACAAGGGAAGCCAGCTCCACGAGACACCTGACACACCTCAAAGAGCAGCAGCGAAGACCCAGCGCATCCGTAAGTAGATAAATAAAAATTGTTTAAAAAAACAGCTCTTAAAAAAGAAAGAAAAAAGTATCCACTCAGCCATCCTCACTAAGACTGGCCAAACCATTTCACTGCAGAGGAGCCTCCAAAAAGGACCATTGCAGGCTGCACTCCCAGGGGTCCCCGGGGGCCTGTGACCGTGCCCAGCTGTCCACCAAGGCAAGGGAACAGTGGCCTCTGGGGGGACCTGTCGGGTGAGCTTCTGCCGAGATGGACTCTCAGAGGGAAGAACTGGGCGGTGTCGCCACAGCCAGTGGCCAAGAAGGGCCAGAGCCTCGGCCCGGCCGGGGCCGTGTGAGCAGCTGGCTCAGAGCAGGAAGCAAGCAGCAGGCGCGTGGAGAGAGGTGAGACTGCGATCACTCAGAAGCCCCCTGCGGGTGTCACACAGAGCAGGAGCAGCCCTCTTTGGGGACAGAATTGTGTCTTGGTCAAATTCCGCGTGCCCGATGCCTGGGTGAGTATCCTATCAGAGTTAAGTGAATAAAGGAAAGAAAAAAAGGAAAAAAAGGAGGGAAGAACAGTTAAATAATAATAAAATATATTATTAGTTAAATAATAATATTAAATAATATTAAAATAATAATAAAAATAATAAAAATCTCTGCTGGTTTCCTAGTCACACTTGATCTGGTCAGTCCAGGAGAGCCAGGGGACTTCTGGAAACATCCATGACTCGTCCAGAGTTACGATAGTGTATGCGTGCATAGCACGTACTGTGGTAAAAGTGTGAAGACAGGCACAGGAAGGGTTAAGGCTCAGTGCAGACCAGCGGCCCTCTGTGGGAAGAGAATTGGAGAAGGAAATTCACCCCACTCCAGTGTTCTTGCCTGGAGAATCCCAGGGACGGGGGAGCCTGGTGGGCTGCCGTCTGTGGGGTCGCACAGAGTCGGACACGCCTGAGTGACTTAGCAGCAGCAGTGGGAAGAGAGAAACCAGCAGAGCTGGGGGAGCTTAAACTGTGTTCTTGAGTTGCTTCGCTTCTTACACTGGATGGTGCTTACGGTTGTGGTGATTAGAACTTATGTGTTGCCGTGACTGGGCCCAGGTACTTGGCCAAAATTATTCTGGATGCTTCTGTTTTCAATAATTCTCATTACTTTTTGGCCATACCTCCCAGCATGCAACAGCTTGGCTCCCTAACCAGGATCAACCTGCAGTGGAAGCAAGGAGACTTAATCGCTGAGCCACTTCCCTCTTTGGGGACAGAACTGTGTCTGCTCTGGGGAAGGCCCTCTGGGTGTTTTTCGACGAGATTAACATTTAGATTAGTAGACTGAGTCAACCAAATTGCCCTCCATGATGTGGGTAGGCCTCTTCCGTTCAGTCAAGGCTCAGTTTAGTTCAGTCACTCAGTCGTGTCCAACTCTTTGCAACCCCATGAATCGCAGCATGCCAGGCCTCCCTGTCCATCACCAACACCCGGAGTTCACCCAAACTCATGTCCATTGAGTTGGTGATGCCATCCAGCCATCTCATCCTCTGTCGTCCCCATCTCCTCCTGCCCCCAATCCCTCCCAGCATCAGGGTCTTTTCCAATGAGTCAACTCTTCGTATGAGGTGGCCAAAGTATTGGAGTTTCAGCCTCAGCATCAGTCCTTCCAATGAACACCCAGGACTGGTCTCCTTTAGGATAGACTGGTTGTATCTCCTTGCAGTCCAAGGGACCCGCAGGAGTCTT
>NW_011495075.1:252153-253573 GCF_000754665.1 Bison bison bison
GCTCAGCTTTCTTCACAGTCCAACTCTCACATCCATACATGACCACTGGAAAAACCATAGCCTTGACTAGACAGACCTTTGTTGGCAAAATAATATCTCTGCTTTCTAATAGGCTATCTAGGTCAGTCATAACTTTCCTTGCAAGGAGTAAGCGTCTTTTAATTTCATGGCTGCAATCACCATCTGCAGTGATTTTGGAGCCCAGAAAAATAAAGTCTGACACTGTTTCCCCATCTATTTCCCATGAAATGATGGGACCAGATGCCATGATCTTAGTTTTCTGAATGTTGAACTTTAAGCCAACTTTTTCACTCTCCTCTTTCACTTTCATCAAGAGGCTTTTTAGTGCCTCTTCACTTTCTGCCATAAGGGTGGTATCATCTGCATATCTGAGGTTATTGATATTTTTCCTGGCAATCTTGATTCCAGCTTGTGCTTCTTCCAGCCCAGCGTTTCTCATGATGTACTCTGCATATAAGTTAAATTAAGCAGGGTGACAATATACAGCCTTGACTACTCCTTTTCCTATTTGGAACCAGTCTGTTGTTCCATGTCCAGTTCTAACTGTTTCTTCCTGACCTGCATACAGATTTCTCAAGAGGCAGGTCAGGTGGTCTGGTATTCCCATCTATTTCAGAATTTTCCACAGTTTATTGTGATCCACATGTTTTCCAAATTTGCTGGCATATTGAGTGCAGCACTTTCACAGCATCATCTTTCAGGATTTGAAACAGCTCAACTGGAATTCCATCACCTCCACTAGCTTTGTTTGTAGTGATGCTTTCTAAGGCCTGCTTGACTTCACATTCCAGGGTGTCTGGCTCTAGGTCAGTGATCACACCATCATGATTATCTTGGTCGTGAAGATCTTTTTTGTACAGTTCTTCTGTGTATTCTTGCCACCTCTTCTTAGTATCTTCTGCTTCTGTTAGGTCCATACCATTTCTGTCCTTTATCGAGTCCATCTTTGCATGAAATGTTCCCTTGGTATCTCTAATTTGAGATCTCTAGTCTTTCCCATTCTGTTGTTTTCCTCTATTTCTTTCCATTGATCGCTGAGGAAGGCTTTCTTATCTCTCCTTGGTATTCTTTGGAAATCTGCATTCAAATGGGAATATCTTTACTATTCTCCATTGCTTTTCATTTCTCTTATTTTCACAGCTATTTGTAAGTCCTCCTCAGACAGCCATTTTGCTTTTTTGCATTTCTTTTCCATGGGGATGGTCTTGATCCCTGTCTCCTGTACAATGTCATGAACCTCATTCCGTAGTTCATCAAGCACTCTGTCTATCAGATCTAGCCCCTTAAATCTATTTCTCACTTCCACTGTATAATCATAAGGGATTTGATTTAGGTCATACCTGAATGGTCTAGTGGTTTTCCCTACTTTCTTCAATTTCAGTCTGAATTTGGCAATAAG
>NW_011495075.1:254110-263116 GCF_000754665.1 Bison bison bison
GGTTGCATCCAAGTACTGCATTTCGGACTCTTTTGTTGACTACAATGGCTACTCCATTTCTTCTGAGGGATTCCTGCCCACAGTAGTAGATATAATGGTCATCTGATCTAAATTCACCCATTCTAGTCCATTTCAGTTCGCTGATTCCTAGAATGTCGACATTCACTCTTGCCATCTCTTGTTTGACCACTTCCAATTTGCCTTGATTCATGGACCTGACATTCCAGGTTCCTATGCAATATTGCTCTTTACAGCATAGGACCTTGCTTCTATCACCAGTCACATCCACAACTGGGTATTGTTTTTGCTTTCGCTCCATCCCTGCATTCTTTCTGGAGTTATTTCTCCACTGATCTCCAGTAGCATATTGGGCACCTACTGACCTGGGGAGTCCCTCTTTCAGTATCCTATCATTTTGCCTTTTCATACTGTTCATGGGGTTCTCAAGGCAAGAATACTGAAGTGGTTTGCCATTCCCTTCTCCAGTGGACCACATTCTGTCAGACCTCTCCACCATGACCCGTGTGTCTTGGGTGGCCCCACACGGCATGGCTGAGTTTCATTGAGTTAGACAAGGCTGTGGTCTGTGTGATCAGATTGGCTAGTTTTCTGTGATTCTGGTTTCAGTGTGTCTGCCCTCTGATGCCCTCTCATACCTACCATCTCACTTGGGTTTCTCTTACCTTGGACATGGGATATCTCTTCATGGCTGCTCCAGCAAAGCACAGCTGCTGCTCCCTCCCTTGGATGAGGGGTATCTTCTCAGGGCCACCCCTCCTGACCTTGAACGTGGAGTAGCTCCTCTCGGCCCTCCTGCCTTCGCGCAGCCGCCACTCCTTGGGGTTGTTCCTCTCGGCCTCTGGCTGACCCTCCCTTGCATAAGAGAGCCTCCCTCTTGTTTCACTGCCTTCAAACTGGGACATCAGCTTCTCCAGGGTCATCAAGCCTGGTGGCCTTCCGACTAGAACTACACCAGAAGCTTGCCTGGTTCTCAGGCCTTGAGACTCAGACTGGAAGTAAACCATTGGTTGCCCTAGGTCTGCAGGCCGCCAGCCCCCTTTTACGAGTCAGCTGTCATAACTGCCTGAGCTGGCTCTTTGCGATTGGTAAATGAATAATGAGTGAATGGATATCCTGTCGGTTCCGTTTGTGTGCAGAACTCTGATGAATGCAACAGGTATGCTTGCTGTGTTATTTTCCATACCTTTAGCATGTCTAAAATATTTCATATAAAATTGTAAATAAATAAATGGCCAGTGGTGTTAAGACGTCAGATGCAATAGCAGTCAAGCAGAATGAGAGCTGGGCAGCATACACAAGACTCAGCTCCCAGGAGGCCACGATCGCTTCGCAGGGGCGGCTCAGTGGCACGTGCAGAGCAGACCCGCTGGTGATGGCAGTGGCTGGGGGAGTGTGCACCCTGAGGAGGCTAGCTGTGCAGCGGAGGGAGGTCTGATCTGTGCGAGGGTGGGGGCGGGGTAGAAGAAAGGAGTCAAGGAGGCGTGACCTCACTTCTCCTGGTGGCTTCCACCATAACTCTGTTGGAACTATTGGAGTCTGGTGCTTCTTTGATCCCTGGGAACATTCCAGTAAAGATCCTGGAAATTGCATCCCTAGGGTACACAAAATGATTTTTAAACATCTAACCACAGGCAGATTCTCCAGATGTCAGCTTTCTTGGTAGTGGTTTTCCAAAATGTAACATGAAACCCTCTCATGGAAGAGGAGAGCACAGCCTTAATCACCCCATGTCAGCCCAGGTCCAAGGGACGCAGCAGACCTGCAGAGACTCTTTCTCAAAGTTCAATTTTTCCTTTTCTTTTCAGTTAAGTAGCTGAACTTGGCTGGTGGAGTGTTGCTGATGGTTTCTTGGGCAGCTGGGAGCTGACCAGGCCATGGAGGCTGGAGGACACGCCAGCAGCCCTCCTCCCAGAAGCTCAGTCTGGGTTTTATTCTGATTCCTCCTTGGCCTCATTCGAGGAACCCAGCGGGTCCTGAGCCGTGCTGTCTCTTCCCACCCCTCCTAAACGCCTGGCCGGGCCCACACTCGGGTCCGGCGGACGGCAGGGGTCAGCAGTGTCCCACAGCCGGCTGGGGCCACCGCCTCCCTGGCTGTGGGTCCCAGCGGGTTGGGGTTGACGGGGAGCTTCCTGTGGGGACCTCGCCAGCTCGAGGCTCCCCTCCCTGGTGGGTGGGGTGGGTGTGTGATCCAGACTGCGGCCCCGCTGATTCACCGCCCAGTTCTCTTCTAGGACGTTTTCACGTGGATTGACACATGCAATACCGTGCATGTGTGTGTGTGTGTGAGAAAGAGAGAGAGAGAGAAAGAGAGAGAGAGAGGAGGAGAGAGAGAACATCCTGTTGAGGTTTTCCCAGGGACCTCGAGTTCCTGGCTGGGTGGGTGCCCAGCTCTCCAAGGAGTCTCAGGAAGCCACCGAGCTCCACCCCGCCCCCTCAGCTGGAAAGGGGGCCCTCCGCCTGGCACCCCCCGCAGAGGTCTCTGCAGACGAGCCACGCAGCCAGCTCATCCCTTGTTTGCAGACTCACCCCCCAACCCACCCCACGGCCCGCTCTCTCCCGGCTCCGGTGGCCTCTGCTCCACCCCACACTGCTGCTCCAGCCTGCCCCTGCCTCCGGGATGACCCCTGGCCTCCCCACACCGGGGTGGGAGTGCGCAGAGAACCAGAAGCCCCCATGGGACAGCTGCAGGGCTGGACGCAGGCTCAGTCTGTGCCAGATGCAGGCCCAGTCCCCTCCAGGCAGCCTCCACATGCCGGACAGGCAGACGCCATGCCTTCTCGCCTGCAGAGGAAGACGCTGGCCTGCCCTCCCAGGAGAAGAGCAGCTGACCCGGGCGGCAGGTGCGGGCCGGTGGGCATTCCGGCTGCTGCAGGCCACGTCTGTAACCAGGGAGGGGCAGCCGCAGCCGCCAGCAAGCACACGCGCCACCCCAAGCCGGGGGAACGCCCCAAATGTGGGGGACCAGGGTCAGCACTCACAGAGACCCTCCTCCAGGCACCCCAGGGAGGGACCCCCCTGCAGCCCCGGGGCCGGAGCCCTGTCCTCCCATCTCTGCCCAGCCCTCTGGCTGCAGTGACTGCTGCCTCCTCCCTGGCAGGGGAGGGCGGCTTGGCCCAGCCTCTGCGGGCTGGATGCAGCTCCTGCAGGGAAGTCCTGGAAAGAAGGCTCTCCATACATGCACATGACCTCTCATCATATCCGTGCTTCAAACTGCAGGCAGTTAAAGGGCAGGGGGATATTCGGGGCTCCTGGTGTGAGCCAGGTGCTGGGTCCAATGTCTCACCAACATCATCTCATCAAATCTGCCCAACAACCCTGCCACGTGTGTATTGTCAAGAGCCCCTGTCTCCCAGGGGACAGATGCCGGTCGTGGTCACATCGTACAATCAGGATGCGGTGACCTGACTGCAGCCGTTGACTCCTTGGGGCTTCCCTGGCAGCTCAGACAATGAAGAATCTGCCTGCAGAGCAGGAGACCTGGGTTCGATCCCTGAATCGGGAAGATTCTCTGAAGAAGGGCATGGCAACCCACTCCAGAATTCTTGCCTGGAGAACCCCAAGGACAGAGGAGCCAGGTGGACTGCAGTCCATGTGGCTGCAAAGAGTCAGACATGATTGAGTAACCAACACACACACACACACACACACACAAACTACACAGCTTGTACTCTCTCCCCAGAGGACAGGCCTGAACCCTCCCATTTCCGGGTACATCCCACCCTGGGGCCCATCCCCTCCTCCTGGGGAGCGAATTCCCTCCTGCCCCCACCCTCCATCTCTGCTCACCGTAGCCAGAGTCACCTCTCAAAGTCATCACCAGGTTCATTTGGCAACTCACGCCCCAACACACCCTATCGCTGCCAGAGGGGTCCCCGTGGCCTCCAAATCCTCAGGGGCCATGGCCAGCCCACCCTGTGGGTGACAGCTCCCAAGCCAGCTCCCGCCTCCTCCCATCCAGCCCCCTCCCGCAGCCCTGATGCATCTGAATCTTTCTATCCTCTGCCTTCCGCACACCTCAGTGCTCCTTCTCTTCCCTCTTAAGACACTTGTGTTCTGACCTCATCGTATGACTTGTGGGACCTCAGTTCCCTGACCAGGGACTGAACCCAGGCCCCTGGCAGTGAGACCATGGAGTTCTAACCACTGGTCTGCCAGGGAATGCCAAGACACGTCTTAATGTGTTAAGAATAATTACTGTTATATTAAGGGCATCTTACCACCTTACTTGTCATCACATAAGTAATACCTGGATACGCTCTCCTTGTAAAAACAACCCCAGCAACACAAACATATGGGAAGAATTAATAAGCCCCTGGGTGACTCTCTTCCAGCAGGAACCACTGCTACAGTTTGGAGACTTTCCAGAGCTCTCTGAAAACATTTCATACAGGTATTAGTACAGTGCTCATAGAAATACATGGTTTTGTGGGGCATCTTTTGCCATAACTTGGATCACAGTGTGCAAATTGTTTTGCAAATTTTATTTCTGTTAATGCAGAGCAATAAGACCCTGCAATGGTGTCGTGTAGGCTACTAGCTCCTGTGCAAGTTCCGGGTGGAGAAACGCTGTATCTTACTGAGGTCTTGAGAGTCTAGCTTGGGCTCTGCTGTCTGTCACATGGGCAAAACTGACTACACAATTTTCAGGGGCTTGTGTGAAAAAAATGTGGGATCCCGTGTTTAAAACTTGTTAGGAATTTGAAGATGGCAACAGCAAAGCATTAAAGTGCACACGGATCCTCCTCGGTGTGGGGTCTGTGTGACCACACAGGTCTTCTGCCCACGAAGCTGGCCAGCCTGTGGGTGCTCTGAGTCCACGCGTCCTCTATCCTGACCACGGACATTCCTGCCGCGACTGCCACCTTGGGCCCTGTCCCTGGAGTCCGTGTCCAGCTTTCCGAAACTGCGCTCTCTGCTCCGAGGCCAGAGTCCTGGGCCTTCTGCCTCCAGCACCAGCAAACTCCCGTGGTCCGTGCCTGCCGGTAAGCATTTCCGAGGGGGTCCCCACAAAGAGCGGGGGTGCTGGCAACATCGCCCCGAGCCTCAGGTGAGGGTCCTGTGGGAGGTGAGGTGCACGAACCGCCACCCGAGAGCCCCGAGTTCGAGTCCAGCCCTCCGGCTCAGCTGCTCCGGGTCCCGAGTGGTGCACAGCTGGACTTCCTGGGACCCCAGTTTCCACCTCTGCTGAAGCAGAGAATGAGGTCTGACATTCTCCCAGGCCACGCCAGATCTGCACAAAGGTGACGCTAAGGGGCTGGCATGGTAAAAACTGACTCAGCTACCCATTTCACGCTCGAGACAGGCCTGAGGCAGGCACCGCTCTTTGCATGTCACAGACAAGGGAGTTGAGGCTCATTAAAGCAACGGAAAGAGGAAGTGTCCAGGGGCGGACGTGTTCTAGAGCCCACTGTGGTCACGGCTGCACACCTCTGCAGACATAGCACAAGCCATGGACCCGCAAGCTGACGGGGTGAACTTTCAGTATGTCAGCTACACCCCACAAAGCCGCAGGAGCAGAGAGAAAGAAGGAAGCGTTTGCAGCCGGGGGTGGGGCGGGGGGGTCGCAGAGCGCGGCCGCCCCACCCCCTCGCTCTGCGCCCACGAGCCGGGAGCGTGGGCTGAGCCCCGGGCTGCCCGCCTGCGAGTCCACCTCCAGGGCCAGCTGGCTGGAGGACTCGGGCAAGACCGCGGCCTCAGTTTCTTCACATGTAAAACAGAGACGAAGATGAGAGCGCTGTTACGGGCTCAGGGCAGCGGCTGCCCCCAGCAGAACTCTGAGGCCTGGACTGTGATGACCGTCTCAGATCGGCTCCAGCCAGAGCCGGGCGCCCGAGAGGGGACCGCCTCCGTGCCCAGCCCATGCATGCCCGGCAGGCCCTCTCCTCCCGGCATCTGGAGAAGCCATCTTTGGGCAGACGGGGGACATAGCTCACTTCCTGGGATGGAGAGCAGCATCTTCCCGCAGGCGCCTTCAGGACCCCAGGAGCTCAGACCATCGACACTGGGCCTGAGGCTGGGTGGCCACTGAGGGCACACCAGCCACACCCACGTGCCCCCACCCACGGGTGTGACGCCTCCCCCCTACCTCACAGGTCAGGCCGGAGAGGACAGGGCTTGTTAGCAGACGGTCAGTCTGAGCACGGAGCACACAGGCGGTTGGGGGGTGGGGACGGCGTCAGACGTGTTTTCTGTCTGACACCCACGTGTCTCCTGTATGTACTTGGCCCGTGGGACCCACCGTCTCCCTTCCGCTCTCTCACTGAACACCCACCCAGGCCCTGCTGGGGGCGGGGTCCCCGGTGTCACCTGCTCACTGATGAGCACACAGAGGTTCTGGCAAGGGCTGGCTGAATGTGGACTCAGTCCTCTGATGCCCGGTATTTTTCCACTGTCCTTCTGAGGAGGAAGCCAGAGTCACTGTGACGCCGTTGATCCCGTGCTCAAGGAATAAAGGCACGCACTGTGCTTCCACCCCTGCCCTGCAGACCGCCCTGCACGCCTAACAAGGTACAGCAGGCCTCGCGGACCACGCTGGGTGTGGGCGCTCTGGCCCTGCAAACCCCTGGGGTCCCAGATGTAACACCAGTGAGCATCAGTCCTCAGGGCTCAGGGGGCAGGAGGCGGGCGGGGCCGCAGGAAATCAGGCCAGACCTGCAAGTGCCTCTCAAGCCACTCTGAGGCTGTGGGGGTGACAACAGGCTGTTGGGCTGACTTTTTAAAACCCATTTGTCACATTGACGTTAATCCTCTTGTTAACAATCTCCTGCCCTGATTCAGATCAGCCCTAAGCTGGATGGAGGAAGGGGCCAGGGCAGCTGTGGGGCTTAAGGAGTCTCGGGGAGGTCAGTAGCGTTTGGAGGACTCCTGGGGTGGGGGAGGGGTGGTGCTGAGCCTGAATCCCACTGTCTCCCTCGTGGCAAGCCACTCCACCAGGCACCACTCCACTCCCCTCAGCCTCCTCCCGGCAGCCAGGCCCTTGCTTTTCTTCTTATTGATTTTCATATTTAAGGAAAATCCATTTGCTTGATTCAGAGCAACTGAGTCATCATGGGGTTTGGAGGAAAAGTGCTCACAAGGCAGGCGCTTGGCAAAGGCCTCTCCTGGGCGGGGCGGGGTCTCGCTGCCCACCCAGACGAGGCTGCATCCATGGTCCCGTGGCTCCCCACACGCGGCCCTGTCCCGCCATCTCGCTGCCCACCCAGACGAGGCTGCATCCATGGTCCCGTGGCTCCCCACACGCGGCCCTGTCCCACCAACTGGGCTCACATAGCTTCCGCCCCGCAGCAACTCAGGCTTGGTCCGCTCCTCCCTGCTCCCGTCTGTCCACGTGCTTCACCGTCGAAGGTCCACACCAGGACATGGAGAGCAGGGCTGGGGACTGGTATGATCAGCCACTCACAAATGGGAGGGAAATATTGACCCCACAAGGGAAGAGACTTCATCCTCAGGAAACCAGGGCTTTTGCCTTCTCCCCCATTCAGCACCCTGGGAACAGCATCTTCCTGACAGACCAGTGTGGGCGGGGCCGAGTGCGTCCTCAGGGTGAACTAGAGGGCCGCTCGGGGTCTGCTGTGTGGTCCTTGGTCCCCAGGCCTCAGAGGCAAGGAGCTCAGCCAGCCTATCCTGTGAGCCTTTGAGACAGGACAGTGCTTCTTCTAAAAGAACCAGGCTCCCCTTTGCAGGCCGGGGGACCTGTGAAAAGCAAGAGATGCCAGTTAGCCCATCACTGAATGCCAAACTGGATGCAGGCTTGCAGGACTGAGAGGTCAAAGAAACACCAAGGTTTCCCAAGCAGTGCCAGGTACTATTCTGCATGTGCCACCTAGATTATCATGCTTAATCCTCCCAACAGCTGGACGAGATGGCAACTATTATTACCCCATTTGACAGATGAAGAAACCAAAATGGTCAGAAAGAATCCGTTCAGGTTCCCATGGCTGGTGAGGAGCAGACGGACTTGAGCCGGGCACTCTGCCTTTACATCCACTCAGCCATTATATCCTCAGGGCAAGGACTCGCCTGTGTGTCCCTCTGGGACAGTCTCTCTGTCCCTCTCCCCACCAGAACAGACAACTCATTCTTTCATAGGCAAAAAAGACATCACAATCGTTTTCTCTGATCAGTTTAGAGCTTCCTCGATGTCACAGGCAGCCCACCGCCTCGTGCGCCTTTATCACCCTCTGTGTGCTCAGCCACTGTGACCCGAGTGACTGGCTGGCCGTGGCTGGGCAGAACTCTGCTGACCCTCTGCCCGCAGCGGATGTTGCAGGCGGACGTTCGGGGACCTCCCAGGGACCTGGCCCCTGACAATGTCAATCTGCCTGTTCTTTGGAGCTGGCCGCCTCTGGTCCCAGGCTGCTGGCTCCTTGATCCCACAGCTGCCTTTCTCAGGGGCCAGAGGCTCCAGAAGCTGAGGCCACCTGACCTCCGCGAGCCTCCCGGGAGGCACGCGGCCTGGTCCCTACTCCAGCCGGTCTGAGGGTCCTCTCGTTTCCTTTCCCCTTCCTGCCCTCCTCCTCGTCCCAGGCCCTAGAAGGAGGCGGGACAGGCCAGGGTCAGGAGGTGGGATGGAGTCCAGGCGGGAGTTTCACTGAGCACAGCTACTTGCCAGGCCCTGCTTGAGTCTCCCCGCCCCTCTGCCCTCGCGTCCCACGCCAGACCTAGGGGCAGATAGGAAGGAAGGGGGCCCCGGGGGAAGGGCGGGGGGCGACCCATCTGTCCCGGCGCCTCCGGACGGCTGACGGCGGGGCGGCCGCAGCCCGAGGGCGCGCGGGGCGGGGGCGGCGGGTACCCCGGCCTAGGAAAGGCCCGATTGTGCGGAGGCTTCCTGCCCCCCACCCAGCTCCGCCTTTCTGCGGCCGCGGAGGCGGGACGGAAGGCGAAGGCAGGAAAGGGTTACGGGAATAGCTTTCCAATGACAAAGTCTGGAAGGCCCCGGCGCCTCCGCCCCTCTGTGGGTTCGACTGGCACAGCGCGGGGGGGAGC
>NW_011495075.1:263542-266896 GCF_000754665.1 Bison bison bison
TGTGGGGCTGGGCACGAGTCCCGGGAGGTGGTCTTGCGCCCGCGGGAGGCTGCGCGCGGGGAGCGGGAAAGAAGCTGGAACAAGCACCCGGGAAGGTCCCCGCGGGGCTGCGCGTCTGTGCAGGAGTCGGCTGGTCGGGGGCCGTCCCGGCCCACCCCGTCTGGGCCGCGTTTTCTTTCCCTTGTGGTGTAGTTTAAAGGATGTTGAGATCCTACGATCAGAGATACCGGGCGCTATGTTACTACACACACAGGCACACACACACACACACACGCACCCTGCCGACATCCTCTTCCATCCCAGCAGAGCGCGGTGAACAGCCGGGCAGGTGACCTTGGCGGCTGTTCCAGAAAGCGTTCCCTGGCTCCGGGATGCGCAGAGAAGTGCCCTCGGGCCAGTCCTCGGAGGCCGGCCTTGGCGCGCGCCTGAGATGGCTTCCCGGAGCCGCCGGACTCAAAGCCCACCTAAGGGTGTGTGGTCCCTGTGGTCCCCTTCTGTGCTCATAGCCACGGAGACTGGGCGAGGATAAGGAGCCGGACGGGTCTGCTCGGGCCCAGAGGGGAGGCGGAGGGGCGGGGTGCAGGAGTGACCCCCGCCCGGCAGACGGGCTCCTCGCCCCAGCGCAACTGAGGAACCTCACTCGGCCTGGGGGAGTCAGGGGACTTTGTTAAGAGATCCTGGGGCGCAGCCGGCGCCTCGTCCGGGCCGCGCATCCCCGCGGCAGTGCCGTTTATCTGGCTTCCTGTTTCAGCTGTTGGGACACCATTGGCTCGTTCAAATTCAATGCTGAGGAGCCTGCGGCCTTGTTCGAGCCGCAGAAGCAGAGAGTTTGCCAGGGTTTGCCTCTTGTGAGCGTCTGGTTCTCCAACGCGGTGTCCCCTGCAACTCACTTCTAATGGGGCCGCTGCCTTCGCACAAAGAACCCTCCCCGAGGGGGTGGAGCTGCGGGTCCCTGGACCTGGGCTCCCTTCAGGTCAGGCAAGAGGACTCTAGCCTGCTTATGCATGCTTTGTTTTTCTTCCTGCTTTGAGTTTGGGTTTGTGAGTCTTTGGGATTAAACTTGGAAATTAGACCAGGAATCACAGTGACTGGGTTTCCTCCCCAGACAAAGCGGCACAGAAGTCTGGGCTTTCAGCAGCGATTTGGGGGGAAAGTTTTTGATCTGTTTGTAGTTCTGTGTCAGCCTGTGTTGCTCACTCCCTGGATAACCTGGGGGCGGGTCGTTCCTCATGTCCATACTGGGGAGGACACATGAGGCTGTTCTGATCGGTGCTCCAGCCTCTAGTTTCCCGAGCTGCCCAGGTTTAAAGGGAACAGCCCCTCCCACTGAGCTCCCCGTGGGGGCGTTTCACATTCTGCTCTGTGTGTTTATCTGCCCTCCTGCCAGCTTCTGTCTGACCACCTATAAGGCCCAGCACCTACCAGGCACCTTGTAAGTGTTTTCCTTCCCTTCCCAAACCCGGCCCCCTCCTGAGCCCATGGCAGCGTCTGGCGTCAGCCCAGCTCTGGCCCCAGAATGGCCTGGAATAGAAACATCTCTTGTCCATCTTTTAAAACCCTTCTCTCTTCCTCTTTTCATTTTCCATCAGTATCACTTCCCTTCTCTTTTAAAGTTCTTTTGACTTCTTAATGGGTTTGGCCTTTAGGAAAATGAGTCAAAGGGGTCTCTTCCCATGCTGGCCCCTGCCCTGCCCGCCCTCCCGTCCACAGAGGGCACTCGGGGGCCCCTGGGAGGGAGCAGAGCGGCTCCAAGCCGCCCTGCCGGGCTGCAGACACAGCCAGGCAGGCAGGGCTCCCTTGTGCTGGTCCAGGGCACCTTCTCTCCCAGCCAGTCACCTGTGTACATCAGAGCGTCTCTCTTCCTGGTGTCTCCATCCACAGAGCTTAGCAGGTGTCACACAGGTGTAGGCAAGAGAGAGGAACAGAAACAAGGGAAGGGAGACCATCTCCATGGTGGAAGCAGCCCCCAACTCTGAGAGTCTCGGGACCACAGAGAGGGAACTGGGAGATAACACTTCATCTTTCTGGCCCTGAGTCACAAAATCATCTTTAAAAACACCTCTAGTTCCGTCTTCAACTTAAAAATCCCCACCAACTTCTCAAGTGGAAAACACCCCGCTAAGAACAATTTTTTGGGCCTGCTTTGCTCCTCCCTGCTCTGGGGAAGGCTGATTCAGGTCCCGTTTCCTCCAATGGGCTTGGAATTTTGCTCCCAGTTTCCTGTGACTCTTGAGACATGAAGGGAGCTGGATGGCTCCTGGGTCCAGAGACCCAGGCTACTTGGGCCTCCTGTGGGTGTAGCCCACGCCTCCTGCCCGTCCGTCCCCATCAAGCGCATTTGCTCTCCTTGGTTGTAATGAGATGCGCTAACAGGCATGAAAAATTAAAGGAGCTGACACAGGCTCCCCCAGCAAGGACCGTGAATAACGAGATGTTTCCACCTCAAGAGGCCGCCAGACTGCCCTGATGCTCAGACCTCAGACGCTCTGAAAGCGTTCTTAAGTGGCGTTGTTTTCTTAATGTCTTCTTTGGATTATTCACTGCCAGCGTACAGAATTGCTGCTGACTTTTGGGCTCTGATCTTGTCCCCTGAAACATTTGTTTCTTCGCTCTTGTGGCTTCTGTGTGTGGATTCTTTGGGATTTTCTATAGGTAGGGTCATGTCAACAGTAGAGATAGATGTACTCCTTTTCCGTGAAGATGGCTTTTATTTCTCCTTCTCCCCTAATCGCCCTGCTGGAACCTGCCGTGCAGAGCTGAGCGGCCACGGTGAGAGCCGGCAGCCCCGACCTGTTCCTGATCTGAGAAGGAAGCTTTCAGTCCTTACCACAGATTACAATATTTGCCGTGGGTTTTTCATAAATGCTGTTTGTTGTGTTGAAGAAATCCCTCCTAATCCAACTTTTCTCAGTGTCTTTTATCAAACACGGGTTGGATTCTGTCAGATGACTTTTTCTGTATCAGTTGAGGTTGTCGTGTTTTCTGGTACGTCACACTGATTGTTTCTATTGGGTTGATGTTCCCTTGAGTTCCTGAGAAAAATCCCTCTGAAACATTTTTTTTTTAAATTTTCATTTCTTTTATGTAAAAAACTGAAGAAAATTTGACCAAGTGCTAACATTTTGTAGTTGGGTGGGTTGGTGCATGTTTATTATATTCTTCTTTATAGTTATTAAACTTTAATGTTAAAACTTTATTGGGGTTCAATATATATAACATAAAATTGACCACTTAATGACTCTAAGCAATCGTTCTGTGGCACTGAGGACATCCCTGCTGTCGTCACCGCCGCCACCAGAGCTAGGGCTCCTCTCTGTAAACGGCCGCCTGGCACGCTCCTCCCCTCCCCGCCCG
>NW_011495075.1:266996-268979 GCF_000754665.1 Bison bison bison
TTTCTCCTGTGAATCTGAATACTTTGTAAAAACTAGAAAGGTCAGGACTTGGAGGCATCAGGGGGTTAAAGGACCCCACCCCACCTCCAAAGGGAGCATCTTAGAAGGGAGCGTCTGACTCAGGTCTTGCTGACTTAAAAACAGTGTGCCAACCACTGTCCCCACGTCAGAGACACGACCAGCCCAGGTGTGCACACGAGCTCACCCAGGCGTGGACAGCAGCTCACCCAGGTGTAGACAGGCGCTCACCCAGGTGTAGGCAGACAGGAGCTCGCCCAGGTGTAGACAGGAGCTCACCCAGGTGTAGACAGGAGCTCACCCAGGCGTAGACACGAGCTCACCCAGGCGTAGAAACAGCTCACCCAGGCGTAGAAACAAGCTCACCCGGTGTAGACAGACAGGAGCTCAGCCAGGTGTAGACACGAGCTCACTCAAGTACAGACGTGAACCGACTCTGGGTCTTCCGGGGGCCGGGAGGACACAAGGCCACCCCGGCATGAGCTGTGTTTCTCTGGCTCGGTGGCAGCCTCACTGGGACCTCAGACAGGACGGGTCCCGGGGCTTCCCTCAGCTTGGAGGTGGCTGCCTCGGTGATTCTGGTGACAGTGAGGGGGAGTGGCTGAGCTGATTTCCTCCCCGGAAGCCCGGGCTGGTCACTGCTTGCAGTGACTCTGCTCCTCCCCGTCTGGACAGTAAACTGACCCACTTTTCATCCCTCCCCAGATTTTAAAGTCCATTTGTAAACAGAATAAACACCAACTTCTGTAGAATTAAACTCAGAGCTGGAAAGAACCATGTCTTGGAGCCCCGTATTTGCCTTCCAGACATCACGGGCACCTCTAAACCCTCCCCCCAGGGTCCTCAGGCCGGGACCCCTCTGTGGCCTGGGAACCCCCGCAACGGTGTGCTGAAACTGCCTGGTTCTGATGTGGACGCCCTGTTAGGCTTCCTCTTGGATTAATCTGTGGTGGGCATGACTGCCACCCGCTGGTGGAGATCCCAGGTAAAGGGGCCTCCCCGATGCACCCCCGAATGAAGCAGGGCTAGCGGTAAGCCGAGCGGAACAGTGTGGCAGCCATTTAGGGTCTGGACGTGGTGCCGGGCGTGGCCCCGGGCTCTTCCTCCGACCCGTCTCCTTCAGATCGCGCTCACTGGCGTGATCTCCAGAACCTTCTGGGAAGATGGGTGTCGTCACAGCAGGAACTTGACCGTGAAGCAAGGCAGATTGGGAGTCAAGGTTCAGGTCTTGACTTTGCAGCGAAGTCCTCGGCGTACGGTGGATAGTCCACAAATGTCCACCATTAGGGTCATACTCTGCCCCCGAGCTTGCCAGTGCCGTCCACGGGACACAGGCAGACCCGGCCGAGGCCCTGCTTCTCCCCAGGATGGCATGGCGAAAACGCCTGTCTCCTAAGATGCTGCTCCCCACGCTCCTGGTCTCAGCCCGCCCCTTCCGTCACCATAATCCCCGTGGTCTGGCCAGGCTGGGAAATCCCCTGGGGGAGCAATTGGGTGGTGGGAGCCATGGAGCCTTCCCCTTCCCCGGGTCGGTCACCCACAGGCCAGCTGGGACCCCCCGCATCCGGGGGAGGCGGCTCTCTGCTCCCGCTCCTCCACGTGCCCTCCTTGGGCATCATGGCTTGTCAGCCAGGCGAGGCTGCTGTCCCGCCGTGGGCGGTGCCCTCAGGAGCTGGGTGCAGCCGGAGGGCAGGAGGCCAGGGTGGCGGGCGTCCTTTGCTCCTTGCTGTTAGCGCTCCTCCCGCGCTCTGCAGGCCCCTAGTTTTGCAGACCCGGGCAAAGCGTGGAGTAGACCCTGAGAGGTGACTGTCACACCGGTGCTTCTGCCCAGCTCACTGGTGCAGATAATTGAGTTAGCTGGGCAGGAGGCTGGGCTCCAGGCGCCGCTGAGATGCCAACTGTTCTGTCTGCTCTCCTTGGACAAAGCAGACAGCTGACCTGCCACCGGGCGCGGCCCTGGCTGGG
>NW_011495075.1:269120-277466 GCF_000754665.1 Bison bison bison
AGCCGACGGCTGCCCTGCCCCCGGGCGCGCCCCTGGCTGGGACCCACCGGCAGCCGCCGACCTGGCCCCGTCTGGGACGGTTCTGGGGGTCTCGGCCCTCCCCCACACCCCGCCCACAACACACACACCCTCGGGGGACGGTGGCAGCTGTCAGGTCAGGGCTGGCCCCGATTCCTCGGCCCTGGGGGCATGGTGGGGCCTTCTGATGTGGGAAGGTTTTTTCCTGATAATGTTTCATTTTGAAAAGATGTCCAGTCAGTAGAGGCCAGTGACTGGCGCAGGGCACGTCTGGGCTCTGCCACAGTCTTGCTCCGAAGCTGCCTCCCTCTCCACCTGCCCTCCCACTCGCTCGGGCAGTCTCCCGAGCCACAGCCCACGCGCTACCCGAGGGCAAGGACCTACAGCCCCACAGTCACCCCAAATGTCACCAAACTGACACGTGTGTCCCCCACAGTCACACGGATGACACTGAAACACGTGTGTCCCCCACAGTCACACAGATGACACTGACACACGTGTGCCCCCCACAGCCACACGGATGACACTGACACACATGTGCCCCCACAGTCACACGGATGACACTGACACACGTGTGTCCCCCACAGTCACATGGATGACACTAAACAGACACACATGTGTCCCCCACAGTCACACGGATGACACTGGGCTGACACATGTGTGCCCCTGACAGTCACACAGATGACACTAAACAGACACATGTGTGTCCCCCACAGTCACATGGATGACACTGACACACGTGTGCCCCCACAGTCACACGGATGACACTGAACAGACACACATGTGTCCCCCACAGTCACACGGATGACACTGAACAGACACACGTGTGTCCCCCACAGTCACACGGATGACACTGAACAGACACACGTGTGTCCCCCACAGTCACACGGATGACACTGGGCTGACACACGTGTGTCCCCCACAGTCACACAGATGACACTAAACAGACACACGCATGTCCCCCACAGTCACACAGATGACACTGACACACATGTGCCCCCACAGTCACACGGATGACACTGACACACGTGTGCCCCCCACAGTCACACGGATGACACTGACACACGTGTGTCCCCCACAGTCACACGGATGACACTGAACAGACACACGTGTCCCCCACAGTCACATGGATGACACTGACACATGTGTCCCCCACAGTCACACGGATGACACTGACACACGTGTGTCCCCCACAGTCACACGGATGACACTGGGCTGACACACGTGTGTCCCCCACAGTCACACAGATGACACTGAACAGACACACGTGTGTCCCCCACAGTCACACGGATGACACTGGGCTGACACACGTGTGTCCCCCACAGTCACACAGATGACACTGAACAGACACACGTGTGTCCCCCACAGTCACATGGATGACACTGAACAGACACACGTGTCCCCCACAGTCACGCGGATGACACTGACACACGTGTGCCCCACAGTCACACGGATGACACTGACACACGTGTGCCCCCCACAGTCACACGGATGACACTGACACACGTGTGTCCCCCACAGTCACGCGGATGACACTGACACACGTGTGCCCCCCACAGTCACACGGATGACACTGAACAGACACACGTGTGCCCCCCACAGTCACACAGATGACACTGACACACGTGTGCCCCCACAGTCACACGGATGACACTGACAACACGCGTGTCCCCCACAGTCACACGGATGACACTGGGCTGACACACGTGTGTCCCCCACAGTCACGTGGATGACACTGACACACGTGTGCCCCCACAGTCACGCGGATGACACTGAACAGACACACGTGTGCCCCCCACAGTCACACAGATGACACTGGGCTGACACACGTGTGTCTCTCACAGTTACACAGATGACACTGAACAGACACACATGTCCCACACAGTCACACGGATGACACTGACACATATGTGTCCCCCTCCACGGGCCGTGTTCACGTGCCCCAGTGCTCCCTCCAAAGGGCCGTGCCTCCTTCCACCTGCCCTGTTGGGGTCTGAGCTATGGATTTCTCTCCCGGAAGAAGAACTGTGGTCACGACCCCTTACACTGGCCAGGCGTGCCCTCAGGGCAAAGCGCTCTGAACTGAGCTCACAGCCTCTTAGTGAGATGGGCACTGGTCTTCTCCCCGTTTTACTGGTGAAGGAGCTGAGGGTCAGAGAGTTAACCAAATGGTCCCACCAGGACCAGCGGCTCCAGGCTGCATGCAAGTGAGCGTGTATTTGCAGAAAGTCTTGTACATGTCTCTCGCGTTCCTTATCTTCCCCACCTTGCCTTGTGAGGCCTGCTGTGCCGCCCCCTGTCTCACCAAAGAGGAGAGTTGAGAGGGTACAGACCACACTCACCAGCCCCAACCCTGAGCGTGACCTGCACTGTCCTCCTGAAGCAAGTTAAGTCTGGGTGGTGGTCTCTGGGGAGTTAAGTGCGGGTGGTGGTCTCTGGGCGATGGAGCATCAGGTGTGGCCTTGGGGAGGGGGCAGGAGGGGAGGGACAGGGTCCCCAACACGCTTGTCTTGTTCAGGGGCGGTTCAAGAGTCTTGTCGAACTGTCCTAAAACAAGAGACCGAAACTCAAGACTATAGGTGGAAATAACCAGTAAGAAGAATGAAAATCAACCTTTGGGAGGAAGAGATGCAGAAAGAAGTTCTTCTTTCCTACCATTTTGTGCTGTGCTGTCACTTCAGTGGTGTCCGACTCTTTGCGGCTCCTCGGACTGTAGCCTGCCAGGCTCCTCTGTCCATGGGATGCTCCAGGCGAGAATGCTGGAGTGGGTGCTGTACCCTCCTCCAGAGGACCTTCCCCACCCAGGGACTGAACCTGTGTCTCTTACCTCTCTTGCACTGGCAGGTGGGTTCTTTACCACTAGCGCCACCTGGGAAGCCCTCCTACGACTTGGTCGGATAACCGTGGGTGTTTTCTAAAGATGGCGAAACAGGGAGTCAAGTTATCGGCGTATCGTCCCGGGTCGTGTCAGTCACCCCCAGAGAGGTGGCCGTGGCGGCTCCCTGGGCAGCAGGCTGGCCTGACTGGTGATGCTAAGCCTAGGCCCCAGGCCCGCTGGGCACTCTCACCAGCCAGAGCCCTAGGACTCTGCACCACACTCTGCACCCCCAAAGGAGCACTGGTATTTTCGTTGTAAAAAATTTAAAAACACCTGTCAAAGTCTTTGGACATTGGCAATGCATTTCTTAGTCATTTAATGTAGGCTATTTCTTGGTAACCCTGAACCTCAGCAGAAACTATTGTGAAGTGAGAAAACATTTACCTACCACTTATTTTCAAATATAATGCATTTTATGAAAAGTAAATTTAATTATCGATTCAGTTGGCACGATGTTAGGATTTATAGATGCAGTCACTTCGGTTAATTTCAGTTTTTGCAGTTTTATTTTGTATTTTGGAACCTAGGTTCCCTTGCAGGCCTCTGAAAGTCTCCTTGACCCCAGGCCTTCTGTTTTAGAAGCTGGTGGGGCTGGTGAGTGCAGAGGTAGCCCTGAAGGACGTGCCGTGAGGGCTTGTGGCACGCAGACCCTCAGGGCACACTGTGTGCAGCTGTGGCCTGACCTTGTGCATGAAGCTGAGCCAGCCTGGAGCCCCACGGGGCTGGTCCCGCGTCCCCAGCTGCCTCTTTCTGAAGCCTGCCCTGTGGAAATTCCTCTAGTTTTGTGAGCGGCCCCCGCAGGTTGACTTCCCATTCCAGGATCTTGTTTGCTCCCCCTGGTACCCCCGAGGAGGCAGGACCTACGTCCCCTTTCTGCAGATAGTGAAGCCAGGACCCAGAGAGGGTCGGACTCCATGGACATGAGTTTGAGCAGACTCCGGGAGATAGTAAAGGACAGGGAACCCTGGCGTGCTGCAGCCCATGGGGTTTCAAAGAGCTGTGCATGACTTAGCGACTGAACAACACTAACAGAGAAGGTAGGTAACTTGCCCAAAGCCACACAGCTCTAGGGAATCGGGTGTGCCTGGGACCCCTGTTCTTTGCGGCGCCCTGCCCCCAGCCTGCACAGCCCCGGTGGGCAGCGTCTTCAATGGCCTGTGGACGTGAACTGCAGACCTCATGTCTGTTACACAGGGGCAGGACTCTCTCACATCGGCTTTTTACTAACTTTGCTATTACGTTTACTTTGACAAGTGCTTAAGATTTGTCCTCTAAGAGCAGCTACTTAACCTTATCATCCCTGCAGACTTCACCCAGTTAGTCTAAGAACACTGCAAAAGCATATATTTTGAGTTCTGTTTCTCATTTTCTCCTCAGAGTTGAAAATAACCATTTTGCATGAATTTAGTTGTGCTGTCTGGCGATGCAGTGAGCACTCTGGCCTGTCAGCTGGCCTGGAGCTGATGCCCCAGCCCTCCCGAGTCCCGTGAGCCCAGGTCTCTCCACTGCCACCCAGCTCCTTACCATGTGTCACCACAAGGCCTTGTCCTCTCAAGACCATTTCATCCCGAGTCACCCCATCTCCTCGTGCTGGCCGTGGCCCCTGGGGGGCCCAGAATGTGCCCCAGGGTTGGCGTGACTGGGGAGAAGGTAGAACGGGTCCCACAGAGCCAGCCACAGGGGCCAGGACACCCAGCCCCACGTGCAGCGGAGACAGGCCTCCGTGTCTGGGTCTGGGAGGGGCAATGGGCCCACAGGGCTGGAGAGGCAGCCCAGGACGGAGGAGAGCCTGCTGGGCTGGACTTGGACCTGGAACAGCCTGAGGGTCCTGGCTCAGTTGGGTCAGGAAATCCTGGCTCACGGATGCCTCAGGGGACACGGTGGGGCATCCATAGCTGGGCGGTCACGAGCTTCTGTCCCCTTTGCTGGGTGGTCCTGGGCGTCCGTCCTTCTCCCAGGCGCCCGTCCCCTCTCCCAGGCACCCGTCCCCTCTCCCATCCCCTCTCCCGGGCGTCCGTCCCTCTCCCGGGTGCCCGTCCCCTTTCCCAGGCGCCCGTCCACTCTCCCGTCCCCTCTCCTGGGCATCTGTCCCCTCTTCCGTCCCTCTCCCAGGTGTCTGTCCCCTCTCCCGGCCCCCGGCCCCTCTCCCAAGCGCCCGTCCCTCTCCCGGGCACCCATCCCCTCTCCCAGGCACCCGTCCCTTCTTCCATCCCCTCTCTTGGGCGTCCGTCCCCCAGGCCCCCGTCTGTCTCCCGAGCGTCCGTCCCCTCTCCCGGGCATCTGTCCCCTCTCCCAGGCATCTGTCCATCTCCCGGGTGCCTGTCCCCTCTCCCAGGTGGTCCTGGGCATCTGTCCCTCCCCCGGGCGGCCGTGGCCATCCGTCCCCTCTCCTGCTCACAGGAGCCCCTACTCCTGGCTCTCCCTGGCCAGTGAGCGGTCCCCCCCCCCGGCCCTGATGGTCACCTTGGTCTGGGCACCCCATGCCACCCCCAGCGCCGTTGCACGTGGTCCTCAGAGGGCAGATGCCGCTGGGCCAGGTGTTGGGGCCAAAGCACGCTGGCCACAAATGCTTGGCTGCCCAGCCCCGCGGACCATGCTTCTGGGTGGATTATGCCTGGGGGTGTTTATTTGTCCGAGCGGGGCAGGGGTGGGGGGCCTTGGAGGGCCCTGGGCCCCTGGGCACAGCCTGTGCACCCCCCGGCCCCGGCTGTCTCCAGGCCCTCATAAATAGCCCTGGCTTCGCAGGGAGGGTTCACGGGTGTGGCTGAGGCAGAGGACACAGGAAGGGAAGACTTGAAACGACGAGCTCAAGCCTCAGGAACCGAAGTCCCAGTGTGGCCGTCACCGTGGGAGCAGGGCGCCAGGGAGGGCGGGACAGAGCCCAGTGTCTGAGCCAGGAGGGCCGTGGCCTCTGCCCGCCTCACCCGCCTTGCGTTGGGAGGTGCCCGCTGCTGCCCTGAGCCGGCCGGCCGGGCCCCGAGCAGAGCCTGAGTGAGACCCGGTCCAGAGAGAAGCAGGAGGACCCCCTCCCCACCCCGCCGTCCACGGCCCACTTCACAGCCCGGGCGCTCCTTTCCCTCCAACCCAGAGGGAAGGGACCCTTTCCTCCTTTTCCCTGTTCGCCTGTGTTTTCATCGAGGTGTGATTTACATGCAGTGAGACGCACATTCGTAAGTGTCCATCTGCTGAGCTGTTAAGACAGAGCGCTGCTTGGTGACATCGCCCCAGTGCAGACCCAGGACGATTCCCTCGGCCCGTCCCCGTCCCCGCCGTCAGCGCCTCCGCCGTGGGTTCACTGCTGTGCGCTTGTTGCCGTGGACTCCACGAGCCAGACTGTGCAGCGGGCCCGAATGCGTCTGGCCTCCTCCACTCAGCGAGCGGTTTCCGAGCCTCATCCGCGCCGAGGGGCGTGCTTTGCTAGTTCCCACTCCTGCCGTGGGGATGGACTCAGTTGTTTGTGGGGCAGCTCCTGATGCTTTTCCTGCCTGGGGAGTCACACCCACCCTCATTGAGAGGCTCTCAGGGTGTGGGACTGAAGACGAGCTGGAAGTCTTTGTGGGGGCTTCTCGCCTTTGTGCCCGGATGGCTCCCCGAGTCACGGCTCCCTGTCTGTGACCGTGGACCCTTCTCTTCTCTCCCGGAGCAGAAGGTTCAGACCGAGGCTACAAGAGGGGGTCCAACCGGGGGTCCAAGCTCTAGCTCAGCCCCAGGTACTGGAGGGGCCCCAGCCTGTGCTCTGGGCTCCAAGGGGAGCCTCCCACTGGACTGATGGATGGAGCGGATGGGCTGGCAGGCCTGCTGTCAGCCACGGGCGGCTGCTGCGGGGGGCAGCCTGGTGAGAAGGACCCTCGGAGGGACTCCTCCCACGAGAGCAAGCCCGCTGCCCTGACCGCGGACCCAGGGGAGGCAAAGAGGGCCGGGCGCGTGTTGGTCCGCTGGGCCTGCATCACACGGTGCCAGCAGCGGGGCGGCCAGAGTGGACTGCTGTCTTGCGCGGGGGCTGAGCGCTGGCCTGCGGGGCGGGGCCAGGCCCCCTCGCCTGCCCTGCCCCTCCCAGCCCCCCATGTCCCTGGCAGCCCGGTGCCCCCGGCTGGCAGCTCCTCACTTGGTCTCTTCCTCCGTGCTCAGGGCCGCCTCCTCCCTGCAGTCCTCGTATCAGGCTCCGACATGTGTCTGTGTCCAGGGTCTCCCTCTCCTGACCCGGGTGCCCTGCTCCAGGGTCACGACCACTCACGCCTGCAGGGGCCCTGTCTCCAAACGAGGTCACCCTCTGAGGCGACGGAGGTTAGCATTTCGGCCGTCTTCTGGATGACACGGTTCAGCCCCTAACATCCCGCCTGCCTCGTGCCCCAGGATGAGGCAGGATGATGCCAGGTCGGTTGTCGCGGTGGCCTGCAAGGCCCGCGATGGTGGCACATGTACCTTCTTGACAGACTCCCTCCTCCTGCCTCCGTTTCCTCGTCAGAATCGGTCTCCGGGTTCTTCTCCAGGTGTCAGTCCCGTAAGTCTTTGCTTCCGCAGTCCTGAGAGTTCATGTCTGGGGACTGGGGGAAGCTGTGGGGTCCCCGACAGATGCAGAAAAGCTGAGGGGACCGGTTGGTGTCTGAGCCCCGCCTCTCAGGCCTGCCCTCGTCCCAGCATCCTGCTTCCCTCCTCAGGGTCGGACCCTCACCCGACCTGAGGCTTCACCTGCAGCCCTAGCCATCAGCCGGCCCCCAGTGAGGCGCTATAAACAACACTTTCCTATCCGAAGGCCCTCTTCCTGCAGGAAGCACAGCGGCCTGCGGGCAGGAAAAAGGTGTTTCCGGAAGACAGGCCAGAGAGGGAGACGCTAGTGGGTCCCTGGGGGGGAGGAAGGCCCCGGAGGTGAGCGAGCCGGCGGTCAGCAGGCGGCCCAGGGTCGCTGGGGGCTGGTGGTGGCTCTGCCAGTTGTGTGCTCACGAGGACAGGCATGAGAAGGTCACGAGGACAGGCATGAGAAGGTCCGGAGGGTGGGGCACGGGCTTTCCGGCCGAGTGGGAGGGAGGTGCCGCGTTCACTGACACCCCAGCGCTCGGTCATTCACTGAGCACTTGCTGGGGCAGCGCTGGGCCTGGGATGGTGCTCCAGGCTCGGGGATGACACTGGTGGGAAAGCAAACCAGGGTTTAACCGTGGGGGGATCCATGCAGCAGAACCAGCGCAGGGCTGGCGGGGGCGATTGTAGCCTCGTGGGGGGCGGGCTCCCAGGACTGAGGCCGTTGCAGGGTGGGGTGGGGCGGGGTTTCAGGCAGGGCCAAAGCCCTCAGCCTCCTGATCTCCATCCTCCTGGCCCAGACCTGTCCCGGAGGGGGGGGCCTCTGGTCAGTGGGGGGTCGGTGGCGGGTCTCCGAGCAGCCCTTCTCCTCTCAAGGCCCTGCCCACCCCGGAGGCCGCCTCAGGTGTGCTGCCCGCTCCTGGATGGCCGACCGC
>NW_011495075.1:277731-278171 GCF_000754665.1 Bison bison bison
ACCGCATCCTATGCTGGAGACCCATGAGGGGCCCTAGTGCCGCCTCCTTAGAGAGCCCCAGAACAGTGTCACCCCTGGGGGACAGGTTTGACCCTGCTTGTGCCACCCCGGCTCCCAGCAGTGGTGCGGTCACCCGGCCAGGCGTGGATCATGAGCTCGTGCTCAGCCCCGCCTCCCTCTGCCTGTGGTTTGGGGAGACTCCCGAGGCTGGGCTGCATGCTGTCCAGGCCCCTGAGCCCAGCCCGCAGGCTGGCGGCCAGGCTGTCCTGAGACGTGGGCTCCCGAGCAGGTGAGCTCAGCCAGGGCCCCGTCTGGCCATGACGCAGGCCCTTAGGCCTCCAGGCAAGGGTTGCCTGCAGAGCCGCGCCTGCTGCTGGGGTCCCCGGGGTCTTACCACCCTTCCCCTGTTGGAGGTCAGTCTTCCTGTGTCTCAGGCAGGG
>NW_011495075.1:279161-280450 GCF_000754665.1 Bison bison bison
CGGGAGGCAGGTGGGCTGGGACTGTGCCACCCAAGGCCTCACCCCACAGAGCGCCTGAGGGACAAAGACCCCCTGAAACCCGGCCCCCCGGCCCTGCAGGCCGGGTCGGTGTCCCTCGGGGGCCCAAGGCCTCCGCAGCCCAGGTCTGTGGCTTCGCTGTCCCTTCCGCCCCACTATGCAGGGCCACTTCTCTGGACAGAGGGCCTGGGCAGCATGTTCTGAACCCCGAGGCCTGGCCACGCTCCGGTCCAGCCCCGCGGGCACACAGCCGCCCCGGGCCTGGGGTGGGTTAGCGCCCTGCTGCACTCCCAGCCCTCGTTCCCTTCGGGGTCCGAGGGGGCGTCCGTCCAGGGGCTGTCTTGGGGCTGAGTGGGGGTGGGGTCCTGGCGCCCTGAACCCCCTCTTGCTGAGACCCCCGAGTCCCTGCTTTGACCCTGGGAGCCTTGGGAGGCCCTGCTCTGCCCCGAGTCCCCGCTCTGTTTTGAAGGATGGTGTCGGTAGCCCCTTAATGCTGGCACCATGGGAGTGGTCAGTCAAGGACTGTCCTAAACGAGGTGAGGTTTCTGTGCTGGGAGGGTGGTGACTGTGGATGGCAGAGAGCAGGGACCCCCAGCCTCGAGGAAGAGAGGGGATGAGGGGCCCTCCCTGCCGGGCATGCGTCTGGTTCTCCTTCCTGCTGGCCCGGTGGCCGACAGGTGCGTCAGCCTCCTGGGCTTAAAGATTGACCTACAGGGGGGCTGGCCTCACTCTCCATCATCTGTGTTTCTAGGTTTTCCTTCTGAGTCTCTTTGCCCAGACGGCAGGCACTGTTGCGGGTGGGATCTGCCTCCCGCGTGAGTTTAGGGGACTCTCCCTGAAGGAAGGAGTTCCCGTGCCATGAGCCTGGGAGCAAGATCTTGAAGATCAGAATAAAGTTCTCTGAGAACTGAGAGCCATTAAGTTTGAGAGCTGCTGGTGGGCTGAAGCGAGCCCACCTCGGGACCTCAGCTCAAGGTGCTGTCGGCAGGAGGGGCTTCTGCAGGCGGGGGTCTGGGAGGCAGATGCCGGGCTGGGAGCAGGCCTGGGAGGCTCTGATTGTGGGCCCTGTGACTCGACCCGCCCCCGTCCCCAGCAGAGCAGCCCTCCGCAGCGGGCCGCACCTGGACTCAGTGGCTGGCCTGGGCTGGGAGTGGGGAGGCCAGCTGCATCTCGGCAGGAGGAGCAGAGGGGTCCTGGCGGGGTGGCTGCTTTGTAACTGCCTGTGGCAGCCCAGCCCCAAGCTGCACTTGGGCAGCTCACAGGCATCGGTA
>NW_011495075.1:280550-281729 GCF_000754665.1 Bison bison bison
TACCGGGTCCCTGGGAGCTGGGTTGGGGCGGGCTCTGCGCTGCGGGCGGTGGGGGGGAGCGGGCCGCTTGGCCAGTCCTGCCCCGGTGCTCTGTCCGGGTCTTGTCTGTAAGGAAGCAGGGGCCCAGGGAGGAGGTGGGCTCTGGGGCCATGACCGTCGTCTGGATCCTGGACCCCTGTGCCTGGTGACCGCAGCTCGTGGGCTCTGTCGTATGTCGGCCTCCTCTTCTGAAAAGTGGGTGAAGGCTGCACAAGTGGTGGGCGGTCAGGGAGGTGATGCATGGGCCTCGTGAGCAGTGTTTGCTGGGATGGGCGGCCTGGGCCCTCGACTCAGCTGCCCTGACCCGTGGGGAGTGGCCACCCTGTTCAGAGGTGACAGGCTGGGCAGAGGGCAGCACAGGGGAGCTGCCCTGGGCTCGCTCCTGAGGAAACAGGCAGGAAATGTGACCCGGAGGAACCCCTCGGAGAAGCTCAGACGGCAGAGGGCTGTCAGCTCACCCCACGGGTGGCCTCTGCCCACCCGTGGTTTCCTGGGGCAGCCAGGCGGGGCGGGGGGTGGGCACAGAGGCGCTGCCTGGGGGCGGAGGACCCCAGCAGATCCCGCAGGTGCGAGGGTGTAGCAGGGTGACCCCTGGAGCCGCGAACCGGAGGCTGGTGGAATTGGATGCCTGGGGTGTGTGCTCCAGGCCTGAACCCCCCCTCCCCGACTTCTCTGAGCCTCCGTTTCCTCTTCTGCAAGGTGAAAGCACAAATCCTGTTTGAAGGGACGCCTGAGATTAGGGACCACAGGGGAGCTGCAGGGCAACCAGCAGGCTCTGCAAGCCGCCTACCCATGGGGCCAGGCTGAGCACGAACTCTGGGGTATCTCCTAGGGTCGGGGCCAAGGTCAGGGCTCCTCCTGCCCCTGCCCCTCCCCACCTCGCACGGGGGACGTGTCCCAGGGGGCCGACCCCGCCCGCTGGGTGGCTCCCCACCCCTCTGCACCCCCGTCGTCCCCGGCTCTGTAGATGGGGGCTCTGGGGGACCACCAGGCTCAGGCCCTGAGTGGCTGGGCGTGCTCCTCAGGGGCTCCTCGCTCGGCAGCTTCTGAGGAAACTTTCCTCCATTTCTGAGCAGCGGCAGGGCCCCGGGCCCTCCCCACGCCACCCTGTCTTTGAAGCTGGGAAAGAGGCTCTGCTGT
>NW_011495075.1:281829-281934 GCF_000754665.1 Bison bison bison
TCTGCTGTGAGGGGTCCGTGTGATTGGATTGGGTCCCCCTGGATCACCCAGGGTCACCCATCACTGGTCTGAAACCCGACCACATCTGCCAAGGCCCTCGTGTCG
>NW_011495075.1:282648-283568 GCF_000754665.1 Bison bison bison
CCTCCCCCCTAGCCACTGTCCCCACCCCCAGCAAACCCAGGGTCTGACAGCTTCATTCTGTTCTCCGAGGACCCTCGCCTCGCCGCAGGGAGCACCAGCAGCTGCGTCCTCACCCGGCTCACACTGGAGACCCATGCCAGGCCCACCGCCTCCAGGAAGGCCACCGCACCCTTCCCTTGGGTCCCCCAGCCCCTGAGCGCCCAGGGATGCTGCTCAGGGCTCGCGGCTTCGCACCCCTGCTCAGTACTTCAGCTGCGCTGCTGCCTAGGGGGGTGTCCCAGCGACCGGGCAGCCTGTGCCTCGCTCATCCAGGTGCTTGCCCCCCGGGGCTCTCTCCCTGCCCACCGCAGACCCCCGGGGACCCTACTTCCCTTGGGAGTCAACCGTGTGGTGCCAAGACTCCCCGCCGTGGGTCCTTCCCCCTGAGTTCTAACAATTTTCCTTTCTCCGGGTTGGTGGAGCCCCAATGGGCCAGTAGCACAGTGCTGAGCAGCCTCCCTGCCCACCCCCAGGAGGGACTCTCAGCTCCTGCTGCTGTGTCTTCTTTTTCTGGGAGAGCTCCTCTCTCACTTCACGTGTATGCCCTGCCTACAGTTTTGTGTATTTGTTTTTTGCTTAATACTTGCTCAGGCGTTTTCCATCTCAATCAAAGCTCAGAACACACCCTTTTGCACGCTCTTTCCTGTTGGTGTTCCGCAGTTCGCTCACCCGCCTGTGATCCCAGACCACCGAGCACCGGCTTCATTAGTCGGGGCTCTGGAATCGTCCCCACCCCACCCCCCAGCCACCGGAAGACAGGAGGTGACCAGCTGCCCTTCCCGGGACGCTGATTACGATCTTGAACCGGGCGGAGTTTGGAAATCAGTGTCCGGGCCTCCCCACCCTTCCCTTCCTGCCGGTCGGTCACACAGGAAGCTGCC
>NW_011495075.1:284440-284618 GCF_000754665.1 Bison bison bison
AGAGTCGGGTTCCCTGAGGACTGCCGCAGGGCGTGTGGTTCCACCTCCTGGAGGCTGTTTCCTCACTTGTAAAGCCGAGATGTTAATCGCTCAGTCAAGTTGTTAGGACTCAGCGAGGTAATGCAAGCAACACCCGGGGCACAGGGCCTGCTCAGGGGGGCTCCGCTGGGGGCCTCCC
>NW_011495075.1:284718-286127 GCF_000754665.1 Bison bison bison
CCCTGAGGACAGGCAGCAGTGGGGGGATCAGGCCACAGCGAGAACCCCTCTGATGCCTGGGCCGGCCCTGAGGGGGCTGGGCTCTGTGAAGGAGTCTGTGTCCACAACTAACACCACCTTTTGTTCTTGAAGCAAACGATTCCAGGGAGCTCGAAGCCCCAGGGACACTCGAGGGTGTCAAGGCCTCGCCCTTGTCTTTACTTGCGAGGTGGGTGAAGAGAACCCTCTGTGATCTGAGGCCTGTGAGGCGTTCTAGATTACCAAGGGTGTGTCTGCGTTTAAATAGTTATTTAAGAGGAGACGGGGTCTGAGTGCAGTCTGTGAGCCTGGACGTGGGAGGCATAGGTCCCTGTAGACAGTGACCGAGCTCGAAGAGAATACGATGATCCAGTGGCGAAGACTGAGTGTTGACTTACTGCCCGGGAAGGTTGCCAAGTGATTTTGTAGAAGGTGCAGACTCCTAGGGAGCAAACCCTGAAGTCATGGGTGGTGGCCTGAGGTCAGCAGTTTACCCTCCGATGGCTCAGGTGGGGAAAGTTCTTTGTCCTGAAACTGGGAACGTTTCTCTTAATTTTAAGGTGGTTTCCAAAAAGTTAAATTAAAAAAATAGAAAAAATTAAAAACACCAGATTGCCTGGACCCGGCCTCAGCTTTTTTCCGTGTCGGGATGTCTCTGGCCCTTCAGGTGTATTTCTGTTCTGCTATTTTAGGCCTGGCTTGAATTCACACGCTCTAAGTGACTGACACGAGGCATTGTTGGAGGATATAAATATCACAGATCTGCCAAAAACCGAAGTCAGTTGGATTCTTCCTGCAGACCCAGAGTCAGTACCTAAACTGGGGCAAGCGGGGTGGGGAGGGGTTGCAAGAAAGGGACGGTGTCCTTAAGCTGGAGGAGCGGCTTACGGAATGATTGGTGAGAAGCATGATCTTCTAGGGACGGTGCCGGGATGCTGGGTGCGGGGGCAGCGGGAAGGAGGGGCCGCTGTCCTGTCGGGGCCCTCAGAGGCCCTCCCAGCGTCCATCCGTGTGCCCTTAGCTCTCCTGAACAACCCCCGAGACCCTGGCGGAGGCCACAGGGCCAGGCCCTGGAGGCTTCTGACCGGGGCGGCCCTGGACGAGTCAGTTTGCCGCTCGTCCTTAGTTTATCTGCGAAGTACAGGGAACGCTGTCGCCTGCCTGCCTGCTTCACGGGGTTCTCGTGAGAACCAGTGAGGGCGTTTGTGTGACGAGGTTCCAACCGTAAATACAGCACCTGCTTCATCCCTCATGATTCACTACTGATGCTGTTACTAGGATTATTTACTGTGAGAGAGCCGTCACAGAGCTGTCTGATCCTGGTGGGCGCTCGGCCTCTCGTGTGAGCGCGGTGCTCCCTGGTGAGGCTGCAGCCCATGTGCGGCCGTGCC
>NW_011495075.1:286555-301588 GCF_000754665.1 Bison bison bison
GGAGGCCCATCCCTGGGACCTGGGCCGGATGCTGTTTCCTCTTTTCCAGCGCCAGCCCTGCAGCTGCCTCTGCTCTGGCGCTGACCCTGGTGGCCCGTTGCTAAGGTGACCAAGCCTTGCGTTTCCTGGGCTTCACAGCCTTTCGGCACCCGTTTCCGCCGTGTCCACGTGCACCCCGCCCCCACGAGGGTGGAGGAGCCCGGGGCTGCTCCATCCCCACCAAGCCTGCTGACCATGGTGTGGGCTGCCTGCGCACGCTGAGCTCTGCTGGCCTCCGGGCCTGGCTGGGCCGGAACCTCCCACCCCAGCAGTGTGAGGGCGGCGCTGGGCACCTCCCGGGCCTGGTGCTCACCTCCTGGACGTGCAGAGGGTGGGGTGGCCGTGGGGTGGGAACGTGATGGGGCGGAGGTCGTGCAGGCCGGGTCCTAGCACAGAGGCCGCTGTGGCCTGGCTCACACCCCGGACAGCTGAGTCCGTGTCCTCTGGGCCTCTGTAAGCGTGCTTACCCCTCACAGCAAGGACCAGGCCCTGACGAAGGGACCCAGGTGACTGCCCTTGGCCTCTGGCTCTGGGAGCCCAACTCTGCAGCAGCTTCTTGGTTGCCCACAGCTGAGAACTGGGGGCCTGGCCAGCCTCCTTTTTTTTTTTTTTTTAATGAGAATCGCTTATTGTAGCTTTTATTTTTCTTCTGCGGCACATTCCCCTTCCTAATATGGTTTTGTTTATCCCACTATTAAAGAGGGATTACATAGGAATTCATCCTAAGTAAATGCTCATCAACGTGTACAAAGTCTAGCGGCAAGAATGTTCTCTGCAGAACCGTTGATCACGGTGGAAAAGCCGCAGACGGTCTGAGCAGCTCAGCCTGGGGTGCCCACCACACCCCGTCCGGAGGCCGCGGGAGTGGGCCGTGCGTCCTCGGGGGCTGCCGAAGTCTGATCATCCCGTCATCCCGCCGCCGTCCCTGAGCACCTTCGGGCAAAGGCCTTCATGACGGAGCGTCTCACTGACGTGTGCGTGATCTGAGGCGTGTGGCGGGACGTGCACAAGCCGGGGCAGCAGGAATGCGGGGCGCCTCCAGGTTGGGGCGTGCGGGGTGGTTCTGTGACAAACAGACCCTCCCAGTCCTGCAGAACTCAGGTCCCAGGCCAGACTCTTAGCTCCGGGCGAGCTCGGGGCACCAATCCAGAGATATGGGGGCAGGTTCCTGCTCATCCTGAAGTCCCCGCTGCTGCCAGCGAAGTGGGCCGTTTGTGCCCATCTGACCCGCTCACTGCCAGCGAGAAGGCCGGCAGGGCCCTCAGTCTCTGCAGGAAGACACACGGGGGTTAGTTTTTCCAGGACAGCAGAGGCCCTTTGGCCCCGTGGACATCCTGAGGGGTGGCGTCTGGCCGTGTACTTCCGGGAGTCCCCTTCCAGCCGCTCCTCCCCGCATTGGGCCCAGGCCAGCCTTCCCAGAGCTCGGTCATCACTGGGAGCCTCCACAGATGGGCCCCCCTCAAAAGTAAACCATCAAACTTTGTTTAAAGCCCTGACGTCCATCGTGTTTATTTGTGTTGGTCAAGCTCAGATTGAATTACACGCGCACAGAGCTGTCCCTGAGGAATTCATCATCTCGGCCAGACGCCCTGACCGGTTCAGAGGACGCACAGATAGCCGGATACCCAGACGAGGCTGCAGGGAGCCGGCCCACAGTGGGGCTGCTCACCCAGGGAGCTGCTTCCTGACGCGGGTGCATGCGCCCGAACCTCCGGGAGGGAACAGATGCGGACCTTGGAAGAGGCCCATGTGACGGGTGGAGTGTGCAGCCCGCCTGCCCGCCCCGGCACGTCCCTGCACCGTCCTCACACTCGGCGTCTGTTCCCCCACAGCTGCTCGCTGTCCTGCAGTCAGGACCCTCGTGATGATCATGGAGGCCGGCACCGTCTCCAGACCGCCTGCCCTCCCCCGCGGTCAGCCCCGGATGTGGCTGCCCTGGGTGTGGCTGAGGAGAAGGTCAGACCAGCTCCTCAGCAGGGCTGCCAGCCGCTGGGCCAGGCGGCTCTGTGGCTTTGCACGGCCTGAACTGACTCCAGGAAGCCCTCTTCCCGGGAGGCTGGTCTTCGTGGCAGGGTCAGCCCTGCCCACTCTGCCCAGTGAGGGGAGGGGGGACCGTCCACAGCCCCCCAGCTGCCCTCGGCCACCCAGGCTCCAGACAGCCTGGGCCAGCCCTGCCCACAGAAGCCTCTGTCCAGGAGACTCTGAAAGAGGCCTTGATAAGAGCAATATTGAAACACAGACATCTCCGTATGTAGAAGAGATAGCCACTGGGAATTTGCTGAGTGATGCCAGGAGCTCAGACCTGGTCCTATGACAACCCAGAGTGGTGGGACGGGTGGGAGGTGGGAGGGGGGTTCATGAGAGAGAGGACATACGTACTATGGCTGAGCCATGTGGGTGTAGGGCAGAAACCAGCACATTATTGTAAAGCAATTATCCTCCAATTAAAAAAAAAACTAAAATCTATTATGAGATTAAAAAATAAATAAAGAGGCCCTGTAGTACAGTGGCCCTAAGAGTGGACTCTGGGGCCAGATTCCTGGGTTCAAGTTCTGGTGTCTGCTCTTTTTGAGCTGTGTGACGTTGGGCAAGCTGTTTAACCTCTCTGAGACATCGTTCCTTCTTTTGTAAAATGAGGATAATCGCAGCACTACCTTTGACTGTGTGGATCACAATAAACTGTGGAAAATTCCTCAAGAGATGAGAATACCGGACCACCTGATCTGCCTCTTGAGAAACCTGTATGCAGGTCAAAAAGCAACAGTTAGAAACGGACATGGAACAACAGACTGGTTCCGAATAGGAAAAGGAGTACGTCAAGGCTGTATATTATCACCCTGCTTATTTAACTTATATGCAGAGTTACATCGTGAGAAATGCTGGGCTGGATGAAGCACAAGCTGGAATCAAAGATTGCCGGGAGAATCAATAACCTCAGATATGCATATGGCACCACTCTTATGGCAGAAAGTGAAGAAGAACTAAAGAGCCTCTTGATGAAAGTGAAAGAGGAGAGTGAAAAAGTTGGCTTAAAGCTCAACATTCAGAAAACCAAGATTATGACATCTGGTCCCATCGCTTCATGGCAAATAGATGAGGAAACAAGTGGAAACAGCTATTTTTTTTGGCTCCAGAATCACTGCAGATGGTGACTGCAGCCATGAAATTAAAAGACGCTTACTCCTTGGAAGGAAAGTTATGACCAACCTAGACAGCATATTCAAAAGCAGAGACATTACTTTGCCAACAAAGGTTCATCTAGTCAAGGCTATGGTTTTTCCTGTGGTCATGTATGGATGTGAGAATTAGACTGTGAAGAAGGCTGAGCGCCGAAGAATTGATGCTTTTGAACTGTGGTGCTGGAGAAGACTCTTGAGAGTCCCTTGGACTGCAAGGAGATCCAACCAGTCCATTCTGAAGGAGATCAGCCCTGGGATTTCTTTGGAAGGAATGATGCTAAAGCTGAAACTCCAATACTTTGGCCACCTCATGCCAAGAGTTGACTGATTGGAAAAGACTCTGATGTTGGGAGGGATTGGGGGCAGGAGGAGAAGGGGATGACAGAGGATGAGATGGTTAGATGCCATCATTGACTCAATGGGCATGAGTTTAAGCAAGCTCCGGGAGTTGGTGATGGACAGGGAGGCCTGGCGTGCTGCGGTTCATGGGTCGCAAAGAGTCGGACATGACTGAGCGACTGAACTGAACTGAACTGACCTCCCAGGGTCCCTGTGGTGACTGGATGAGCTCATAGATGCAGAGTATGTTGGATGGTGCTGGGAGCCTGAGCACAGCTGTGGGTGGTCGTGGGTTTAAAGTGTTTTAAAGAAAACTGCCCAGCTGTTTTCCAAACAGGCTGCACCATTTTACATTCCCACCAGCAGCCTACGAACGATCCATTTCTTGGCGTCCCCGTCAGCTTTTGGTGTTGTAACTGTTTATAAATTCTGACGTGAGGGCAGTGGTTTTAATTTGCATTTCCCTGACAGCTGATGATACTGTTTCTTTTCATGGACTTATTTAGCCGTCTGTGTATCCTCTTTGGTGAAATGTCTCTTCATGTCATCTGCCCATTTCCTAATTGAATTGTTTGGATTTTGAGTTTTGAGAGTTTTTTATGTATCCGACGTACTGGTCCTTTGCTGGATGTGCAATTGGAAAGTATTTCCTCCTAGCTTGTCTGTTCATCCTCTTAACAGCATCTTTGGTTGAGCAGAAGTTTAAATATTTGATGAAGTCCTTTTGTCTGCTTTCCCTTTCATAGACTGTGCTTTTGTTATCAGATCTAAGATCTCTCTACGTAGACCCAGGTCCCGGAGCTCTTTTCCTGTTTCCCAGAAGTTTTACGTTAAGCGTTCACGTCCATGATCATCTGGAGTTAATTTTTGTGTAAGGTGTAAACATAGGTTAAGATTCATTTCTCTTTTTTCTTCTTTTTTTTGTTTTTCTCTTTGAGGCTCATCTTGGCTGTGGATGTCCAGCTGCTCCAGCATCGTTCGTTGAAAACTTTGTCTTTGTTCTGTTGCATCACTTTGCACCTTTTTAGACACCAGCGGGTCAGGTTTGTGTGGGTGTACCGCTGGCTTCCGTGTTCTGTCCAGCATTGACCTGTTTGCCGATTGTCGTCTGTCCTTCTGCCAATACCACAAGGCCTCGATTACTGTGGCTACGGAGTAATTATCACAGCCAGGCAGACAGATTCTTCCTAGTCTGTTCTTCTTTCTCAAAATTGTTGTCGCTATTCTAGTTCCCTGTGTTGCAGTATAAATTTTACAATAACCTTTATGTCTCCAAAAACACTTGCTTGGATTTTGATAGCAATTGTTGTCAAACCCGTATAACAGTTGGGGAAGAATTGCCATCTTTCTGTGCTGAATCTTGAACTTTGCGAACATGATATGTCTTTTTATTTATTTAGGTCATCTTTGGTTTCTTTTATCAGCATTGTGTAGTTGTCAGCCTACAAACCCTATACATGTTATTAGATTGGCACATAAATATTTCTTTTAAAAAAACTAGTAGTAAAATACACAGAGCAGAACTGACTGTCTTGACCATCCTTGTGTGTGCGGCTCGGCTGTGCTGAGTGCTGTCCCACTGTGCCCCACGGTGTCACTGCCCTGCGCCCCGCCCCCCAGGCCTGCCAGCCACCCTCCACTGTCTGTGTCCGTGAATCTGACTCTAGGGCCCTCACAGCAGTGGGGTCACACAGTGTCTGTCTTTTTGCGTCTGGCTTTTCTCGTCTTCATGTTGTCAAAGTTCATTCACACAGTAGCATATGTCCGAGTTTCCTTCCTTTCCAAGGCCGAGCAATACTCCACTGAATATGCACACCGCATTCGTTCATCCATTCAGCCACAGCGGACATGGGTTGCTGCCCCATCCCGGCCATCATGAATAATGCTGCTCTGAGCGTGGCACACACACGTCTCTTCAGGACCTTGTTTTTAGCTCTTTTGGTTGTATAGCAGAAGTGGGATTGCGGGATCATACGGTCGTGCTCCGTTTAGAGGATCCGCAGCACTGCTTTCGTAGCGGCTGCGTCATTCTACGCTCCCACCAACAGCGCACGAGGGTTCTGTTCCCACATTCTCCACATCTCCACCAGCCCTTGTTATTTTCTGTTTTCTATATTATTTTTTATGGCGGGTAATTGCTTTGTAGTGTTGTGTTGCTTTCTGTCGTACAAGCACAGGAATTAGCCGTAACTGTACATAAGCATGTGTCCCCTTCCTCTGGAACCTCCTCCCACCTCCCTGCCCACCCCATCAGTCGTCTCGGAGCCCGGTTGAGCTGTCTGTGCAGCCTGGCACCTCCCACTGCGGTCTGTTTCACATGCAATGGCGTCTGCGATTCAGTCCACTCTCTCAATTCATTCCTCTGTCTCCTTCCCCTGCTGAGTCCACAAATCTGTTCTATTTGTGGTTCTATTTCTGCCCTGCAGATGGATTCGTTAGTACCATTTTTCTAGATTCCGTATGTATGCATTAATGTATGGTGTTTGTTTTTCTCCTTCTGACTTACTTCACTCTGTATAACAGGCTCTAGGTTCATCCACGTCACGAGAACTGACCCAGAGTCATCCCTTGTAATGGCTGAGTCACGTTCCATTGTACATTTGTACCACGACTCCTTTATCCACTCATCTGTCTATAGACATGTAGGTTGCTTCCAGGTCTTAGCTATTGTAAACGCTGCTGCAGTGAACATCGGAGTACTGTGTTTTCTTTCTATAGGAGCCGTTGTAGTGGACGTAAGGTTGGATCTCACTGTACATTTCCCTAATGGTTAGCGATGCTGAGTATCTTTTCATATGTTTCTTGGTCACTTATATATCTTCTCTGAAGAAATGTCTGTTCAAGTCTTTTGCTCATTTTTTACTTCTTTTTTTTTTTTTGCTGTTGTTGAATCTTAGGAGTTCTACATATATTCTATACATTAATTCTTTGTCAGATATATAATTTTCAAATACTTTTCTCCCATTCCATAGGGTTTTTTTCTCTGTTGATCGTGTCCTCTGATGCACAGAAGTTTTAAATTTTGTACTCCAGTTTTTCTATTCTTACCTTTGTTGCCTGTGCTTCTGGTGTCATATCTTTTTTTTTTAACAATGCAAATAATATCATAAATATTGGTTTCTATGTGTTTATTGTTGGCCTATTAAAATGCAGTTGATGTTTTCACGTTTATGTCATTTCTGGTGACTCTGCTGAATTGACTTATTAGTTCTAGGAGTTTATTCTTATAGATTCCTTGGGATTTTCTTCACAGTAATGTCATCTGAAAATTGGGGTAGTTTTGTTTCTTCCTTTCTGATCTGATGGCTCTCACTTTATTACTTAACCTTGCCTTATTGCAATGGCTAGAACACCCAACACCATGTTAAATAAGAGCGGTGAGTGGCAAGAGTAGACGTCTTTGCCTATTTTCAGTCTTGGGGATAAAGCACGGAGTATGTTAGCTATAGGACTCTTGTAGATTACCAAGTTGAGGAAGTCCTCCTTTAGAGCTATTTTCCTGAGAGTTTTTTAAAAATCATAAACAGGTGTTGGTTTCTGTCAGATTTCTTCACACTGACAGACAGGACCATGTCAGTTTTCTTCTTCATCTTGTTAAGATACTGGATGACATTGATTGATTTTTGGATACTGAACCAGCCTTGCATCCCTGCAGTAAACCCCGTTTGACCACAGTGTGTAGTTCTGTGTTGCTGAATCCTACGTGCTGATGCTTTAGTAGGAATTTTCATGTCTGTGTTCATAAGGGACATCATTGGTCCACGGTGGCAGTTTCCATGTCTGTGTTCATAAGGGACGTTGGTCCACGGTGGCAGTTTCCATGTCTGTGCTCATAAGGGACATTGGTCCACGGTGGCGATTTTCATGTCTGTGCTCATAAGGGACGTTGGTCCACGGTGGCAGTTTTCATGTCTGTGTTCATAAGGGACGTTGGTCCACGGTGGCGGTTTCCGTGTCTGTGCTCATAAGGACGTTGGTCCGCGGTGGCGGTTTCCGTGTCTGTGCTCATAAGGGACATTATCCACGGTGGCGGTTCTCGTGTCTGTGCTCATAAGGGACGTTGGTCCACGGGGGCGGTTTTTTGGTTCTACCTTTGGTGTTGGCATTGGAATAATTCATTTCATAAAGTTTCAAAAAGAGGGAAGTGTTTCCTCTTCTATTTTCTGAAAGAAATTATGTAAACTTGGTGTTAATTCTTCTTCAAATATTTGTAGAATTCTCCAGTGGAACCATCTGGAGATTTCTTTTTGGGAAGTTTTTAAACTATGAACTCAGTTTCTTAAATAAGTACATGGCTATTCAAATTATCTATGTCATATTGGATGAGTTAAGTCTGCCATTTTACTTTTTGCTTGTTTTCTCTGTTTTTTTATGCCTCTGTTTTCTTTTTCCTGCCTTTCTCTGGGTTACTTGAACAGTTTTTTAGAATTCCACTTTAATTTATCCATAGTTTTTTATTAAGATATAATTGACCCATAATATTAGTTTCAGATTTACAACATAACAGTTCGGCACTTATGTTTATTGCAAAATGACCACCATAATGGGTCTTACGCTTACCTTTGCATGGTTTTTTAGTGGTCGCTACAGGTGTTAAATTATATATGCCACTTTGTCACTGTCCACTGGTGTTTTCTGACTATCAGTTTGGGGGAGAGTTAGAAACTTTATTTTTACATCCCTTTACTTTCCCCTGTTTATAATTTTCTTAAATATTTTCTTTATATACTTTCAGAACATTAGACAGTGTTATAAATTTTGCTTCAAACATCAAACACGATTTAGAAAATATAAGAAAAGGAAGCCTTATTGTCTTTACCCATTTTTTGCTTGCTGGATTTTTCCCTTCCTTCCTGATATTCTGAGGTCTCTTCCCTTTCATTTCCTTTCTGTTTAGAGAACTTCCCTGAGCCAGTCTTTTCTGCTGGCAACAAATGCTCCTGGTTTCCCCTTATCTGAGAAGTTCTTGATTTTCCTTTTATTCCTGAAGGATATTTTTGCTGGGTTATGCATTGCTGCTTCTTTTCTGTTAGCACTTTAAAAATACTGTGCCACTTCCTTCTGGCCTCCACGGTTTCTGATGAGATATCCAGTCATTTTAATTGTTCCCCCCAAAGATAAAGTTTAGTTTTAACTCAAAAAGCTGGCTTAAAACTCAACATTCAAAAAACTAAGATTATGGCATCCAGTTCCATCACTTCATGGCAAATAGATGGGGAAACAGTGACAGACTGTATTTTCTTGGGCTCCAAAATCACTGCAGATGGTGACTGAAGTCACGAAATTAAGACACTTGCTCCTTGAACAAAAAGCTATGAAAAACCTAGACAGCATATTAAAGAGACATTACTTTGCCAACAAAGATCTGTTTAGTCAAAGCTATGGTTTCTCCAGTAGTCATGTATGAATGTGAGAGTTGAACCATAAAGAAAGCTGAATGCCAAAAATTGATGCTTTTGAACTGTGGTGTTGGAGAAGACTCTTGAGAGTTCCTTGGACTGCAAGGAGATCCAACCAGTCCATCCTAAAGGAAATCAGTCCTGAATATTCACTGGAAGGACTGATGCTGAAGCTGAAGCTCCAATACTTTGGCCACCTGATGTGAAGAATTGACTCACTTGAAAAGACCCTGATGCTGGGAAAGATTGAAGGCGGGATGAGATGGGAATGACAGAGGGTGAGATGGTTGGACGGCATCACTGACTCGATGGACATGAGTTTGACCAAGCTCCGGGAATTGGTGATGGACAGGAAGGCCTGTCCATCTGTGTGTGCTGCAGTCTGTGGGGTCGCAAAGAGCTGGACACGACTGAGCAACTAGTTCAGTCGTGATAACTAATACATAAACTAATAGAGTTTACTGTTTTGCTGTCTGTAGTTTGGGGAAGTGTCATGTGATGTGTCTTGTGGGTTTCTTTAGGCTCACCCTGCTGGTCGTCCGCTAAGCTTTTTGGATCAGCAGGTTTATGTCTCTTGCCGACTTTGGGATGTTTTCTGCCATTATTTGTTGGACAACTTTCTCGGCTTCATCCCCTGTCTCCTCTCTTGCTGTGACCTCAGGGACATGAACTAGGCCTTCTGGCCCCTAAGGATGTGCTTCTCTCTTCAGTCTGCTTTCTTTCTGTTGTTCATCTTGGGTAGTGTCTATTCTGTCTTCTGGCTCACAGATTCTTTGTTCTGTCTCCTCCATTTTGCTGTTGATCCCATCCACCGAGATTTATATTTCAGCCCTTGTGTTTTTCAACTTAAAATTTTCCATTTGTTTCTTCTTTATATTTTCTGTCTTCTGCTTCTCATCACCACTGGGTGGGGGTGGGCAGTCCGGCTCCTCCCTTGGTCTCCACTGACCACGGAGAGAGGCTGTGGCCTCATTACCAGCAGGTTGGGGGTCCTACTCTGACAACACCCAGCAAGCATCTCATTACAGCTTCAGCCTGGGAGGGAGAGGGGCTTCTGTTCCTCACTCAGCTTTGGCTGTTGTGGGTGGATGTGGCTGAGGAGGAGCAGTTAGTGTCCGAAAGTTCTCTGTCTTGCCAGGTTCTCTTTCCTGGTCCTTTGGCTGCAGAGAGCAGGCTCCTGTTGGTGCCTGTTGGCATCTCTGAGTTACCAGCTTCCTCAGCTCCAAGTCTGGGGTGCGTGAAGAAAAGAAATCCCAGGGACCTCACCACCATGAGACCCTCAGGAGCTCCCCTCGTCGATCTGCCTTTTCCTCTCTCCATTTTAGGGTCAGTCCTCTCGTGTCTGTCTAATGGATCATGTCCAGGATTTTCAGTTGTACTTCATTGGTGAATACGGAGAAATACACCACACCTTCCCCGGATTATTTTTGAACACTTGTCTATGCCAGCCTTTAGAGATGCAGAGACAAATGAAATTAATTTTTTGCTTTCTAAAAGCCCAAAGGAGAGGCAGATGTGCAAACAATCTAGTCAAACATTCTGAGTATTTTGGTAGCAGATGAGATGCTGTCTGCTGGGGGCTGGAAGGAGGTGGGGTCATTACCCGACCCCTAGGATGGGTGGAAGCAGGGCTGGACTCTTAGAAGAGGTCGTGGTGCTTGAGCTAAACTGTGGCAGATAAGCAGATTCCTGGCCAGACACAGTAGGAAAACAGCAGGTACAGAGGCTTGGAGCCATCAGACAGCACCAGGGTTCAGGGAGCTGGTGCTGAGTGGGGTGGGGCTGGGAGGGAGGGGTGTGATGAAACTCAAGAAGCTGGCAGAGGGGGCAGGGGAGGGAGTGGGCTCAGCACCACAGAGGGCCCAGTGTGCCAGGCAAGCCCTTGAAGCCTGAAATTATGTGGTCAGATTTGTGTTCTCAGCTGTCACGCTGGGAGGGACGACACAGGAAGTGCTGAGTCCACTCAGCAGGGTTGTGTTCTGTTCAAGTGAGGGTGGGGCGTGGACAGTGGTGATGGGGTGGACTGCAGGGTGTGACCTTGGGGGATGTTTAGGAGACGAGATTCAAGATTCATAGGGTGGAACAGAGGCAGGAGGAGAGGGCGCCCCAGCTCGAAAAACGAGATCAGGCTTTGAGAAGGAGTGGGGGCAGGGAGGGGTCAAGCTGTGCATGCGCTGGGCCCGGCGTGTCTTAGCAGAGACTTCAAAGCTGGAGAGGTGGACAGGTCGGGATTGTCGCACTGAGCTGGGCGTGTAAATCATGGAGGGTTTGAAAATTACAAAAGAAGATCCAGAACTCAGCTGCCACGTTTGAGAGGAGGGGTCAATCAACCAGGTCCTGGTGAGGTCTGGTGGGTCTCCCCACAGCCACATTCCATGTTCACCACAGGAAAGCATCCACAGGACCTGCCCCCGCCCTCCCCGGAGACCCGGCGTCCCTCCCCTCAGACCGGGTGCCCCTCCCCCGAGACCCGGCGGCCCGTCCCCTCCTCCTGCGGAGACCGGGCACCCCTCCGCAGAGACAGGGCACGGTGGGGGTCACTGAGCTCCGTCCAGCCTCCTCTCCGCCCGGCCTGCTCCTCTGTGTGCCCGGCCTGGCCCTGCTTCCCCAGCTGACCTATGTGGGGACAGTGGCCCTGATCCCCAAGCCTGGAGAGGGGGCATTTCAGGGCAAGGCTCCCACCAGGGCCCATCAGACTGGTGCCCAGCTGTGTTAATTGTCCAAGCCTCCAAAATCCCAGCCTGTCCTCAGCTGTGGTTAGAAAGCTGTCATCTCCTGCTGCTCTATCCGCAGGCTGCGGGGCCTTCTCTGCAGAGCCCTTGGAGGCTGGCATCATTAACCACCCCCTGCTGTTGCTGGGACCCTCTGGGCCTGGGAGGGCCACTCGGGACGCAGCCAGGGCCCGTGGTACGGGCTCTGTCAGCTGCGTGGGGTGACCGTGGGCCAACAGGTGCCCTTCTGGGCCTTGGGAATCCTGTCCTCCACGGCCATCTGCCCAGGAGGCTGCTCCCGCTGTTGGCTCCTGGAGTAACTGCACACAGCCCGGGGTCCTCCTGCAGCTGAGGCCCTGTGCCTCTGGGCAGAGTGCATGCGTGACTGACGGCCAGGACCTGCTGGCCACGACCTTGAGCGGGACTCGTGGCCCCACGGTGAGTGTTGTCCTTCAGCAAGTCACTTAGCCTCTCTGCTCCAGTTTCTTCCTCTGAAACACGAGGGGATCCAACCGGAGAGCCTCTGAGATCCTTTCCAGCTGAGTGATCCCATTACCCTCCATGATCTCTCGACACAGTGGTTTGAGAAGGAAGGTGGCGCTTACTGACTCCCGAGCACGTGCCAGGACGTCCCCATGTATGTCATTCCCGTGGTAAATGTGAGGAAATGAGGTTCAGAAGGATGGACGAAGCTGTCCACGGCCAAGCACCCGGCAGCAGAGGACTGGCTCAACTCCGTTGCCCTCTCCGTGACCCCGTGGATGAAGGGGGCCACCCACCTCGGTTGGTCCTCACACGATGGAGCTGAATGCAGAGGGAGAGATGAGCTGACTGAAGACAGAGGGTCTGAGTGCTGACTCCCTACTGTCTCCGGGACGGTTGTCTGTTCAGGAAAGCATGAATCAGAAAGAACCACGTTCCCTCTGGTCCAGTGTGACTGAGGGATTGCCTGGGATGTGTGTGCAAGCTCTGAAAGTCGAGGAATAAACAGTCTGAATAATCTCCGGGCGCTGGGCTCTTGCTGCGAGCTGGGTAGACTGAGCTCAGAGATGGAGCTCCAGGGCAGGACGAGCTTGTGGGAAGCAGAGCCCCTGGCCACCCGCCGAGACCCCTCCTGGACGGCCTCTGGAGTCGCCCCACGTCCACAGAAGCTGCCTGGGCTACCCTGGGTCGTCTGACAGCTGGGACTGCTCAGACACCCTTCCGAGCTCGGATCCTGGACCTTCCGCACAGATGGCTGGTCTGCTCCTGAGTCATCAAAGAGAAGGGCCTGGAGCGTCGGGTGCAGACAGCGATGGAGGGGCCCTAGGAAGCTCTTGGCCGCTGGCAGGGAGCCCAGACCCCAGAGCCCCGGGGTTGGGGAGTGGAGCCCTTGCTTCTGCACAGGGTGGAGCTGGAAAGCCTGAGAAGCAGGCCCGTCCTCACTTTGAAAGCAGCTGACTGAGGTGCTGCCCCCGCCCCCAGCCCAGCTGATGAGATGGCGCTCCCTGACCCGGGTCCCCACTGGGGCTGTCGACAAGGCGCTGGTCTTCTGTCCCCACCCCTCGAGGTCTGAGCAGCTTCTCGGCGCGTCGTCCCTGAGCTAGGGCCCTGGGCTGGACATTCCCGGTGTGAGGATTTAAAATTGTGATGTCTTGTCTTTTGCCGATGGCGTTTCTACAGAGCATTGAGAGCCTGGGAGCTGTGCATCTCAGAGGGAGTCCCGGGCTTCCAGTCCTGCTTGTGCCTCTGACAGAGGCTTGCGGCTGGGCTCCTGAGGTCGGTGCGCCCCTGATGGAGGCTCGCGGCTGGGCTCCTGAGGTCAGCTATGGTTTGGAAATGCAGTCGAGCTCATCTGCCTTCTGGAATCTCCATCTGTGTTAATATGGAAAAGGCTCTGAAACGCTCTTCCATCACAGGCACCAAAGGGAAACATCGATACACTGGACTTGATCAAAATTTAAAACTTTTGTGTTTCAAAGTACACTCTCCAGAAAGAAAGGACAGCCCACAGGATAGGGAAAATGTTTGTGAATTATATATCTGATAAGAGCCCAGTATTCAGAATACATAAAGAACTCTTACACTTAACAATAAAGAAGACAACAATTTTAAAATGGGCAAAAGATTTAAACAGACGTTCCTCTGGAGAAGACACACAGATGACCAACAAGCAAATGAAAAGAGGCTCAACCTCATTAGTCATCTGCTGCTAAGTCGCTTCAGTCGTGTCTGACTCTGTGTGATCCCATAGACAGCAGCCCACCAGGCTCCCCAGTCCCTGGGATTCTCCAGGCAAGAACACTGGAGTGGGTTGCCATTTCCTTCTCCAATTAGTCATTGGGGAAATGCAAATCAAAACCATGAGCTATTGCTTCACAGCTGTGAGGATGGCTGTTATCAAAAAGACAGAAAATGACAGGCTTGACAAGAGTGTGGGAAAGTTGGAACCCTCATACATGGCTGGTGGGAGTGAGAATCGTGCAGTGACTCTGGAGAACAGTTTGGCCATTTCTCAAAAAGTTAAATACAGCGAAGCTGTTTGACCTATCAGTTCTCCTTCTGTGTGCACACTCGAGAGACCTGGACAGGAAAAGATTGAGAATTCCCACTTTCCAATAAGGAGAGAGAAATAGTCATCCATTGGCTCAGTTCAGTTCAGTGGCTCAGTCATGTCCAACTCTTTGAGACCCATAAACCACAGCACACCAGGCCTCCCTGTCCATCACCAACTCCTGGAGTTTACTCACTCATGTCCATTGAGTTGGTGATGCCATCCAACGATCTCATCCTTTGTCATCCCCTTCTCCTCGCACCTTCAATCTTTCCCAGCATCAGGGTCTTTTCAAATGAGTCACCTCTTCGCATCAGGTAGCCAAAGGATTGGAGTTTCAGCTTCAACATCAGTCCTTCTGATGAACACCCAGGGCTGATCTTTAGGATAGACTGGTTGGATCTCCTTGCTGTCCAAGGGACTCTCAAGAGTCTTCTTCAACACCACAGTTCAAAAGCATCAATTCTTCAGTGCTCAGCTTTCTTTATAGTCCAACTCTCACATCCCTACATGACTAATGGGAAAACCATAGCCTTGATTAGATGGACCTTTGTTGGCAAAGTAATGTCTCTGCTTTTCAATATGCTGTCTAGGTTGGTCATAACTTTCCTTCCAAGTAGTAAGCATCTTTTAATTTCATGGCTGCAATCACCATCTGCAGTGATTTTGGAGCCCAGAAAAATAGTCAGCCACTTTTTCCCCATCTATTTGCCATGAAGTGATGGGATCGGATACCATGATCTTAGTTTTCTGAATGTTGAGTTTTAAGCCAACTTTTTCACTCTCTTCTTTCACTTTCATCAAGAGGCTCTTTAGTTCTTCTTCGCTTTCTG
>NW_011495075.1:301714-302562 GCF_000754665.1 Bison bison bison
TGTTTTTCTGGAACTCTCTTGCTTTTTTGATGATCCAGAAGATGTTGGCAATTTGATCTCTGGTTCCTCTGCCTTTTCTAAAACCAGCTTGAACATCTGGAAGTTCACGGTTCACATATTGCTGAAGCCTGGCTTGGAGAATTTTAAGCATTACTTTACTAGTGTGTGGGATGAGTGCAATTGTGCGATAGTATGAACATTCTTTGGCATTGCCTTTCTTAGGATTGGAATAAAAACTGACCTTTTCCAGTCCTGTGGCCACTGCTGAGTTTTCCAAATTTGCTGGCATATTGAGTGCAGCCCTTTCAAATCTTTCAGGATTTGAAAGAGCTCAACTGGAATTCCATCACCTCCACTAGCTTTGTTCGTAGTGATGCTTTCTAAGGCCCACTTGACTTCCCATTCCAGGATGTCTGGCTCTAGGTGAGTGATCACATTATTGTGATTATTTGGGTCGTGAAGATCTTTTTTGTACAGTTCTTCTGTGTATTCTTGCCACCTTTTCTTAATATCTTCTGCTTCTGTTAGGTCCATACCATTTTTGTCCTTTATCAAGCCCATCTTTGCATGAAATGTTCCCTTGGTATCTCTAATTTTCTTGAAGAGATCTCTAGTTGTTCCCATTCTATTGTTTTCCTATTTCTTTGCGTTGATCACTGAGGAAGGCTTTCTTATCTCTCTTTCTATTCTTTGGAACTCTGCATTCAGATGCTTATATCTTTCCTTTTCTCCTTTGCTTTTGGCTTGTGTTCTTTTCACAGCTATTTGTAAGGCCTCCTCAGACAGCCATTTTGCTTTTTTGCATTTCTTTTTCTTGGGGATGGTCTTGATCCCTGTCTCCTGTACAG
>NW_011495075.1:302902-306697 GCF_000754665.1 Bison bison bison
AGTGGTTTTCCCTACTTTCTTCAATTTAAGTCTGAATTTGGCAATAAGGAGTTCATGATCTGAGCCACAGTCAGCTCCCAGTCTTGTTTTTGCTGACTGTATAGAGCTTCTCCATCTTTGGCTGCAAAGAATATAATCAATCTGATTTCAGTGTTGGCCATCTGGTGATGTCCCTGTGTAGAATCTTCTCTTGTATTATTGGAAGAGGGTGTTTGCTATGACCAGTGCATTCTCTTGGCAATACTCTATTAGCCTTTGCCCTGCTTCATTCCATACTCCAAGGCCAAATTTGCCTGATACTCCAGGTGTTTCTTGACTTCCTACTTTTGCATTCCAGTCTCCTATAATGAAAAGGACATCTTTTTTGGGTGTTAGTTCTAAAAGGTCTTACAGGTCTTCATAGAACTGTTCAACTTCAGCTTCTTCAGTGTTACTGGTCGGGGCATAGACTTGGATTCCCATGATATTGAATGGTTTGCCTTGGAAACGAACAGAGATCACTCTGTCATTTTTGAGATTGCATCCAAGTACTGCATTTTGGACTCTTGTTGACCATGATGGCCACTCCATTTCTTCTAAGGGATTCTTGCCCTCAGTAATAGATATAATGGTCATCTGAGTTAAATTCACCTATTCCAGTCCATTTTAGTTTGCCGATTCCTAGAATGTTGACATTCACTCTTGCCATCTCCTGTTTGACCACTTCCAATTTGCCTTGATTCATGGACCTGACATTCTAGGTTCCTATGCAATATTGCTCTTTACAGCATCGGACCTTGCTTCTATGACCAGTCACATCCACAACTGGGTGTTGTTCTTGCTTTGGCTCCACCCCTTCATTCTTTCTGGAGTTATTTCTCCACTGGTCTCCAGTAGCATATTGGGCACCTACCGACCTGGGGAATTCAACTTTCAGTGTCCTATCTTTTTGCCTTTTCATACTGTTCATGGGGTTCTTAAGGCAAGAATACTGAAGTGGTTTGCCATTCCCTTCTCCAGTGGACCACATTCTATCAGACCTCTCCACCATGACCCGCCCGTCTTGGGTGGCCCCACATGACATGGCTTAGTTTCATTGAGTTAGACAAGGCTGTGGTCCATGTGATCAGATTGACTAGTTGTCTGTGATTGTGGTTTCTGTCTGTCTGCCCTCTGATGCCCTCTCTCAGCGCCTACCGTCTTAGTGGGGTTTTCTTACCTTGGACGAGGGGTATCTCATCATGGCTGCCGCTCCCGGCCTTGGACGGGGAGTGTATCCTCTCTGCTGCTCCTGACCTTGGACGCGGGGTATCTCTGCTCCGCTGCTCCTGCACCGCACAGCTGCCGTAGAATGTCATCCATAGAATGGGGCTAATAATATTTAGTATGTCGTACAGTTGCTGTGATGTTAAGTGAGTTACTGTGTGGAAAGCCTGTAAAACAAGGAAGGAAGCATTGTTGTTGTTGCCAGAGCCCCTGCTCTGGGCTCACCACTAAGGACAGCTTCTCCCTGGGCCGCCCCGTCAGGAGGATGCCAGCGTCTCGGAAGCTGAGACTGGAGGCCCGGTTAGTAAGTGCCAAGGCGGCATCAGCAGTCCAGGCTGAGGAGGGCCTGCACCTGGGTGCCTACCTCCTCGAGGCCCAGCCGAAGACCTCCCCAGGACTGAGGCTCTGCTGACCTGCTGTGTGTGCTGGTTTACTGAGGTACAAGGTGCGTGAAATGAAAATCCAGTGAGCTTTCACAGACGGAAGCTGTCGTTTAAGTGCCGTGACAAGCGTGGTTTGGGACAGTCCCAGCCCTTTAGGAAGTTCTGCGCGTCCCTTCCTTCCTGGTCCTGGAGGCCCGGGCCGTGTCTCTCTGACACAGCGGTAGTGGCCACGTGGCGAGCCGGGTATGGCCCGCAGGTGCGGGTGGCCATTCCACTCGGGTGGCAGGCGGGTGGCCAGGCCGGAGCATCGGTCAGAGCTGCGCCTGCGCCGGGCCTTGGGCTCATCATCAGTCGACCAGGCCTCTCACCACACTGCAGTCAGTGCACGGCCGGGCTCCAGGTGCCGGGGAGGGCGGTGAGGCAGGCCAGGCCCTCTGGTCTGGTACAGCTGGAGGCGGTCCAACGGTCCCTCTGAGCGGGGACCTCTGCAGCGAGGAGGTCACAGGCCGCACCCGTGACCCACAGGGACCGTCTGCACGGCCTCCTGTCTCCCTCACCTGGCGCCCCTTTCTCCTCCTTCATCACTTCTCATGGAGGCGAACCCGCTCTGAGAGGACTGAGGCTGAGCTCCCAGGCTTGAGGACGAGGACCCAGCCTGCTGTCTCCTTTGCCTCCGTGTGAGTCAGGGTGTTGGCTTCTCCCTGCTCTGCCCTCGATGTCTCCTCTCGTGCACCAGGAGTCGCCTGGGCTTGAAGCTGGTGTGTTACCCTCAGCAGCAAGGGCAGGTTGGACCCGAAAGGGGCAGTGTACCCCCGAGACCTTTTTCAGGCAGCGAGGAGTGGGGTGCTTGTCTGCATAGCCCCCCTGAGTGGGGCCCTGCCCCGGGCTCCATCACAGCTGGGTGCCCCCACCCAGGGAGGGGCAGAGCAGGCCTGGCAGAGGGCGGGTGTGGGGAGCTTGGGTGTTGCTGGGGAAGGTTGCACGTGCAGGTGTGTGTGGGTGTGTGCAGGTGTGTGTCCGCGTGCAAGCGTGTGCATGCATGTGCGGCTGCGTGCGGATGTGTGTGCTTGTGTGTGCGGGTGCGTGCAGGTCTCCACAGCTCAGCCCCCTGGTGCAGGCCTCTGGGCAGGAGACCCACAGCCCGACCCGGTCTCCGCACTCCCCTCTGGCCGAGAATCCCCTTCCTGCTCATCGCTCTCAGCACCCACCCCAGCCCCCAGGGGAGTCTGGGCAGTGAGACAGCTGAGTCAGGAGGTAGGGAGTTTGCGGTGACCGCACCATCCCCGAGCTCCTGGCTATAGCCCCTGCTGGCCCCCTTCCCGAGGGACACGGCCTGCTTAGGTCTGGGGCAAGCTGCAGGTGGGCACGGTGGAGACGCCCTGGATGCACTGAGCTCCCGCCCCCAGGGGCAGAGGAGGCATGAGGTGAGGGTGCTGCCCACCTTGCGGGCAAAACCACCACCAGGCCTGGAGTGGGTCTGCAGAGCTTCTGACTCAGCCCCTTGGCTGGTGATGAAATCGATGAAACAGTGGGTAAGGGCTTCCCTGGAACACACAGCAGGTGTGCTGACCACTGGGCTCTGCAGACCACATCTCGTTCGCTTGACCCTTTAGTGGCACTGAAGGGTCAACAGTGAGTGGGCATCAGGAACTGAATGACGGAGGCCTTCCTGGAGGAGGCGGTGACGGAGGCCTTCCTGGAGGAGGTGGTGCTACACCCCTGCTCTGAGGGCTGAGTCCGGAAGAGCGGCAGGACGAGGCAGGTGGTTGTGTCCCGAGGATGTGAGCCAGGCCTTGTGGGCCAGACGGAGGCTCCCTGCAGACGGGGCAGCAGCCTCGGGGCTGTTCCTCCATCAGAGCCACACCTGCAGCCCCAGGGTGCATCCCGGGGTGACTGGGCCCTGCTGGTCTGTCATTCCTGGAGGCGGCCCTTCTCAGCTTGGGGCCACGCCCCTCAGTCACCCCCTCCTTCCGATCACCAGGGTTCTCGGTGCACGGACACCTCAGCGAATGCATCTCCAAACCCAAACCGTCCCTCGGAAAGTGGAAATTTGGGTCTCCAGGGCTGAGTAGGGGCTGCGGCCGAAGTAGAGGGGCGGGGGCGCTGAGCCTGGCATGGGGTCTCCTCCCCCATCAGACTGGGGCTCCCACGGGCGCACAGGCTCCCC
>NW_011495075.1:307016-308585 GCF_000754665.1 Bison bison bison
GACCGAGTGCACAGGTGCCGGGGAAGCCGCAGCCGAGAGCCCGGGAGCCTGGTCTGCCTGCGAGACAGGACCACACCTCCGGCCCCAGCAGCGGCTCTAAAGGCCCTTCCCGGCAGCCACCCTGGCCCCGTGCTGAGGAGGTGTTGTGTCGGCCGGTCTGCCCTGTGCCTCAGGGGCCCTGTTTGCAAGGTTGGGGCTCTCAGGATGACCAGGAGAAGGGGAAGGAGGCGGCTGCTGGAGCGGAGGGACGTGAGCACACTCAGGCTGCACGGGGTCTGGCAGGAGGTGGGAGGGGCCCCCAGAGCCAGCTGTGAATAGGTCTGTGGTCAGACTCACTGAGGATGGCCCGCCTGCCCTCAGAGGATGGCTGGGGCTCTGGGTTCCCACAGGGAGGGGACTGGGTGGGAGGCTGGGAACCGGATCGTGTCTGTGACGCCCCGGTGGCAGGAGAGGTGGGAGGATGGGGCGGTGGTGGGCGAGGCAGCCACACAGGGCCCCCCACCCCAACAGGACGCGGTGCCCGCCTGGGCTGCAGCCCGGGAGCTGTCCAGCACGGAGCCTGCTGAAAGCAGCAGCGCCTGGCCCGCAGGGGCCTCAGGGGGGTCGGGCTCTCCCCGGGGCCCCTGCCCCGTCCCTGCCCCCGAGGTTGAGGCGAGCACAGGGGGCAGGCCTGGGATGGCGGGTCTCTGCTCCTTCTCCGGGAGACTGCCTGGGTCGGGGAGGGAGCACCGTGTGTGCAGTCAGCACGGCAAAGGGCGAGGTCTCTGCTCTGCTCCCCCCAGGGAGGCCCCGGGAGAGGGCGGCCCCCACGCCCCAGGCTCACCGTGAGGCCAGCCAGGAGTGGCTCTGGGCCCACCACACAGCTGGGGACCCGGGTTGCTTCTGCTGTGAAGGAGGGTGACGGTGTCTGCTTCCCAGGTTGTGTGAGGCCAAGCTGGGCTCGTGTAAGTGCTGTGCTGGGAGCCGGGGGCGGGGGCCTTGCTCTTCTCCTCCGAATGGTAGGCCTAGTCCAGTGGCCCACACCCCCCAGGGCTGGGCTGGTGCTGAGGGTCCTTTCCCATCATTCTGAGGCTGCAGGTGGGATTGAAGGCCGTGCCCCCTGGGGAAGGGGTCTGTGATAAGAGGAAGGGTGCGGAAGGGATGATGAGGAGGCAGTGCGAACCCCCACAGCCCGCCTGCTGCCCAGACCCCCGGGGTTGGCCCCACAACCCACCTTCCCCCTTCCAACACACACACCCAGTCCTTAGCCTGGAGCTTCTGGGTGAGCCTCCATGCAGACCACAGCCTCTCATACAACCACCAACGTGCCCCAGGGGCCTCCAGCTGAGCCCAAGGGGACAATACTGAGACCCCTTCCCGCAGGGCCCTCCCCTCCCTGTAGCTTGGGAGGTTGTGCCCGCGCCGCACCTGCTGCCAGCGCTGTGGGGACGCTTCCCGGCCTGCATGCTCCACAGCTGCCTCTCATTTCCTGCCTCCCGTGGCACCCCCGGCCTGGGGCGGGGAGGCATCTCCCCTGACCCAGCTTCCTGGGCCCAGGAGACCGCCGCCGCATGGTCTGGACAAGGAGCA
>NW_011495075.1:309589-315699 GCF_000754665.1 Bison bison bison
ACGTGCAGCCCAGTCCCTCTGGCCGGAAGGGGGCTCCTTTCCCAAGGCCGTGTTCAGTGGGAACGGAGAGCAGAGGATGTGTATGCAGAGTCCGTAAGCCAGCCCGCCTCAGCCTGCACGTTGCGACAAGGGGCACAGAGCACAAAGTGAGCTTCTAGGCTTCTTTCCCCAAACCCGCGTCTCTCAGAACGCGGTGCCCTCCCGTGAGCTGGGGCCTCGGGCAGGCTCCCTGGCTGTGACCGCTATTCAGGGCCACTTGTGTGACTGCTCAGCAAGAGACCGGGCTGAGGGCAGAGGGAGGATGGGCGTGTGCTGTAAACAAGGAGAGAGCTTTAGTGCATTTTCAGCATCACAGTCATCGCCAGGGAGACCCTGAGAGGGAAAACGTTAACACTCTGTTTGGAAACAATTCTGCGGAGATGCAGGCCCCTCTCTGCTCCCTCTTGGTTCTGCCCATCGCCAAACCTTCTGTGCTCAGAGACAAGCTGAGTTCTGCTTCAGGCCAACCCTGGGCTCCAGACCAAGGGGGTGGCTCCAGCCAGGCTGTGTGCCCTGAGGGGGGAGCATCTGGTCATCTGTGACTGTGGTCCCCTCATCCTGTGGCTCCTGGGGACTGAGACCCCATGGTCACCTCTAAAAGTCTTAGCAATATGGAATGACCTCTGACTCCAAAGAGGAAAGCTCCAGGGGGGAGACCGTCCCTTGCTCCTTTTTGTTATTATTACTGGATTTTAGCTGCTTGGCAGTGCTGCGTTAGTTCCTGCTGTACAGACCCCTCTCTGTCAGCACAGAGCGCTGAGCAGAGCTCCCGTGCTCACGGCAGGTCTCCGTGGTTACCTGTTTTCTGCTTCTGTGCGTGTGTACTCAGTCATGTCCGACTTTCTGTGACCCTGTGGACTGCAGCCCTCCAGGCTCCTCTGTGCCTGGAATTCTCCCAGCAAGAATGCTGGAGCAGGTTGCCATTTCCTTCCCCAGGGGATCTTCCTGACCCAGGGATCGAACCCACATCTCCTGCATCCCCTTCATTGGCAGGCGGATTCTTTACCGCTGTGCCACTGGGAAGCCTATCTATTTTATGCATAGTACCAGTTTTATATATATATATATGTGTGTGTCAATCCCAGGCTCCCAGTTCATCCGTGCCACCCCCTCTTTCTCTGCTTGGTATCTAAATGTTTGTTCTCTGTGTCTGTGTCTCTGTTTCTGCTTTGCATATAGGTTCATCTGTACCATTTTTCTAGATCCCACATATATGCATTAATCTAAGATATTTTTCTCTTTCTGACTTACTTCACTCTATATGACAGTCTCTGCATCATCCATCCATGTCTCTGCAAATGGCATCATTTCATTCTTCTTTATGGCTGAGTAATAGTCCATTGTGTGTGTGTCCCGTCTCCTTTATCCACCCCTCTATCAGTGGACCCCCAGGCTGCTTCCCTGACCTGGCTGTTGTAAATACTGCACATCCCTTGCTCTTCCTGCGGCCCGTGACCTGCTCAGAATTGAGTGACAGCAGCCCAGATGCCTTGGAGCACAGTGCAGACAGACCGGAGTTTGCAAAAGGAAATTTAAATTTTAAAAGCTAAGGGAAGCTAAGTGCAGTGGGGCGCCTGGAACACAGAAAAAGACGTGGGTGGAGAGACTGGTGAACTCTGAGAAGAGTCTGTACTTCACTGAGCAGTTACGAGCCGATGTCAAGTTTTTCCCTTTCACAAAGGTACCTGGTTATACAAGACTTCAGCACGAGGGCAGCTGGGCCAGAGGGCATGGAGACTTTGTCGTATCTCTGCAGCTTCTCAGTAAATCTGAAACTACTTCAAAATATGAACTATGTTTTATAAACGGTGGAGGGAGGGGCCAAAAAAGTGGGCAAAGATGAGTCAGGAAATTCAAGAATAGTGAGGCTCGCAGGTTTCGGAGTCGACCCCTGCTTCCTGGTTGGGGAGCAGAGAGCCACCCTCGGCAGGGCCTCTGGAGCCACATTGTCCTGAGGAGACCACCCCCAGCTCCCGTGGTCCTGACCTCAAGTCTGGCTCTGAAGCATCATTTCCCCCACCTCGCGGGAGGCCCAGCCCTCCAAGGGCCTCTGCAGAAGTGAGTCCTCAAGCCTGCTTCTTCCTTCCCTCTTGTTAGGCTCTCAGGCCCCCAGCACCCTCCGCGCTCCCTGTCCTCGACAGACTGAAGCCCCGGTGGTCATGGTCACCGACCCCACCCAGCCCCAGGGAGTGAAGCAGGGAAACACATTGTTGATAAAAAATCCTACATGGAGAGCCAAGACTTCAAACAGATCAACTTGAAGCTAAAGTGGGAAGGCCCACACCACTTCCCAACCACTCACAGCAGCTGCAGTGGGACCCCTGCCCTTTGGACGACAGAGTGCCACCCAGCTCGGGTACCAAGTGCCCCCCACCCCATCTGGGGCTCACGCCAGCCCTCCCCTCCCCGCCGAGGGAAGGGTCTCCGAGGGCCATTCCCCGGATCTCTTCTTGCCTCGGTGACCCCTCTTCTCCGTGTTTCCTCTCCGCACGGGAGAAAAACGACGGGACGCCGTCAGACCCAAGGCTGCTCTGTGCTCTCCGTGCCGCAGTTAACCCTTTTCTGAATTATCTTTTGTTGCCATGAAATTGCTTAGAAGCCTCAGGCGTGGGCCCGTGGCCAGGTCTCCCGAGCCCAGGCACTGCCCTCTGGCCCGGCCCCCACTGAGGGGGCAAGCCTGGCCCAGGCCCAGCGGAGGTGGGACCCTCAGAGCGGGCGTCGTTAGAAGTCAGGCTGGAAAGCACGGAGGGCTTCAGAGTGCGGGGGCTGGCGAGCTGCAGCCAGAGAGGCGCTGAATGAAGCAGCATCTGCCTGAGACGCCGTCTGCCCACCTCTGGTCAGTTCGACGTGCAGCTGGTGAGCCGGTCTGTCCTCAGCTGTCACATTGCTCTCTGAGGACAGGAGGGGCCAGGAGGAGCAGATGGCAGCAGTGGGGTCAGGCTGGTCACCTGGAATCTCTAGAACTTTTAAGGCTCCACCGGCCCAGGTGACCCGCCTGAGTCCCTCTCCTGTACCTTGGGGTCGCCGCAGACCATCCTGAGAGTCCTGTCTGAGAGGGAGTCCTGTCTGAGAGGGAGCCCCACCTGGCCCTCCGCCTCGCAGTGCGCATGCAGGGGCAGCAGGGTCCGTGCTCCCCGGGCCGCCGCGGCCACCCCGGGGCCGGCAGAGGACGCCGGTCATCGCTCGGGAACTCGCTGATTGCTTTGTCTGCCGAGTGCCTGCACTCGCCCGCTCTCACCGCTCCGGGGCCACGTGTGACCCAGGTGCTAGGGAGGGTGCCCAGCACCCTTGAGCCGTCCTTCCTGGAAGGACGACTGAAACTCTGCAGCCGTGGTCTCCACCCCCGAGGACAGAGCTGGGCGTGGAGTCAGGAGTGCTGCCCTGGCTTTTAGGGCGTCTGGGGCACCCACTGGGCACTCAGGACGGGCACAGCGTCTCATGAACCTGCTGGGATCTGTCCTCCTGATGGCGCCCTGAGGAACAGACCGTTTCAGGCGTGGACAGCTGGCCCCTAGAGAGGCTGGCACTCAGACAGTAGGCCTGTGAGTCTGGATGGGAGTGAGCTAGGCTGTCTCCTCTCCATGTCTCACGCTTTCAGTTCTGGTCATGATGCTAGTGATTAAGATAACAAGGAGCAGTTGGTCACAAAAGGCCCCTGCAGAAGCCACGTGTGAGACCACTGCCCACGCACCCACTCCCGCTGGTCAGCGCTCATCAAGCTGGCCCTGGAGGTCAGGCTGCTGTTCCCGTTTCACAGATGAGGAAACTGAAGCTCAGCAGAGGAATGGGTGGGGTTGAGCTTCACATCCAAGTTTTCGACCGCAAGCCCTGCCCTTTCCGCTGCACCACAGAGCCTTCCTGCGGCATTTCCCCGCTCTGATACTTAGGACCTTCTCTTTGTTGAAATCCCCATCCATCCTGCCGCAGTGTAAATACAGCTATGAAAATACATTACTGTGTGTTTGTTTTGTCTTGCTTTTACTGAGGGCATCAGAGCAAGCACACAGCATGGCCCAGCCCCGGAATGTTCCATGTTCGCTCTTCCTCGCCACCTGGTCCTTCGTCTGCTCCCTCCCTGTGCCTGGTGCTCCCCCAGGGTGTTTCTCAACGTCCCCCACCTTCCCTCAGCATCCTTGCTGCGCCTTCAGACCTCAGCAGCCAATCCTGTACCTCCAGCATCTCGTTGCCAAGTAACAAGCTTCCTACATTCGTTAGAATCTCCATGACAACAAGTATTGCCAAAAGAGAGAGAACAAGAAGTCAGGTGGTGGTTGGAGGAGGTGGTGAGACCTTGTGTTCTGGGACATCCACGCAGTGGTCACTTGCTTGCTCTCAGGGTCCCCAGAGAGGTCACAAACAGCGTGGACCAGAACCTAGGAGACAACAAGTCACGAGGCCGATGTCAGCATGTGCGGCTGGAGGGTCTTCTCGGGGACGTTCCCTCAGGTCCCAGGAGGAGAGTCACAGGCATTCGTTTACGTGGGGTGGGCGGGGCCCGTGAGCACCTTTCTGTGGGCATTGCAGAAGGCAGCGGGTGATGGAGGGTTTTCCAGTCACTGCTCGAGGGAAAGAGCGGTGTGGGGAGGAAGTTAGGAAGCCTGGGCCCTCGGCCTGGAGCTCGCTCTGGCTTCTCCACCTGCCCATCCAAGGGCCTGACAGGCGGTTACCATGGGGCTCAGATCGAAAACCACCCGGATGAGAAGTTGGAGGGCAATCTCAGAAACGGGAGGGACTGAAAAGAAAGGGGGGGCCTGGGCCGGACAGGGCACCAAGGAGCAGCGGACCAGACCTTGGGGAGAGCAGGCCTGCCCGGCCTGCCCTGCCGCCTGCGGGCCGCCCTCAGCGCTCTCCCCACCCCCGCCCCCAGCGCACCAGACGGGCCCAGTCGCTGGTACTCCCCAAGGGAGGAAGGCCCCTCCCAGCCTCAGACCCAAACCCCCGAGGCCCAGCAGTGTTCAGGGGGCAGGCAGAGCAGACTGCCCGCACGGTCTGCCCCCACGTTTTTGCCTCCAGCTCTGCCCCTCTGCTTGGCCTGACTACCTGAACGTGGTTGAAGCTCCGGGCCCCCCAGAGACTGCACCCACCCCCCCCACCACGGTTGCACCAGAATCTGGGGGAAGGGTGCTGAGAGTCAGACTGGGGAGACAGGCTGGATGTGGCTTTCAGAACAGCATCTGCAGCGTGTGACTGAGTTCTCCTGCGACCCCACCTTGGACCTGGTAATCCCCTTTCCAGAAGTGCAGCCAGAAGCTGTCATCCGAGGCCCCAGCAGAGCTGGCCTGGGTGTTCATCACAGTCTTACACAAAATGGTAGGAAACTGGAAACCTCCAAAGGGTTAGTGACAGTGGGTGATGAGCCAGTTTTGTCTAATGCAGTCACAGAAGTTTATCAGTGATTCACAACAATGTTTCTGAAAATGTCTGAAGGTTTTTAAATGGAAAGTAAAAATGCTTACTACATAGTAAGTGAAAAGATGTAAAATGTATGTATAGTATCATCACAATTTTACGATGTCTATGGGTATAAGCGTGAATTGTAAGGAGCCTGGAAGAAATCAAGACGTGTAAGAAGGTCAGTGTCTGCTGGTAAGGCACACAGAGACAGGAATGGGCAGGGAAGCCTGGTGTGCTGCAGTCCATGGGGCTGCAAAGACTCGGACAGGACTGAGCCGCTGAACAACAGCAGAAGGCCTGTAGGGGATAGACATTTTCCTCTTTGTATTTTTGTAGGTTTTTCCAAGTTTTTTCTAATGAGCATGTTACTTTTGTTATAAGAACTAACCTTTTAAAAGCACTCCCCTCGGGCTACCACATGAAGTGTTTTTCACTCTGCTTTAGACTGAATGCTTATGTCCCCAAGTTCTTATGTTGAAATCCTAGCCTCAAGTGATGGTGGGAAGAGCTGGAGTCCTTGGTATGTGGTTAGGTCATGAATGGGATCAGTGTCCCCGGAAAGAGACCCTCGAGAGCCCCCTCACCCCACCCTCCATAAGAGGACATAGTGAGAAGATGCCGTCCATGAGCTGGAAACAAAGGCCCCACCAGATGCCGGATCTGCTGGCTCCTTGACC
>NW_011495075.1:316941-317123 GCF_000754665.1 Bison bison bison
TCAGTCACTCAGTCGTGTCCAACTCTTTGCGACCCCATGAATTGCAGCACGCCAGGCCTCCCTGTCCATCACCAACTCCCGGAGTTCACTCAAACTCACACCCACCGAGTCGGTGATGCCATCCAGCCATCTCATCCTCTGTCATCCCCTTCTCCTCCTGCCCTCAGTCTTTCCCAGCATCA
>NW_011495075.1:317223-319691 GCF_000754665.1 Bison bison bison
GGCCTGGGGCTGAGAGCAGAGTGGGAGGGGGAGGTTGGCCGGGACCGTGGTGGGCCGGCTCGTGGCTGGGGCGGGCGTGGGACCGTGCGGCTCCAGTTCCCAGGGGCCTTGGGCGTGCCTCCCCCAGGCTCCTCTCACATCTGCTGTGCATCCCCTCTGGAAGCCAGGCCTCTGGCAACCAACCAACACAGAGGGCGTGACGCAGGAGGGAGGAGGGATAGGGTGAAGCAGGGCAGTCGGTCGTGGGCCCCTCCCAGGGCCTGGCACCTGCAGCCTCATGACTCAGGCTCCCGGCACCCATCTGCAGGGCTGTCGCTGCTGGGAGCCTCCCTACGGGGTCTTGGTGCGGGGCTGCGAGTGCTGGGGCTGTCCGTGGGCCCCCGCTGGCTCAGCACCTCTGCCCCCCGGATTGGTGGGGCAGTTTTAAGTCATGGATTTTCACTGGCACAAAGTCATTTCTTTTGGCTGATTGGTTGAAAAGGAGCCGAGGGTCCTGGCAGTAGAGCCGTCTGTGGGGACCGGGTCAGTGGGACGTGCCACCCCCGACACACACACACCCTCAGCTGTGGCTCGGGGCGGCTGTGCTCAGGGGCCTCTCTCTCAGAGGCCAGGGAAACAGCCCCCCAGTGGGAACCACATGTCCTCTGAGCGGGGCACAGCCTTCTCCGCTGGGGCCAGACTCAGTTGACTGTTCCGTCTGGTTTGCTGGAGCCCAAAGCCGGGTATGGAGGCCAAGGGGGTGGGGGTGGCCCGAGATCCTGTCCTGCAGTCTGCCCACAGCTCGGGTCTCCGGTCACCTGTGTCCTGACAGGCTGACAGAGTTTAGAGGCTGGCCAGGAAAGGGAAACGTTTAGTAAACCGTTATCGCAGGCCTGTCCTCAGCCCTGGGAACCCCCTGCCCAGTCTCGAGTCCCTCGAGGAGGAGAGTATGGGGCGTGATTGGGGGCACCAGGCCCTGCTGTCTCCCCGCTGTGTCTTGGCACAAGCCACGTGACGCTGGGCCTGCCTGTGCGGGACTGAAGCTCAGACGCTGAGGTCTGAGCCGTGGCTGCGGTGCTCAGGGGTCCGGGGCCCTGCGCAGGGGTGGTCAGCCCGTTGCCTCTGCTGGTCAGGGTGTGGCTCAGCCCTGTGCCTGTGGCCAAGTTCAGCAGCTCAGGCCACATCTGTGATCATCCCCAGGATACATTTCTGCGTCTGGGGCCATTCCCATGGCCGTGTGCCAGGGCTCTGCCCTCATACCACGACTAGAAATCACAATTTTCCAGGAGATAGTAACCTTGATAGTAGCCGATGTTAACTGACTTAATTGCGTCTCTTCGATTCTCATGAAGCCCTTGGTTTTTGCTGTGTTCCGGCTAACCGTATGCCTTCACGAACGTCTTGTTCGAGCTTTTGGCCGCTGCTTCCAGGGGCTGTTGCTCTTGATCCATGTGGTAGAGCCCCCTGGGCCTCACCGGGTGGCGAGTGTGCTTGCAGTATACTGGTGGCCTGAACCTGGGCAAGCGCTTTCCTGTCCCCCAGGGACTTTAATTCTGCGCGCTCCAACCTCTCAGCGTCTTCCTTCAGGATCCCTGCCTTCGGTGCAATGCTATAAAGGCTTTTCCCACAACAGAGTTGTGGGAGCATCCATGCCTGGCTTCTGCTAATTGTTGCGTGATTCACTTTCCACACCGCGCCGTTCCTCTGAAGTTGACTGTGTGTCTTCGTAGCCGACTTCAAATTTCCTTTGAAATGAAAGTGATTAATTGATCTATTAGTTCATTCATAGCATGCTGGGGAGGATACGGGAGAGAGGGGGTGACTCACAGATCGAGGTCCAGGAGGGAAGGACAGGCGCTGGTGGCAGGGGCTGCCTAGAGGGCTCCGCCTTCATCTCAGGGTGGGACCCTCGTCTCTGAGGCCAGAGGAGTGGGCGGAGGAACGGTTGCCTGGGGCAGGAGGTGGGTAGGGAAAGGGCTAGAGAAGAAGGCTGTGGGCTGGGTGCCCATATCTCCAGGGATACGTGGGTGGGCACAGCAGGAAGGAGCCGGGAGAAGGGCAGTGATGCCAGGCAGGTGCAAGCCGGACGGCAGGAGCCTGGCCAGGACAGGTGCGGGCAGGCTGTGACTTGCAGGGGCTGCCTGCCGGCGGGCCAGTAAAATCTGGAGCTAATACCCCACGGCCGTGTCCAAGGGAAGGTGGGTGTCAGGCAGAGAGGCCACAGCAGGAGCCAGCCGGGGGCAGGGAGTTGGTTCCCCGGGGGCAGAGCATTCTGGATTCGAGAAGAGACTGAGGCGGGGAGTGCCTGCCCCATCTGTGGACAGGCACCGGGACAAGCGTAAACCACCCAATCACACAGCACATCTCAGTGCATGGCACTTTCTCCTGAATTTGCAAGAGGCAGAGGGTCCTCCCTGAGCCGGGTGGGCAGCCAGGACACGACCGAGGGGCGCCGGTGCCCCCAGGACAGGGCCTAACGGTCTCCCGTC
>NW_011495075.1:320466-324276 GCF_000754665.1 Bison bison bison
GAGCCCCTCCCGGGCCAGCTTCCATGGAGACACTCAGATACCAGGGACTCCTGAAGCTCAAAAGCCCTCCAACCACCCAGGGAAAGATCAGAGAGATGTTCCCGGCACAAGTTCCGGGGTGCCTAGGCCTTTGGAGCCTGAACTGCAGATGGCTTCGGGGCCTCCCTCCCCGTCCTGCAGCCCCGTGCAGAGCCCACGCCCGGCCCTGGGGGCCGTCAGCTTTGGCTCAGCCCACACGCATGGCCAGCCTGTCACGGCCACTGTGGCCCCTTTCCGGTACAGGTAAGCTGTGGGGGGCAGCGGCGGGGATGGAGCCTGGACTCGGGGGCCCGTGGAGGGGTAGGGGGCTGGTGGAGAGAACGGAAGGTGGAGGGGAGCGTGGGGGTGGGGGTGGGACCCTAAGGGGGCGCCAAGACCCAACTCTGAGCACGCCACGAGACACAGGCCCGGAGAGGTGCCCGCAGCATGCTCACTTCTTCAAGGACAGGTGTCAGGGTGTTGCGCGGCTCATGCAGCCAGCTACAGCCTGACCCGACTCATCTGGGCCAGCCGCCGCTGAGCGAGGCCTTCCCTCCATGGTCGTGAAATCCCCGCGGACCCCCAGGAGCCCCCAGGCTGCCCGCTCTCTACGCTTCCCAAGCTGCCCGTGTGCATCCCCAGGGGGCCAGCTTTGATGTGGTTGGCACCTTCAGTGGGGGCCGAGCCACCCTTCACCCCAGCACAGCCAACAAGCCAAGCTGCCCGCTCTCTTCAGATGCTGCAAGTGGAGCTCAGAGACGTGCTTCCGTCTTCTGTCCGTCCTTAACAATAACATATACCTCTTGTCTGAAACGGCCACTATTAAATAAGCAGTGTTCTGATTACCAAGTCTGGCATGGTTTCGAGATGCTTGAATGCAAATGAAGTGCTTTCCCTGACTAAGCGGACTTCCTGGGGTTTTCCTCTGGGCTGATTCCAGGACGAGCTCCCCCCCAGTTTGGGTCGAGAAGCCCCCTGGATGCTGGGTCCCCCGGGTGGGAGCAGCTGGGGTGGAGGAGGACAGCGCACATTCATGTGAAGCCAGAAGTGTGGCTTGACCCCTGGAAGGTCTTGGGCGCCCCTGCTCCACGTAACAGACATGGGCCGGGACAGGGGTACGCCCCTCTCACCTCATACCCAGCCTTCTACAGGGCGCTGCACTCAGTTACGGACTCCACGGTCTAGAAGGGCATTGGTGCAAGGAAAGCACACTGAGAGGAAGGCTGCCAGGGTGATAGGGACCCAAAGAGGCCCTGAAGGGTGTGCCGGCGAGGAAGCAGTCTGCCCTGGAGAAGGGTGGCGAGGCGAGCGAGGGCTGCTCTGAGGAACGTGCAGGCTTGTCATGTGTGTGACGAATTAGACGCACCTGGTGCGGCTCCAAAGCGCTAAGTCCGTGTCACAGTGTCTACAAGTTAGCAAGAACTTTCCAGCAACCGAAGAGGCTCAGATTATCCACCAGCAAGTGTCCCGTGGGGACCCCGCCCCTGGGGGCACCCCGGCGCGGCCCGCATGCCCCCCCGCCCCCGTGAGCTTCTGGACTTGATTCTCAAAGCGGTCAGGGCCCATCCTGGGACTGGTCCCTGCCCGTGAGCTGCTTCCCTGCGACTCTGGGGCCTGTGTCTCCTCCCAGACTGCCTTCGCACCGATCCATCTTTGGGGAAATGTGTCTCTGACTCCACGGTCCCAGATTTTACATGATCTACCCTTCAGGCCTCCTGGCAGATGTAGAATCTGACATTTGCCAAGGAGGCCAGCTCTTTTTCCTCTGAACATCTCCGTCAGAACTAAACAGACATTTTTCTCCACTTAGGACACCATTGTGTCCTGACACCTCAGCAGGGATCTTCACGTCCCACCTCTCAGACCGTTTCAGGCCTGTGTTAGTGTTACAGGAGGGTCGTGGTTCAAAAGGCAGCCTGGGACCGAGGACGCCCCACGGGCTATGCGGAACCGCAGGCCCCTCCCAGACGTGTCTGCGCCCAGGGGTCACAGACACAGTTTCCACGGAGACCTCCCCGCGCCCCACGGCCGGCCTCTGCACAGCTCCAGCCTGCCGGGTCTCAGAGGGCTCAGCTTCCCTGACCCCAGGCCCCTCCTGCTCCTCCAGGGAATGAAGCGGCGGTGTTTCCTCCTGCCTCCTTGGGAGATGTCCCTTCCTCACGGCCCGGGCAGCCACCCTAGACACGCAGGACAGACACGGCAGAGACGCCTCTGTCTGCTCTGCAAACTCTGGTCCCGCCCATCTGCTTCCCGCGTCCCTGTCCTCACCCTTCTCTGCTCCACAAAGAGCCCAGGCCTGAGGCTGAGGGTTAGGGTGAGGGTTTAGGAGGGTGCGATAGTGTCTCGAGGATCAGGCATGGGTTTTCTTTTCTCTGGTTCAACTTCCAACCAATGTCCCGCATAGACGGTGCCATCCATTCCAGCTGGGATCACGGGGGGATGCAGGGCCTGGCTGTGTGGGGTGGAGGAGGTGAAAGGGCGCCACTCCTGAGGTCAGAGCCCTGAGGCTGCCCACCCCCACTGCCTGGGGTGGGCGCCCTGCCCCGTGCACCCCCTCTCGCCCTTGCTCACAAGAACAGTGACAATCAGTGTAACAGCCAGGTACTCCTATTCACTGCCCTGGCCCCTGCCCGCTGGGTCGGGGTGCTCAGCTGTGTGTGGTGTGCATGTGTGGTGTGTGTGTGTGGTGTATGTACGTGTGTGTGTAAGTGTGGTGTATGTGATGTGTTTGTGTGTGGTGTGTGTATGTGTTGTGTGTGGTGTGTATGTGTGTGGTGTGTGGTGTGTGTGTGGTGTTTGTGTGTGGCGTATGTATATGTGTGTGTGGTGTGTGTGTGGGGTGTATGTATGTGTGTGTGGGGGTGTGTGTGTGTGGTGTATGTGATGTGTGGTGTGTGTGTGGGGGTGTGTGATGTGTGGTGTGTGTGTGTGTGGTGTATGTGTGGGTGTGTGTAAGTGTGGTGTATGTGATGTGTGTGTGGTGTTTGTGTGTGGTGTATGTATATGTGTGTGTGTGTGTGATGTGTGGTGTGTGATGTGTGGTGTGGGGTGTATGTGGTGTATGTGATGTGTGGTATGTGTGATGTGTGGTGTGTGTGATGTGTGTGTGATGTGTGGTATGTGGTGTGTGTGTGGTGTGTGGTGTATGTGATGTGTGGTGTGTGTGTGTGGTGTGTGTGTGGTGTGTGTATATGTGGTGTGTGTGATGTGTGGTGTGTGTGGTGTGTGTGTGTGTGTGTGGTATGTCTGTGGTGTGTGGTGTATGTGTCGGGGGGGTGTGTGTGTGTGGTTGTGTATATGTGGTGTGTGTGATGTGTGGTGTGTGTGTGTGTGATGTGTGGTGTGTGTATGTGTTGTGTGTGGTGTGTATGTGTGTGGTATGTGTGTGGGTGTGGTGTGTGTGTGTGTGATGTGTGGTGTGTGTGGGGGGGTGGGGTGTGTATGTGTGGTGTGTGGTGTGTGTGGGTGTGTGGTGTTACTCAGCCCTCGCCTAGTAATGTCCCACTGCCTTCTCACCAGTAGACTGCGCCCCCTCTGGAAAAGGCCAGGTTTAAGCTCATTGTTCCATAGACATCTCACCGCCGGCAGCACGCAGCAACTGCTCCCAGCAAGGTTGGGCCCCCCTGCTCCCTCTGAGCCTGCCCTGTCCCCAGTGCGGGGCCTGCAGACCCACGAGGGCCGGGTCGCCTGCGGGAGTTTGCCGGCCAGCAAACGCCCCCACAGCCCTGGACTCTCAGGCGGGTCTGGGCCTGGAGGGCATCTCCTCGGCCCCAGACCCAGTGAGGGGGAGAG
>NW_011495075.1:324376-324596 GCF_000754665.1 Bison bison bison
TGTGTGTATGTGTTGTGTGTGGTGTGTATGTGTGTGGTGTGGTGTGTGTGTGTGGTGTGTGTGTGGGGTGTGTGTATGTGTGTGTGTGGGGTGTGTGTGTGGTGTGTGGTGTATGTGATGTGTGGTGTGTGTGCGGGGTGTGTGATGTGTGGTGTGTGTGTGTGTGTGGTATGTGTGTGGTGTGTGTGTGGTGTATGTGTGTGGGGTGTGTGTGTGGGTG
>NW_011495075.1:324767-327477 GCF_000754665.1 Bison bison bison
AACGGTCAAGCCTGGAGGGGGAGGCGGCCGTGGTCCCACGGCCCAGGCCAGCCATCGATTTCTCCTCCTGCTCACACGCCCCGCCAGCCCCTCAAGCTGCCAAAGGGCCCATTTAGCTGGAGACACTGCCGGGCAGGCGGGCGGCTGGGAGAGCCCGGGTAATTGCCTATAATAAAAGCTCTCGGAGCCTTTGTTCCTGGGAGGACTGTACCCGGGGGCTGTGCTAGGAGGCCTGTGTGCTCTTGGGAGCTGGTGCTTGGAGACCCGCCCTTCCTCCCTGCCGCCAGGATGGGCCCAGAGAAGACTCCGCCCTCGGGGGGTCGCAGAGACCCAGCTGGGTCCTCCCCACCTCCTGCTCCATCCTCCTCACCCCTGAGCTCTCTGGAGGGGTCAGCGGCCTCTACCTCAGAGCGCAGCCCTCCCGCGGGTGCACAGGGCAGCCTGGGGGCAGGGACCTGGCAGGACACAGACCCCCAGGCCAGGGTTACTCGGAGTCCCTCTGCCCCGGGGTTATTCACGGTCCAGGGACTCCGGGACTCTGAAGGGTGACTGGCGTCAGGCGGGCCCCTGCCCTCAGGTGCCCCTGGCCTAAGTAACTCTGGCAAAAAGGCCTGCTGCCCACCCCAGGGGCGTATATGCCCATCGGGGCACAGCAAAAGGGAAGGTCCGAGCTCCGAAGGGAGACGCTGGAGGCCAGCGCAAGTGACCGTGAGTGACCCCGTTCTCTGTCCTGCAGGGTCCAGGCCGACCCGGAGCCGGGCCCCCTCAGCCAGGGCAGCTGGGCCTCTGACGGCTACTCCAGCCCCTCTGGGGTCGCTGAGGAGAAACTCTCGAGCCTGGGTAAGTGCTCCGGGGCGGGGCTCCTCTGGGGGCGGGGCTTCCCCGGGGTGGAGATGGGGGGACGCTCCCTTGGGGGCGGGGCTCCTTCCGGGGGCGGAGCTTCCTCTGGGGCGGGGCTCCCTCTGGGGGCGAGAGGTCAGAGTGCAGCGGGGACTAGAGAAGCCCAGCTCCCTGGCCCCAGAGGCCCTTGGGCGTTACCGTGCGGACTGTGTCTACATCAGAGCTGCCAGTGTAATGGCTTCCTCATGCTTGTGCCACACAGCCAGGGCGTGGCATCGCCAGCCCAGGAGTGGGGCGAGGACTCCCTGGCTACATCTGGGAGCCCCAGGCTGCTCGGCCAGAAGGCCCCTCACCAGCTCGAGCGCCGTGTCTGGTGGAGGGCAGGCGGGGTTCTCCACGGTGCGAGGTGCAGGGCAGCTTTGCGAGGTGGGCTTCACAAAGAGAAGACTCCCCTTCATAAAGGAAGAGAGTCCCCCGCCTCCTGCAAGCCTCCTGGGCAGCGGGCAAGTCTCTCCGCCTTGCGGTCAGTGTCCACCTAGGCCAAGGACACCCCAGGCTCTTTGATGGGTGGGATGGGCAGAGATTTGGGGCCTGCTTTTGCTTTGTGGGGGGCCTGTACTCTGAGCCTGAAGAAACGGAGATGAGAGGAAGGGAAGGGAGTTTGTAGGGCTGCACTCACTCGTCACTGCTCTTGTTCAACCAACAAACCATCAGGCCGCTCGTGCAGCAGGGAGACGCTTTCCGTGACGACGTGCCCCCAAGCAGGGTGCTGGGCGCTGCCTTTGTCCCAAGTGGGTCCACCGCCAGCTGCTCCTTCAGCGTGTGCCCCGGGCAGTGTGGGGTGTCCATGCCAGTGCCCAGGCCCTCCACACACCCACCGGCTGTGCGCTGGTCCCATCTGCTGACACACCCCTTTGTTGCTGTCACGCGGACATTGCCTGAGTCTCCATTGGATCTTACTTTGGGAAGCCGGGGCCAGGGTCCCCAGCGCCCGCATATGAGGCCACGTGGGAGAGGACCAGGAGGGTCACCCCAAGATCGGCACAGGTGGTTACTTCCACTTCACGCGTGTGCAGGTACTGAGCCGGCAGGGAGTGGCAGGGGCTGCTCTCATCCCCCGGCTGTGCATCCTCGTGTCACTGGGGCACAAGCCTCTGCCCACCGGCCTCTCCCTTGAGACTGATTTGCATTTCTCCTCCCTCTCTTGTTGAGCTGACTCCATCTTTAAGCCACACTCAGTTGTTCACACCTTGTGGATTTAGGAGAGAAAACCCCAGATCTGGTGCTTCCTCCCAGGGCAGGAGGGGCTGGAACACCGCCCTGGGGCTCCCAGGCAGCCACGTGCCACCCTCCACCGACTCTCCCAGGATCCTCGGGCCGGATCTGGGTCTCCAGGCTGCAGAGGCCTTGGGCTCAAGGGCACTGAGGGTCACAGCCCTAACAGACGGTGTATGCATGCTAAGTCACTTCTGTTGTGTCCGACTCTTTGCGAGTCCATGGACTGTATCCTGCCAGGCTCCTCTGTCCATGGGATTGTCCAGGGAAGAATACTAGAGTGGGTTGCCATTTCCTCTCCAGGGGATCTTCCCCACACAGAGATCGAACCCACACCTCTTTACATCTCCTGCATTGGCAGGCAGGTTCTTTAGCTCTAGCGCTACCTGGGAAGCCCTTATGGACAGTGAGGCTGCCCTAACGGACGGTAGCCTCGCCCAAATGTGATCTCATCTTCTCCAGGAAGAGAGGCTCAGGGAGGGAGGGTAACCTGCTCAAAGTGGCGTCTGTGGTTCACGAGCAGCTGAGCTGAGACCAGGACCGCTGCCTCAACTCCCCAGACGCCGGGAGGACCAAATGCTGGTGACAGCCGCTG
>NW_011495075.1:327577-336586 GCF_000754665.1 Bison bison bison
GCTGTTTCCTGAGCATCTACTATGTGCAGGGCACAGCACCAGGTGCTGCCCACGAAGTGCCTCGTAAGCACGTGACACAGGCTTCACCATGGGCCTGCTGCCCTGCTGCAGGCAGGGGGCTCAGAGAGGTTCTGCAAAGACCTTGTCTGAGGACACACAGCAAAGGCTGTCCGGGACTGGAGCCTGGGCCCCGCCTTCTCGTGTGCTGGGCTCAGCTGGGCTTTCCTCACCTCCGCTGGTGGGACAGTCCCCCCACCCCCCGGCCCGGCCCCAGCCCAGCCCGAATGCCACTGGCTCTGCATCCCAAACCTATTTTGTTTGCACTGGGCTAACCCCCCTCCCCACCCGCCTTCCCACCCTCTGGGGACTTTGAGGCCGGGCGTGTGTCCCAGCCATCTGTGAAGAGAGGATGCACAGACAATCGATGGGAAGCACAGCCCATGCTCCAGGCAGGCGGTGTGGGCTGTGGTCTCAGGGGCAGGGCTTCCATGGGGCCAGAGGGATGTGGAGGTGGGGACCCAGGGCCCCACTGGGCATCGTGGCCTTGCCTTTGCTGGCTGTGCAGCCTTGGGCTGGTTCCTGGCCTCCCTGTGCCTCCGTGATGACACCTGCGCCTGCTTCCGAGGGCTTCATGGGGCTAAAAAGTACCCGCACAGGCGAAGCCCTGAGAAGCTTTGCCCAGCACACAGAGCTGCTCAGCGCGTGCTGACCTGCTGCTTCGGCTTGGTGGGGCAGACTAGGGGTTGGGGGGGGGCATGCTCCTAAGGTGCCCACCTTTCAGGTGGCGGGGCAGGAGGTTGGGACATCCCAAGGTGGTCCAGCGAGGATTGGAGCCCAGCCTTCAGAGATCACGCTCTAGGCTGTCCCAGCCGTGACCTCACTGCAGGGTTGTGGGGGACGTTCCAGGTCCTGGGCACCCCGGGAGGCTGGACAGCTCTGAGACGGCCAGTGAGGTGGAGCCTGGCTTGGGGAGGGTTAGGGAGGGAGAGGCTGGAGCAGTGAGGTCACTGAGGGAGCCGGCGGGGAGGAGGGACGGAAAACCCAAGGGGTCTGGACTCAGTTTCTTTGGGGGGAGGGAGGAACCTGGGGATTCTGGGATGGGACTTGTCTCCAGGCAGGGGGTTCAGCCCATTTCAGTGGAGGGTCAGAATCAGCAGAGGCCGGGCAGCTTGGGCCCCCAGACCACTCCCACTCTAGAAGGGACATCAGGGGTTCTCAGGTGTTTGCACCCATGAGTACGGAGTAGGCACGGCCTGGCTTCCCAGTTTCCTGTTCTGGCCAAGAGCACGGGGCCCTGTGTTATCCACCTCCAGAGAGTTATACTCAGTGAACCGATTTTTATTCAGCACCAAGTACATGTCAGGCTCTGCTCTAGACACTTGGGTACATCTGGGGACAAAGCAGGCACAGACTTTGCCCTGTGGGGCCTCTGTGGCCATGATGCTGTGCAGTGTTCACATCCAGGGACAAAGCAGGCACAGACTTTGCCCTGTGGGGCTTCTGTGGCCACAGAGCTGTGCAGTGCTCAGCCTGTGCAACTGCACATGAGCTGCACTGAGGCCCCGTGGTGAAGCCCCAGCTCTGGAATGTGCGAGCATCCCAGCAAGCAAGGGCAGGGCTCTGGTTTTGGGAAGCCCCCTGAGAACACGAGCAGTGGCTGTCTTCAGTGTGGGGAAGGATGGTGAGAGGGAAGGTGCTCACTGCCCACCGTGGTCTTTCTGGAGGCTGCAGCCTGGTCCCTGTGTTCCGTGCCTGCCCGTCCTGGACTCAGCTCCTCCCAGCATGGCTTTGAGATCCAACCTCTGGCCTCAGATGAACTGGCGCTCATTCCTCTGCAGGCTGTGGATGGATCTCAAGGGTGAGGGTGCTTACTGAGGGGAGGTGGGCCAGGTCACTTGCGGTCTCTCCAGACCAGACTGCTCTGTCCAACCTTGGGACAGTTTTCCAGGGAGCTGGGGGACAGATAGGAATCCCATCTGGGGTGGGGGCTGTTTGGTAGGTCCTCACCACTATCCATCCTTCTGTGACTGGCGAAAAGACCTCGCCTCCGGGGTTGTCCTGAAGACTCAGCTTCACAGGGCTTTGCCCCTCCCGCCCCTCCCGCACCCCAGCAAAGACAGGCAGGTCCTCTTCCCAGCTTCTGGGGAGGCTGGGCTGATAAAGAGCCCTCCCAGCCAATGACGGGCAAGGCTTCAGTCCCTCCCTGGGCACCACTGAATGGGCAGAAACGGGTATAGAGCATCCGCTCCCCACAGCTCCCCACCCCCCATGAAAGGATTAGGGTCCCTGCTGAGAGAGTCCCCACAAGAAGACAGCCTGCAGCCCACCCAGAAGGAGCTCTGGGAGACGCCATGGAGAGTGAGGGGATCTGGACACAGTGACCAGGAGGGTTAAGGGCTGAGAACCACCCCGGATCGTAACATTCATTCCCTGCTCATCCTTCAAGGGGCAGGAGGAATCCAAACCCTGCCTTCCTGGGTCTCCAGGGGTGCGGCCAGGAGCTTCAGAGCGAGCTGAAGATGACTGCAACGGCAGGGCAGGGGGCGGGTGGGTGCAGGGCCACCCCAGGCCCGGGGCTGTCCCTGCCCGGAGAGCCGGCTCTGGGAACAGAAGGATTGAGGTCACAGTGGGAGGGACCTCCAGCTGGAGGGGCTCGGCCCCAGGGTGGAGCCGGTCCACAGTCCAGGCAGGAGCTGCACCCCATGAGCTTGCCGCATGCTTCCTCCCTGGGAGGCTGGGCCTCCGCGGAGCTGAGGGGGTGCGGGTACAGGACGGAAGCATCTGGGATGAGATCAGGCTCACGTGGGAAGGCCGAGTCCCTGGCCCCTCTCCTGTGGGTATTCCGGGCATTCGCAGGGTGGTTTGTCAGTGCCAAGGGGTTGCACCATTCATTGAGATAGGAGCCCCACTGCACTCTTCTGTTACATTTAATGCCTCGTTTAAAACCTAACAGAGCTCTGGTAAAGCACAGAGGTGCCACCTGAGAAGCATGGGAGGGGAGTGTCCCTCCAGAGGGGAAGAGGCGGGCTTGTTAGCTCAGCCGGAACCTCGGGAACCTCGGGTCGGTGGAGGCGTCTCCTTTCTGTTGAGGCTGGCTTCAGTTTTTTGGCATCAAGGACCTCTTTCAGAACCTGATGGACCCTACGATATGTCTTTCAGAGAGATGAACGTGTTCACAGCACAAAACTTGGGCATCTGACGGTTGGTTTATGGACTTTCTGTATCCAGTTGGTGAGCACTGACTAACAGATTCTGCTCTGTTGGCAGTGAGGTCATAACAGGGCTGCCAGACCACCTGGGTTTGGCCCGGTGTTTCCTTCATCTGGCTTTTGGGTTTCGTGGCCCACAGCGAGGTAATAGGGTTCCGTGTAAGAGCACCAGTTCCACCATAGAGCAGAAAACTGAGTAAAGCTGTCTTTGAGGTTCTTCTGAGCGTTGTGGTTCAGTGGCCTTAGAATAGCCAGCCCTGCGTGGGTGGGTCACAGAGGACACGCTCACGCGTGCGGTTCACGGGTCTCCATCCCACACGACTGCACACAGCCAGCAGACGCCGCCTGCCCCATCTCCTGCCTGGAGTTCCTGCCACCAGCGCACCCCCCCACCCCTGCAGCCTGCAGTTGCTATGACAACCGATGGCTGGTCCTGGTCTCAGGATGCTGTACCTGGGCCTCATGGAGCTCCTCTGGGGCCCAGTATGCAATGCACATCCCAGCAGGTGTGTGGGGGACGGTTGCCATGGGCAACACAGAAGCCGAGCCTACCTGGGAGACATCACCTTCTTACCCTGGTCTCTCTGTCAGCTGGGAGCTGGCCTCTGACTTCACCAAGTCCAGTTTCAGACTGAGTCCTGGATTAGGTGCTTCCTTCCGCCCCTCCAGCTGGAAGCCCACCCCCACTCCCAGCGGACCTCTTCCTGACCAGCCAAAGTGCAGAGAAGGTAGACATTCTCTTAAGGCCACACAGTGAGTCTTGAAGAGAACCCAGGGTGCCCAGCACTTGAGAATAGGGAAGCCCCCAAGGGTCCTCGATGGTTAGGGCTGCCAGGCCCCCCGGAATTGACCAGGACCCCAGGACAGAGGTCCTGCGGCTGAGCCATGAAGGGACCTCAGTGCTGGGCCTGGAGGAGGAGACCTCCACCCCGCCCCAACCCTGGGTTCTGCGGGCCAGGCCAAATGTGACTGCCGGCCTGGATCTGGCAGACCCTAGGCGGGCGGGATGGGCGTCCGGACCCCAGGGGGCACCTGGACAGGTAGGAGGGGTGGGGCCTCCTTCCCGACGCCCATACCCCCCGGCGGGACCCTGGCCTCCTACCCCACCAGGACCCTGAGTTTCCTGCTATGGGGCTCCAAACTTGTTGGGATCACATGCGGTTGTTCAGTAAGTCCCCAAAACAGCAGAACTGGCGGGCAGACGTGAGTGCCCAGCCTGTGTTCCAATCCTGCCCCCCGCAGCAGCCTGCAGGGTGGTCCTGGTTAAGCGTGTTTCTCTGTAAAACAAAGACAATGACAGCGGTGGATTCGGAGGGTTTGATGGAACTTGCCCACCACGTGTCTCGGGGGTCCCTGGCAACAGCAGGTGCCTAGTGGCAATGAGACCCCTGGCCCGTAGCTCACAGGCACCCACAGCCCTTGCTGAACGCCACGGAGGAGAGGCGCAGGCGGCCCAGGCAGCTTCAACAGCAGAAGTGTATTTCTCATGGGTCTGGAGGCTGGGAAGTCCAAGGTCAGGGTGCTGGCCGTTTCAGTTCCTGGTGGGAGCTCTCATCTTGGGGACAACCGTCGTCTTGCTGTGTCCACACACAGCTCAGAGGAAGCAAGCACCCTGGTGCCTCTACTTATAAGACACAAGGGACCCACCCTTGTGACCTAATGACCTCCCAAACGCACTATCTTCAAGCACGTCACACTGGGGATCAGTTTCAGCTTGTGAATTTGGGGGGACGTCAACACACAGTCTGTAACGGGGGGCTTACAATTTAGCTGGAGGGAAAGGACCTTTCTGCCTTGGATATGACTGGGCAGGATTTGTCTACTCGCCCCCCTGACTGTAACAGGTAGAGAGGAAAGTTCAAGATCAGTGTGGGATGTAGCCAGAGAAGGTGGCCCTGAGGCTGGGCCTTGAAGGGTGAATTGGAGTTGAATTCATATACGAGAAGGCATTGGGAAGAAGGGCAGATATAGGTGGGATTCAGCCTGGACCAGAGGGTGGGTAGGAGAGCATCAGAGCCAAGCTCCGAGTCTGCCTTTTGGTTGGCACTGCCCTCCACGGTGGTCGATAACCAGGGTCGGCAAGGGGGACAGTCCTTCCCTGGGAGGCCATGGGGTCACTGAGTCAGAGCTGCTCACTTCTGCCCACTGTCGTGGGGTTCTGGCTTTATGCGGGGGTCCTGGGTGTCTGCTCAGAGGAGGAGGGGAGCCCCAGTGTCTGGCTGTGCATGCCAGGCGCCCCCATGGAGGAGCGGAGGGCCCGTGTTCTAGCCCGGGGTCAGGACACCCGGCGAGCGTTCGGGAGACAGAGCCAGAGGCCGCAGCCCAGCCTCAAGTCACCTTCCCTCCCAGGTCAGCAGCCCTTCGGCTACGGTCCCCATCCTGGAGGCCTGCATACCCTGAGCAGCCAGCCCCTGAGGCGGGGGCCTGCACCTTCCCAGCCCAGGAGAGCCTGGCCCTCCAGGGGGGCTCCCGCCTCAGCCCTGGGCCCTGGGGCCTCCCTGGCCAGGCCCCCACATCACACGACGGCAGGCTCACCCCACCGTCGGCATGCCGGCCCAGGACGGGTGCTTTACCAGGAACAGGGGCACCCATCCTCCAGCAGTCCTCCCCGAGATGCCGGGCCAGAGGTACACAGGGACCACAGCCCCGGCTCCACCCCCGACCTTCCGTTTCCTGGGCCCCATCTTCCCCAACACAGGCAGACGGCAAACCTCTCTTCTGGGCCCCACCTGTGACCTTGAGCCCATGAGCAAACCCCCAACCCAAAAGTTCAGGGAGCCCCCAGGCCAGGGAGGCTGAGCCAGGGCCCCGCAGAGTCCACAGAAATGTCTCAGGCCCTGGAAAGCTGAGGCTGGGAGGAAGCGAGTAGGTCAGTCTGGGAGGGCCTGGACGAGGTGTGAGCCAGCTGGGGCTCCCATGCTGGATCACTGCGTCCACTGGTTGCTTTTCTCCTCTAGTAGGAAGCAGTCCACCCACCCTGGAGGGCAGGATTGCCCGGTGCAGGAGGGGATGTGAAGACTTCTTGCCCACTTGTGCCAGAGGCCCCCGAGGTATGCAGCACAGAGACGGGGAAGGAGAAGGTCTCAGCTGTGACCCGTCCGGAGGTCACAAGGACGGGAGCTTCCCGCAGGGGCAGGGAGAGGGACTGCTGGCTCCCTGGGCCCAGGGCTGCAGGGACCGGAGGGAAGGTGTGGCTGGGAGCCGTCCCGGGGCCTGGCTGCCATTCCGGCCCAGCTGCGCCGACTCTCACCACGGGCACCAGAGGTCACCGCTGTTGACAGCCGCACACATCTGTTCTGAGTCACGCACCCGTTCACTCCGCCTCTCGTCATTCTCCAAGTATTCCCGAGAGCCTGCTGTGCGCAAAGGGCGGTGGTGGGTTCTGGGAAAAGATCATGGTCGGTAGACCAGCCGAGGGTGGATCCTCGGGAATCACAGACCGGTGGATGAAGCCTGCTGACTGGATGCCGGGAAATTATCACATCAGCTGTAGAAAAGTGTGTGGGGAGTCAGGAGAGGCGTGCAGAGGAGGGCCCGTGGCCGCAGGAAGGGCTGGGAAACAGAGGGCCTAGTCGTCTCTCCCAAGGGCTTCCTGACCTTGACTCACAGCAGCCCTGAGCCCAGAGCCATGCAGGCCGCAGTCCCCAGAGTGGTCTAGGCCACCTCTCTTTCACAGGCCCGCTTCTGCTCCAGCGGCAAATCCCTACACCTTCAGTGAGTGCCCAGAGTGGGCCACTCCTCCCCGCTGCCAAGGCACCCGCCCGCCCCGAGCCACCATCTTCCCTCCCCTCAAATTTTGCAACCCTGTCTGCCAGGAGCCCGGCCCAGAAGCCATGGGACCCTCCCCAGGGGAGCTGCCCGTGCAGGTCCTCTGCCCCAAGCCTGCCGGGGCTCCCACCCCACTGAGCCAAGGCCGAGTGGTGACCACCGCGGCTTCCCTCACGTCCTGACCCTGACCCTGACCCTGACCCTGTCCTCCTCTCCAGAAGATGTGTATCTGATCCCGCTATTCTGCAGACACACCAGGCACACCCTGCCCCTGGGCCTTTGCACGGGCTATTGCCACTGCCTGGAAAAGTCTTCCCCAGACGCCCAGAGACCGAGCCCTCTCTTTGGAGCTTTCCTCAAACGTGCCTCCTCAGCACAGCCTCCCTGGGTCACCCAGCCACACGCTCGCCTCCTGCCCTCAGCTGCTTCACGCTCCCCATCCCAGGTCTGTTCCTTCTCCTCAGCGCTTCTCAGTAGCTAGCCTCCCGCCTGTCGCCTGTTCCTCCTGTTTGACTGGACGTCCCAGGAAGACACGTTTCCATCTGCGTGTCCCTGGTGCGTCCCAGTGCCTGCCAGGGCAGGCTTCGGAGGCGCTTGGGCGGGCATGAGGGGCAGGGGCTGGCTGTCCGTCTGCAGATGAGACTGCGCTCCACCGCCTGCGCGGCCTGCAGCCTGCCCACGGGTGTGCTCTGGACGCTCAGAAAGTCCCTGCTGAGGGGGAAGGTCATGGGGTGGGGTGACGCGCAGAGACAAGGGCAGAAGGACGAGGGCTCAGTGGCTGCAGGGCTTTCCACAGAGGCGGGGAGTTGGGAGGGGATGAGCTCAGCACAGGGGCCAGCAGGGCCCCCTAAAAGGCGGGACTGGCCCCCCAGGTCCCAACGGTGGGTGCAGGAATCGAGAGAACGCCCCCTCTGCTCGGCCCTCAGCCCTCGAGGAGCCGAGTGTGGACTCACCTGCCCACTCCCCTACCTGAGTCCCTCTTCTCCCAAGGTCACCCTTCAAGGTCAGTCGGGTGGGGCATCCTAGCCCCCTTCCCAGCAGAGGCCCTCTCTCAGACGGAGGGGCAGGGCCTGTGGTTTCCGGTCACCGGTCGGGGACGGAGTGTCACACTGTGTGCCTGTCCCTGGCCGGGGGCCCCGTGTCTCCATTCTTCAAATTGCTCTACGGTATCGGTCAGCAGATGCGGTCAGCCCACTCCCCCCACCCCCACTGCAGAGACTGCCGTGTCTTGGCAGAGAGGATGGTGAGGATGAGCAGTCTGGGGTCCTGGAGACGGGGTGCCATCATGATTGCAAATCAGCCTCCTTCCTACATCCCCTCTGGAGCCTGCACAGGGCCCAGTCCCCTCCACAGGCCACCACGCCGTCCGCACCCACTCCCCGCCCAGCTGGGCCTCCGCCTCCCTGCACAGCCCCTCTCCTTGGCCCCGCCCGGCCATTGGTCCTGTCGAGGGCCCCGGGCTGGCACTGGCGTGCGTGACAGGGCAGGAGCCTCTCTTTTTAGGAACCACTCTGCATGTATTGGCTTTATCGACTGATGCTGGAATGGCTGTTGCCACGGCAGCAAGCGCTCCCACTGCAGTGGAGGATGGTGGGAAACTCAGGGGCTGTGAAAGGAATAGAGAGAGCGGAGGGAGGGAGCATTCCAGGATGATGGTTTAAAGGGACCTCCCCACAGCTGTGGCGAGACCCTTCAGAGATGGACAGGGGAAGGGGGGCGGGCAGACAGACAGGACTGGCCCCCCGGACTCAGCACTGAATTGGCCCAGGAGATGATGCAGAAGTGTCTTCCGTCTTGTAGACTGACAGGTGGTGCTTCACGCAGAGGGAGGGGGAGGCGGGCTCGTGTGTCCTTTCTGGAAAATACTCTCTTCTGGAAGAAGGTGAGATTTCAGGAGCCGATTATTGAGGGAAGGGAACGGACTTGGGGTCCGGGGCATATGACGCCCCTTGAGAGGAGACACAGGGGAATAAAGACAGGGGCCGGGACCAGGCGGAAACCCAGGAGCCAGCGATCGAGATCGGAAGAGCGT
>NW_011495075.1:336686-338109 GCF_000754665.1 Bison bison bison
AGCCAGCGATCGAGTGAGGGCAGCCACGAGGAAGGGGCTCAGGCCTGGGCAGGGGGCACCGAGATCAGGAGGGCAGCGGGCAGAGCAACAGCCAGAGCAGGGCCAGAGCAGCTCCCGAGACCAGGTGGGGAGGAGGGGACTGCACACAGGGTGCAAAGACACTGGCCGAACCGACCGGAGCGCAGCAGGGCCTCGGTCCACAGCGGCACCCCGGCCGGGATGGGCCACGGCGCCAGGCCGGCAGCGGGGCGCCAGCTCGCCCGTCTGCCTCGGAGGAGACGGAGTCCGTGTGCGCCAACACAGTCCCCTGGGGCAGCAGGGAACAGTGTCCCCCGATTCTCGAGCTGCTGGTTTTGGGGACAGTGAGACCCCCTCATGACTGAATTCACTGTGTTGTGTGCAGGCTAGAGAAGACCTCTGGGTGAGGCTGGGGACTTGGGAGGCTGTTGTGATTTCAGGACAAGTGGCTTGTGTCGGGGAACGGCGGGCTTGTCACCCAGACCTTTGGTGCCGACGGTGGCACTGGATCCCATCCTCCAGCTGGGAGGGTCTGGTCTTGAGCACACGTGTCTCCCGTGTGCCCAGGGGGTAAGACCTTCTGACCAGCCTCCCTCCTCTGCGCAGGCCCGTAGGCCTGTCTGCGCAGTGCCCTCTGCCGAGGGACCATCTAGTGAACTCGCACCTGCTCCGGCCTCCACCCCGCTGCTGGCCACCCCCACCTCCGGCTCCCTGCCCCCCTGGTCTGAACCCTTCCCTACTTATGCTGATCCTACTCCAGGAAGCTTCCGAGAGTCCCTTCACGCGTCCTCCCACCTGTCACACCCACTCACATGTATGGGGGACGGCCCAAGTATGTGCTGGAGTTTGGAGTCACAGCAGCAGGGTGACGGGGGCCTGCCCCGAGGTTCAGAGCCCCCTCGGTCCTCCTGGAAAGAGCACTGCGCACCTCTGTCCGCATGTGCAGGACACGCCGCTGGGCCTGGGTGCTGTTTCCCAGGAACGGGAGCAGCCTGGTCAGAGTCCCGTTTGTTCTCTGCGGGCTCTGCCGACACCGAGCCCCCAAGGCCAGCACCGCCACCTTCTCTGTTTCTCCAAGGCCCAGTCAAGGGTCCATGTCGCTCAGCAAACGCCCTTCTGCCTGAGCCGTCTGTGCTCAGTCTGTGGCCAGCGCATCCACGCCACCACAGGCCTTGGGCCCGCAGGCTTTACGTGTCTCGGTCAGGACCCGGGACCCTGCCAGCACCCAGGAGCCATGCATGGGGCAGGCCCGGAGCCCCACACCCGGGCCTCCAAACCCGTCACCATCTGCTCCACCAAGGTGCCGGGAGACAAGCTCTGTCTGAGCATGGGAGCCGGCTGGGCGGTAGGGGACAAACAGGTACACAAATGCCTCGCACAGGCAGGCGTGCCCCGAGCTGAGCTG
>NW_011495075.1:338209-338821 GCF_000754665.1 Bison bison bison
AGGGAGCCTGGGCAGTGTCGCGTCTCCTGAGGGCCAGGAGTGTCCAGTCCTCCTTGGGGCCAGCCCCATCAGCCTTCAGTCTCCATCCCTGCACACCACCCTCTTCCCGGGGCGGGTAGGGGTGGCTAAGGAAACATCTTTTTATTGGCTTTGCAGCCCCCACCACTGCTCAGGCAGGCGAGAGAGAGTCTAGGGCCGATCCGTCCTGATGCCCTGGGTTTGATGGAGCTCTTCCCAGGTCCAGTCCCTTTAACTCTGAGGCCGGTACTGTAGTCCCGGGAGAGAAGCCAGAGATCCAGGGGCTGCAGTGCAGTGACTTTGACAAGGTCACGCAGTCAGACCCAGACACCAAGATCAGCCCCCTTCTCCACCGGAGGCCCCTCCCCAGTCCACGAGGCCAGCCTCTCCAAGCCGCCCCGGCCCCGTCCTCCGGAGGCGTCCCCACCTCAGGAGGGCAGCCTTGAGCCTCGCAGAGGACGGGAGGTGGGGCGGGAGCGCCCCAGACGTGGGGGCGGGGAGCCGGCGCCCCGACATGGCTTCTCCACCCCTCCCAGCGTCTCCCCCAGGCCCGCTCAGCCCACTGTCCCTCCGAGTCCCGAGCCGCTAAGCCTC
>NW_011495075.1:341097-342788 GCF_000754665.1 Bison bison bison
GTGGGGTGGGTGGGGACTGGACACCCGCAAAGCCGGAGGCGCGGGGGCCTGAAGGCCTGGCCTCCGCAGGGACCCTTGGGGCGCGGGTGGGGGCGAAAGTCGAAGGGCCACCTCATACCCCACCCCGTGCCGAGCGCTGCCCGCAAAGAGCTTACAGTCTAAAGGGGCGACACGGATGATGAAGGAGAAAAGCAAGTAATTCAGGCCAAAAGGAGGGCTATGGAGAAAATGGGGGTGCAGGAGAGGGCCTGGGAGGTGAAGACCTGCCTCAGCCCCTCGGAAAAGGGGCTGTTGAGTCGTGACTGAGCCAGAGGAGGCGCAGGGCTGAGGGTCGTCTGGCTGAGGTGGGTGGGACAGAACAGGGGAAGGTGTGGCCTGTCTGGGGGAGGGAAGGGACAGGCAATCAGAGGGCAAGCCCCCCTTTCAAGGTCAGGGCTCCCCAGGCCTGCAAGTCCCCAAACTGCCCAGGACCGGGCTGCCTGGCCGAGGCCCTTCTCGAGAGACAGTGACCACAGAGACCCTGACAGACAGTCCTGGAGCTGGTGGGGGAGGGGCCGGGGGAGAGAGCCAGGGCTGAGCTGCAGCCCCTCACACCCCTGAGCACCTGCTTGTCTCAGAGAGGAGGGAGATCGAGAAATGGAGGGTCAGACCCTGGTCCGGGGTGCAGGAGCCTCTTGGAGTCACCCTGAGCCCGTAGTGGGAGACAGAATCTGCGGATCCCTGAGTCGCAGGTCTGCATAGGGGGCCTGATGGAAGGATGGGGGTCGGTAGGTGAAGAGGGGCCTGGCCAACCTCTATATGCTGGGCACAGGCCCCCAGACCAGTCACGGCAGAGCTGGTGGGGGAGAGTGGACAGTGGGGCAAACGTCCTGGACTGACCACAAGTGGGGCTGATGAGTGGACAGCCCCAGGAGAGCAGGGCATTGAAGAGGGGGTGGGGGGCGTTGGAGGAGCAGGTGACCCCAGGCAGAGCCGCTGTTGTGAGTGGGGTGGGGGGGCCCCAGAGCCCACGGAGGTGCCTGGGTTGTCAGGCGCCTCTAGGTGGTGGTGAGAGACACAGGTTCCACACCTGTGAGCTCAGCGTCGGGACACGCCCACCCTGGGACCATCCCAGACCCCGAGAGCTGCCCAGCTGGTTCCTAGGGAGGCAGCCCCACATGAGAGCCTTTCTGAAACGAAAGGGAATGAAAGCTGGTCACGGCTTCCCAGAAGTCAGCTGGGGCCCAGATGGTCTGGGCGGGCGCCCTGCCCTTCCCTTGCTCTGGGAGCTGCCAAAGAACGAGGGTCCCACTGGGAAGGCCTGGAAACTTGGAAGGCCGGGGGGTGAGCGTCTGGAGGAAAGGGGCCCATCGTAGGGCTCAGATGCCTTTGGGCCCTGGTGGGCAGTCCACCGCAGGCTCCTCCTCCAGGGTCCACACCTCCCAGGTGAAGGTCACAGCCGGCCTGGGGCGGGGCCGCCGGGAGTCTGCAATCTGCCGCCCTGCGCAGACGTCCTGAGCTGCAGGACCTCCGGGGCCTCCTCTGCAGCTCAGGTTCCCCACTTGGGAAGGGTGCTACCCTAAGGGTCAGGACCAGGGAGGGGTGCAGATTGAGGCAAGCAAAACTTGACGATGCCCCCCCAGGCCTGAGAGCGGGTGCTGAGAGCCGTGCACACGCTGTCCCATCCTGACCTTGACTCCCTTGGAGGCACC
>NW_011495075.1:342888-344102 GCF_000754665.1 Bison bison bison
GGCCCCGCTCGCGCCCAGCCTGGGGAAGCCAAGCCGGATCCCGCGCGGCCCCTACGCCGAGGTCAAGCCGCTCAGCAAAGCTCCCGAGGCGGCCGTGAGCGACGACGCCAAGTCGGACGACGAGCTGCTCTCCAGCAAGGCCAAGGCGCAGAAGGGCTCCGGGCCCGCGCCCCCCACCAAGGGCCAGGAGGAGCGCGCCTTCCTCAAGGTGGACCCCGAGCTCGTGGTGACCGTGCTGGGAGACCTGGAGCAGCTGCTCTTCAGCCAGGTGCTGGGTGAGTCCGCGTCCCGCCCCTCCCCTGTCGTTCCCTTTGCGCTGCCGGGGAAGGTCGGGGAGAAGCCTCACTCCGCTGTCCCCTCCCCGCTGCGGGGCTCTGCGGACCCCGGGCGGGCTGCGCCCAGACACTGCGCCCAGATGTCCCCGACTGGCCCATCCCCAGGTGCATGTGGCCGAAGTGCGCCTCGGTAGGTATGGATGTCCCCGGGCCGGAGCCCCGGCTCGGCGCTGGCCTGTCAGAGGTGAGATTGGACAATGAGGTTGCCGGCCTTAACTTCTCAGAGATAGGGCCCATCAGCTTCCTGGAATCTTAAAGCTTAGCGTCCTCATCTGGCAAAATCTGGGGGCTGGTGGAGACCACAGCTGCGTCGTGGTCTGTTCTGGGCTGAAGCGCATCGCCGGGGGAGCGCCGGGTGGGAGCCGGGGTAGAGGCCAGATGTGGGGGACAGAGGTGAGCGCTGTTCCGCCGCGAAGCAGCGCTGAGGCTCCGCTTCCTCTGTGAATCCCCGGCGGGAGCGCGCGTCGGATTTCTCGGGTGTGGGTGTTTGGCAGGGAGATGTTCCTGGGGTCTGGGGGCCGGCGGGCAGCCAGCTGCGCGCATCTGGACGCGCGACCTGTACCTCGGCCCGGCTGTGGCCCGCACCCCCACCCCACCTCACCCACCCCCCGGTATTCAGCGCGTGGGGAGAGGTCTGGGGGTCATGCGGAGACTCCCCGCTGACCGGGAGGCCTTATTTTTTCGGCTAACGGGAACCGGCCGGGCGGGGAGGAGGAACAAAGCTCGCTGGCGGAGGAGGCGCGGAGAGCTGCTCCATTGTTCTCCGACCTGAGGAGCCTGAGCCGCAAACCTGGAGCAGGCCCGGGGCTGCGCCCGCTCTCTCGGGATGCGGCGCCCTGGGAGGGAGGCAGCCGCGAGGTGCGGGGCAAGGTGGTGCCC
>NW_011495075.1:345309-347363 GCF_000754665.1 Bison bison bison
AAGAGGGAGGTTGGGGGCGGTAGGGGAGAGCACGTGCAGGATCTCCTCCTGCTGAGGCAGGAGAGCGTGGGCTCTGTCGTGGGCGGGCTGCGGGCTCACCCGAGGGCTCTGGCTCCAGCAGCGTCCAGGCTCTCACCGCCAGCACTGCTTGTTTGCCATACAGCTCTTCTCCAGCGCCACCCGGCCAGAGCCCTGCTGGGCGCGGCTCAAACCCGCGTCAGATCTATTTTCAACATCCTGATGATAGGTCCAGGGCTGTGTGGGCGGTACCGCACAGTCTTCTAATCTGGGCCTGGACTGGCTGCCCGGCGCTCACCCCTGTGCCTCGGGTGCGCAGGCCTGGGGTGTGGTCTGGGCGCCCAGGTTGTCTGCAGGGGGTCCAGTAGGGGGTGCTGCCTTTGGGGGTGGTCAGCTGAAAAGTGCTGGTGTTTTCTGGGAGAGCCAGACTGTCAGGTGTGGCCCTGGCTTGCGAGAGGAGGTGGTGAGGGTTGAGAGTGCAAGCCAGGCAAGTGTGGCGAGGAACCGGTGTCTGGACATGAGCCCCAGGGCGTGGGTGGGGCTGGGAAGCTGGAGGTGCAGAGGATGGCGGGTCACGTGGGACGGTGCACACAAACGCCTGCACACTCAGCCTCCAGCAGCAGCACACAAGCCGAAGGTGTGTGTGTGCACGCCTGCCTGTGGACTGGCCAGGCTTGAAAGGGTCTGAAACACGGCCAGATAGACCCCCAGGTAGAGACCGCACTGGGGCTCACCGGTTCCTTCCCAGAAAAGTCCTGTAAGGCTGCTTCTCCAGGACCCCGGCTTTCTCTGCCCTTGGTGACCTGCTGAGCAGGCCTTCCCTCGGGGGACGCTGGCAGCCCCTTGGGAAGCCTGGCTTCTCTGGGCAGGACTCTTCACCTGACATGGGGCACAGACTCCGACATCTCGGGCTGGGATCTGATCCGCCATGGGAATCAACAGACCCAGAGAAAGTGATGGCCTACTGAGACTGGCCCCCATGGATCACGTGGGGTGAGAGGTTCTTGTTCCTTAGGGTTAATAGGTCACCCCATGCCCAGTGACCCTGTGCTTACAACTGGACGAACGCCGACCCTGGACGGTGGGTCATCCTCCTGAGTGCAGGATCAGGGCCTGACCTTGACCTCTCTGGCGCCAGCTGCCAGGAGCCTCAGGAAGCTCCCCTCCCTGCGGGGTGAGCACGACTCCACCGAGCCCGGGGCTGCTGTCAGGCAGCTGCCGGGATGGAGCTCATTCACTCCATGAGTTGTGGCTCATTCGCTCTCCACTGCCCGTGTGTGGGTGAGCCGACAGGAGGCCCCTCTCACCCCTGCAGGGAGCAGGCGGGCAGGGCAGCCTGGAGCCCCTCAGCGTGTGGGGCGGGTGTGGTGTCCCGGGTGCGAGGGGACACCATGGACGAGCCACCTTGGAAAGAAGGTCGGGTCCTGGCAGCGGAGATGAGAGGGACTGGGCTCAGGAGGAGAAGGGGATGGGGGCTTCCTTGGGGCTCCATCTGGCTGGGGGAGATGGGAAAGGACGTGGGTGGGCAGGTGGGGGGCTCCCTGTGGCAACCACGACAGGCCCCGGGCAGGCCCTTGGAGGGGGGAGGTTGGGGCTGGCCCCCACAGGCCCCTGACGGTGTCCCGAGCCTGGCATCGGTCCAGGAGAGGTGCTGAGTGGGAACTAGGCGGCCCAGCGCCTCCCGGCTTCCGTGTCTGTGTGCCGAGCAAAGGCGCCCTTTGCAGCCCCTGCCGTTTCCGGGGAGGAGGGGGAGCAGCAGCAGCTCTGAGGAGGCCCGAGGGGTCAGTGCTGCCCCCCAGCCCCGGGAGAGCCCCGACCCACAGCCCCCGGCAGCGCAGAGCGGGACTGCATGGGGCAACACCAGCACGTGAGCCGGAGGGGGTGACAGAGTGACCTGACGCGAAGCCCCGCCTGCGCGAAGAGACGCGCACATAGGGGGGTAGGGTGGGCCGCCCCTCTCGGCTGCAGCCTACCTGCTGCGTCCCGAAGACTTCCTGAAGGAGCTGGAAGTTGGGATAAAGGAATCCGTGAACTCT
>NW_011495075.1:347463-348343 GCF_000754665.1 Bison bison bison
ACAGTGAAGTTGTGTGGCGGAGCCACCCACCTAAAGCCGAAATTACTCCCTCGTAGCATTGTAGGCAGGTGGGTGTTCTGTTTACACACTCCCGGTGACAGAGGGCTCACTACCTCATTTTCCTGGAAAGCACTCGTTGTTAGAAAGGCCGCTGAGCCGATTTTCTGTCTCCGAAGAACCTCCACCAGCGTGGAGGCCACAGACCGTCCCCCGGGTCCTCACGGGTCAGGCCGGCCGCCTGTCAGATGCCTGTGCACATCTCCTCCCGTCTTTTCTCCCTTCCCTGTCTTTTCTTGTGGAGTGAGACTTGCAGAGGAGGGGCCGAGCAGTTCCCCCCGATTCCTGGACCCCCACCTCCTGGTAACATCCGCACCCCAGCACCTGGCCGACCTGGGGTCCATCCCACAGCGTCCCCCTCGTCCCTGTGCTGGCCAGCCAGGGGAAGATGGGTGCCATGTGCTTCCCACTTGTGCTGGCCGACTTCCTCCCCCCGCGTCTGCGTTACCCGGGTGTGTTCGATGTCCTCAGGGCCTGCCCTCTCCCACACGGGAAGGCGGGGGGCCGGGCACAGCTCCCTGGCCCCAACGGGCAGGCCCTGCTCTGGCATAGAAGCCCCTGGAAGGCTGGGTCAGCCCTCAGCAGACTCCCACACCTTCCCTCGCTGTGGCTCCTGGGGACCTGGCCCTCAGGGAGAGGAAGCCAGAGCCCCTGGCCCAGCGTCGCCTCCTGAGCAGCAGGCACAGGGCCAGGCTGGGAGGACGCTCTGGGGATGGCGTCTGTGCCCAGGCTGTGTCCGGGGCAGCCGCAGCCTGCATGCCTGGAGGACCGGTGGGCCTGGCTCTATCTCTGACGGGCACCTGTGCCTCTGGCAGGAGAAGAG
>NW_011495075.1:348696-349586 GCF_000754665.1 Bison bison bison
CTGCCTCTGAGCCAGAGCAGCCCTGGCTGGTCAGGGACTGGATTCCAGCCACTTTCTCACACTCACACAGAGATTGGGTTTCCTGCTGAAATCGAATCTCTGAATCAGAGTCCCCAGCTTCTCAGTGCAATGTGTCTGCGGCGGCTCTGTGCGTCCCCCTCTCTTGGTAGGTCCTGGGAGGAAGCACACAGAGCACGGTGGTCAGATCCACAGGCTGCGGGCAGACACCCCAAGGTCAGGTCCTGCCTCCGGGTTGCTTGGCCTTGAGGCCAGTCGGCCCTCCTGAGCTTTGGCTTCCTCACCTGTTCAGCAGGTCGGATCGCCTTGCGGGCCGCCACCAGGATTAAATGAGATCTTTACTCATCTGAGGCTGCCTCGCTGGTACACATCTGCCCCCTCCTCCCTGCAGCTGGGTGGGTCTTGGGGAAGGAGGCCCTGTCCTCGGGGGGCACCAGGCAGACCTGGCCAGGGCTCTTTGTCCTCAGACCCCTGTGTTCTGGGCCCTTCCTCCTCGGCCTTTGAGAGCCCTCAGCCTCCCCCGACCAGAGCGCCCCTTCTCTCCTTGGTGTGTCCTTGGAGCCTGCCTCCGCTGCTCCATCTCACCCTGGCCGTGCCCCCAGGTGGCCTGGTCCTGTCTGTGAGCTCTGGGGGCTTCTCCCCAGGGCGCTCCCTCTGCAGACACCACCAAGCTGCAGACAGGCAGGTTTCCTGCGGCCTTTCGTTTGCATTTGGTGAAAAGACCGCAGCACCCTCCCAGCGGTATTTCTTCCTCCCCACCTCCTGCTTTGCTGAGCTCGGGGCCGCCCGGGTCCCGGGTCGGCCTCCTGGGTACCACCCTGGCTCCCTGCGCCTCCAGCACGCTCCCTCCTGCAGCTGGTGGGGGTCCCCCC
>NW_011495075.1:349686-351025 GCF_000754665.1 Bison bison bison
CCCCAAACAACAGAGGGTGGGGTCTCGTCTCCACTGCAGCTCTTCCCCACCCTCTGTTGTTTGGGGGGGCCGCCCAGCTGGTCTGTGTCTGTGCCTCGGGTGCTGCCGTGGGTTCCGCCGTCCCAGGAACTGCGTGTCTGGCTTTGTCCTGGGGCTTGGACTTCGCAGGAGGCCTAGGGTTCAGGGTCACTCAGCAAGTTTAAGCAGAGCTGGACGCGACCGAGGCCGACTCAGGCCATTCAGACCCTCCAGCCTCTAGGGTAGGAGCTGCGTCTGCCCCGCGGCTACAGACAGTCTAGACTGCAGGCTGAGGGCCCTGAGCCTCTGTTGGTGGGAATCCATTCTCTCCAGCCCCCTGCAGATGTCCCTGCCTCCTGTCGCTGTCCTGCCCGAGCAGCAGACAGACGGGCGGTCACAGGGCAGCCGTGGCTGCAACAGCCAGAGCTGCCGGCATGTTCCTGGGGAGGGGGCTCCTCCGTGGACTGGAAGGTCGTGGCCATAAGAAGGACAGGGCCAGCCGGGAGGAAACGGGCAGGGACCCACAGTCAGCCTGGGGTCAGCTGTTCCCCCAGGCCCTGCGCCTGTGGGCCCTGGGCCCATCCGCCGTAGCTGTGGAGAGGGAACACACCCCGTCAGCCTCAGCCTCCCTGGTGGCCAGAGCTGGGTCAGACTTGCCCACCCGCCGCTCCGCAGGGAAGGGCAGGCGGGCTGTGGGCTGCTCTGCAGGAACAGCCCCGTCTGCCTCTTGGGGCCCAACTCCCTCTTCTGTGCCTGCATCACTTCTCCTCCGTCAGTATTCCTGATTTTAGATCACTGTGTCTGCAGGACGCGGGAGAGGGGCTGATGGAGCACTAGCTTCACGGAGGATCCGGAGGGACGTTAGCTTCACGGAGGATCCGGGGGGACGTTAGCTTCACGGAGGATCCGGGGGGACGTAGCGTCGTGGAGGATCCGGCGGGGGAGAGGGGGAGTGTTAGCTTCATGGAGGATCCGGGGGATGTCGGCTTCATGGAGGATCCGGGGGGAACGTTACCTTCGTGGAGGATCCGAGGGACGTCAGCTTCATGGAAAGCCCAGGTTGTAGTAGTACCTGTCACTCATTGGGTGACGCACAGCAGGCACCGTGCTGAGCGCCGTATTGATTCACGTAACTGTCAGCTTGGTGAGTTCAGTGCTGCTTTTATCCTCATCTCACCCATGAGGAAGCTGAGAGGCTCAGTAACTTCCCCAGAGCCGCCCAACCGGGAGAGGAGCAGCCTGGGTGCCCTGCCTGGCAGAGGGGCTCGAGCAGCCTCCGTACCCGCGACGCTCCCGGGCCTCCGGCAGGCCCTCTGGGCGG
>NW_011495075.1:351125-352492 GCF_000754665.1 Bison bison bison
GCGTGCGGGGCCTGTGTCCACGCCGCCTCCCCACGTGCTGGTCCTGGCTGAGCTGTGGCCGTGTGAGAGCTGCAGGGGCCGTCCTTGGCTGGAGCCTCGTGTCTGGGGCGCTGCCTAGGGTAACAGAAGAGCATGAGCTTGGGGTCGTGCAGAGGGGGCCAGGAGGGGTCCTTACCTGCTGGCCGCCCCTTGCCCTCCCTGAACCCGTCCTGCGTGTGTAGGGTGGGGTGAGGGATTAAAGAGAGGTGTGAGCTCAGGGCCTCTGGCATCCCTGGAGCCCAGAGTCAGTTCTGTTGCCGCCTCCTCCGCAGGCCCCAGACCCTGGTTCCTCGTCCTGGTCCTTCGTGGTGGCTCCCAGGGGTGGTCGATGATCCAACAGCATCACTGGTGGGGCGGCGTCAGTTCAGCCCAGGAAGTCTAGTTCAGACTCTGGCTTCTGGGGCCAGCCTGCGGAGGGGACTCAGCACTCGAGGTCTTTCAGGGCTGGGGGCCGCCAGTGGGGTTTCCAAGGGGAGGGGCGTCTTCTGCTCGGTGTTCTTCCACACACACCTGGCTCCTCACCTCCTGAAGGTGGACCTGCTCTTGTGCCCTGGTCCACCTGGCAGGACGTGGTGCCCAGGCTCGGGGCTCCTCTGTCCCAGGCTCAGCCCATCTCTCCGTGGGTGGGGGCCTGAGCCTCACGGGACAGAAGGGATGCACAGTCTCCAGAAATCAGCTTCGCCGTTTTTAAGGTCATTTATCAGCCAAGTGCCTGTTAGACTTTGATAAAAAGAAAATAGCAGAAGCAGCATGAAAAGGCATTGGAGGTCAGCGGGGCGGGGGGCAGAAGGGGCGCCTTATGTTCAGGTTCGTCCCTTTGCCTAGACTTTGGCTCTGGCCTGGGGCTTGTCCACATCGAGGAGGAGTTGGCAACACCCTCACTCCTGGGAGGGTGGGGACTCAGGCCGACCCCGAGCTTTGTTCTGCTCTGTTGCCTCTACCCCTCAGGTCCCCTGGGACAGTCCTGCCGGGTTCCCAGGCCCTCCTTCGGCCAACAACCCCTCTGGTGGTCCTCGAAATGTCCTGCAGGGCTGAGTCGTAGAGTCCGCCCCGCTGGCTGATTTTCGCTCAGCTGGGAGCAGGTCTGGGCAGGAATGAGGCCGAGAGGTCCTGGCTCGTCCCTCGTCTCAGAGGACGGGTGACGGGCGATGCTGACCCAGCACTGGGTGCACGCGCCAGCCTGGGGCCCCGGTGTTGGGGCCAGCGGTGGGGGCCACTGGCCTGGTGTCGGGTGTGATGTCCAGTGGGGGACAGGAAGGGGTTTGCCTGATGACACAGCCTGCCTCTGAGCCAGAGCAGCCCTGGCTGGTCAGGGACTGGATTCCCGC
>NW_011495075.1:353615-357138 GCF_000754665.1 Bison bison bison
CTCCCCCCCTTAAAAAAAAAAAAAAAAAATCGCACGTTATCTCGAGCCACTCTAGGCATAGAAACATGAGTCTGGAAGAGAAGACAGATGGGGTGGGGATGCGGTGAGGGCAGCCCAGAACGGTCCTCTGTCTCCAGGGTTGGTCGAGGGCTGCCTGAGCCCAGGAGGGAAGGGGGAGCAGGGCTGATGTCCTGTCCAGGCCTGGCCTGGGGCCCCAGCAGTGGGGTCTCCACAAAGCAGACCCTTCTTTCTCTTCGTGGATGTGAGACTCGTGGGGGAGACCACTTGAACACGTGGTCACAGAAGGGCGCTCTCATGTCACACTGGTCAGTGCTGGGTGGGAGGAGGATGGGGGCCTTGGCTGGTCCTGGGGGAAGGCCCTGGGCCAGGCCTGCAGGAGCCGGCCCGGATGGGGGCGTGTGCAGCGGTCCAAGGTGGAGCGCGTTCCGGTGTGCGGGGAAGAGAAGCTCAGGGGGAAGGGAGGGGGCTGGCACGAGGCTGGACCCGGCAGGGCCTGGTTAGGGTTGGGATTCTGAATCTCATCCCCGCGTCCAGTGGGAAGACGGGGAAGTGGGGGGACTGACGCCAGGCTTGTGTTGTTCAGAAGGGGCTCCGGCTGCTGTGGGCGTCAGCCAGAGGAGGCAGGTGCCCCAGCGCTAAGGCTCCAGTCGGAGCCTCCGGGCAACCCTGCAGCGGCCTGGGGCCAGGGGAGGGGGTGGGGGCAGCGAGTAGGACCCCCAAGCCGCACAGATGGACACCGAGGAAGCCGGGCTGTCGTTTTGCCTGGACACTGAGTTTCTTCAATGCAAAACAGGTGCACCTGAGAAAAACATCTTGTTGTTTATAATAATGGCTTTTTTAAGATGGTGAGCTTGTCTCAACTGAACTTACAACGTCTGTGATTCATGCAAACCGGCCTCCGGAGGCGGGTGCAGTGGATGTCCTGAGCTGGGGACGTGTGGGCCCGGCGGAAGAGGTGCGGTTGTGGTGACCAGGCTGCAGATGTTGGTGGTCCTGCTTCTGGTGGAGACTCAGGGGATGGGAGTACCCGGCCGCCCCGTGCACGCGAGCCAGGCCCTCGTGGTGCTGGTGATCTCTGCCCCAGACTGGCCAGGTTACTCGGGCTGAAGGTGACCGACAGAGAGTCCCCCTTCCCCGCTCCCTTAGGCAGCGCGTGTCCCTGAGCCCAGGGCCCAGCCGTGTGGTGGGGGGTGCTCCCTGGCCTCGGGGACTTGGCCGTCTCTCCAATGTAACCAAGTGCTCGGTCTTCGTGTCCACCTCACTCTGCCCATCTCGCCCCCTGTCCATACCCTCCTCTAAGGCCCTGAACGGAGGCACTCCACACATGCTCTGGGGAACTGTCTTCAAAGCTGACACCCCCTGCCACACCCTTCCCTACCCCGTCCGCATCTGTTCCTGCGCAGACCTGGGCAGCTGTTACTCTGAGCCTGATCAAGGCCTGCGACCTCCTGGGTCCTGAGTTTTCTCATCTCTTGTAAACAGAGGGTGATGTTTTCCCTTTTTAGCTCAGACCGCTGTTGGGTCACGCAGACAAGACCTCATCAAGGAAGGAGAGGGTGCGGGCTCAGGCCCCATGTGAGCCCACCATGGAGGCAGCAGACCTGCCCCTAGAGGGGCCCTTGTCTGCCAGTTCCCCGCTGGACCCCAGCCATTGGCTCTGGTGATAACCTTGGATGGTCTTGAGGGAGTAATTCTCAAAAGAGGCTTTCTCTGCTCCACCAGGAACAGGCCGGCTCCCAGGCGTGAAGCAGGAGGTGCAGGCTGTACTTGAAGCCTGGGTTCTCCCCTTCCTGCCCCCAGCCACCCCCCTTTCTCCCAGACAGAACCAAAGACTCGTTCACACAGAGGTTGTCACTGACTGACAGCCCCAGAGCAGTGGATTTTCAAGTTATTTTTTCCTATCTTGACCCCATTGGGAACACATCTTCTAGCAACTGCATTGTGTGATTTGCTACATTATGTGTGTTTGCTAGTCAAGAGGTTTTTGAAACAATACTGGGTCCAGTGCACTTAATCTTCAGTTATGTCAAACGCACGTGTGTGTTTTTCTTTAATTTGGGGTTGCACTGAACTGATTTCATGACTTAATCTTCAGTTATGTCAAACGTACGAGTGTGTTTTTTTTTAATTTGGGGTTGCACTGAACTGATTTCATGACCCACAGATAAGTGGTAACTGCATTTTGAAAGCCCTGCCCTTAAACTGCGCAGAAGGCTCTGAGAAGGGGTGTCATGGCGGGACTTAACTCCGACTTGGGGAGCAGCATCTCCCTGAGCCCCGCGCTGCTCCGGGCGCTGTGTTATAACAGACCAGCTCATCCTCACACCCACTTGCTGAGGTAGGTGTCGTGAGTGTCATTGTCCTGCCCTGGGTTCGGGCCAGGACATGCTGCTAAGTGACACACGCTCAACACTTGGGCTGCACTGGCTGCCAAGATGCCTTGGAAACAAGGTGGTCCCAGCCGGGGGGCCCACCGCCCACACCCTGGCTGTCAGAGCCAGGCTGGGGGCTTCCAGAGGGCAGGCCCGAGGACCCAGAGCAGACGGGGCGACACCCACTCCCGAGCGGACACGCGGCTGGACATCCCCCCAGCTGTGCGCAGAGTTCTGGGGTCCACGTTAGGCCCGGAGCAGAGCTCTGCCCGCTGGCCAACAGGCAAACAGGACCTCCCTGTGTGGAAAGAAAAGCCTGACTCCAGCCTTTAAAAATAATACTGGTGTTAATTTTAAACATAACGCTCTTGCAGGCTAAAAAAAAGAAAAATGAGCTTAACCACACACTTTCACTGTTTTTTAATGAGTTTATTGTTGTAGGCTCTGTGAGGATGCAACAAATGTCTTGAGAATTTATTTCAGAGCACAGTACGTGTGTCCCCATGTTCCGTGGGCTGCTTTTAAGATCTGAGCCCAGCGCTCCTGACGTGTGGGCAGCAGGCCCGCAGATGGGCCTCTGCAGATGAGCAGGAAGCGGGTGTTGCGGGAAGCACACACTTGTCAGATGGATCCCTGGGGAGGAGCTGGGGCAGAGGGGAGGGGGACAGGGGCTGAGAGGCTGGACCTCAGGCCCCTGCCCAGAAAGCGTGAGGCCCCCACGGCCCCGCCTCCCTTTTCCAGCTGGAGCATCAAGCCTGCTGCCTGCCCCCACACTCATCCCTGCCTCCTCAGAGTTCAAAGCCAGAAACAGGCCTCTGGCCTCACAGGCGGAAGGTCCCAGAGGAGAGACCTGTTAACAGGGCACAGCTGTGCCCCGTGCAGGGCGCCCAGGGAGGCTGGACCGGGCCTGCTGCCCAGGGGCCGCGCACAGAGGCTGCAACCTGAGGGAAGGCTGAGGAGTCGGCCTCCGAAGCCAGGCAGGCTCGGGGAGGACCCCTGAAGGGGAGGGGCAGGGCCTGGGAGGAGCGCATCGCAGCCGGGAGGACTGTGGGGAGGAGCCGGTGAGGGGCTGCCCAGACCACTGTGGTCCTCGTCTGTCCTCTGCTGGGGTTCCTGTGAGCCTTGCTTGA
>NW_011495075.1:357238-357901 GCF_000754665.1 Bison bison bison
GTCCTTCGTGGTTTGAGGTATTTATTCCCGAGTGGCCAGCTCGGGCTTCAGGCGCAGCGTGCACCCCAGAAGGAGGCAATGGCAGCCCCCTTTGAACCAGGGCTGAGGCCAGCTCGGGAGGCCCGAGGCCCTGCTCTGCAGACTGTAGTGTCCCCGCGGCCGCACCTCCCCCCCGAAACTGCACCTCCCGCAGCAAGCAGCGCCCACAGCGTAGAGGGGCTTCCTGGATGCAGCCCTTGTGCCCGGTCCTGACGCGGGAACCTCGAGGGCAGGGAGGATAGGAGACCGGAGGCCAAGGGAGCGGCTGCCCAGGCTTGTGCTCGGGGCCCTGTGCGTGCAGCAGCTTGTTCGTCTCCCTGTCAGTCTCTGGGGTGCAGCACCCCCTGCCCCCATGGCACAGGCGAGGAGCTTGAGGCCAGAGAGGGGGGTCGCTCTGCTGCAGGGTAGCGGTGTGGCCGGAACTGTCTCCTGGGGCGGGGTGGGGGGGGGCTTCCCAGTGACATCAGCCTCCCTGAGACGAACGAGACCAGGGAGTACGGAAGGGCCTCAGCGGCAGTTGCGTTCAGCTTTCTGATACCATCCCACCCGCGACCAGAGAGGCTGTTTACAGAGCCCAGGCTTCATTCCCCCTGTGATTCCCCCTCACCACATGGGGACTTCCCT
>NW_011495075.1:358001-358511 GCF_000754665.1 Bison bison bison
CTGTCCTCTGCTGGGTTTCCTGTGAGCCTTGCTTGACAGATAAGCGCGAGGGCCCTTCTCAGCTGCAGACGCGGAGCCAAGTTCAGTCGCCATGGTAACCCTCTGGTTGCTATGGAAACTTGTCGAAAACCAAAAAGTACTTTGGGGGAGGGGTCTCAGCTGCCATCAGGGCCTCCATTCGGAGGATGCAGGTCGCTCCTCGGGGTCCTCCTTCAGGGGCGCTTCTCTGGACGCGGACCAGGGCGTGGGGACCGTAGTGGGTGGTACCCAGGGGCACCAGGGCTCTGCGGCCAGACAGCCCCGTGTCTGGGGCACACCTCACAGCCTCCCCCAGGGCCAGCCCTGACTGTGGACACAGCCCTGGAGCTGCGGGCTCCCTGCCTGTCCACACCCCTGCCCTGCCTGCACTTACAGCTGACCAGTCACTGGGTGGGTGGGCGGCCTGGCTCCGCGGTGCCACGCTGCCACCACCATCTCGTTCCTCGGGCAGCGGGAGCCACGGGCGGCCAG
>NW_011495075.1:358815-360246 GCF_000754665.1 Bison bison bison
ACTTCCCTCCCAACCCCGGAGGAGGCCGGCCCTGCCTGGAGCCGGATGGGGGTGGCCAGCCCCTCCCCTCCATCTGCTCCCTGCCTTCAGGGGTTGGGGGGCGGGCTGCTGCGGAGACGCTGGTCAGTGAGGTGCAGACGGGAGGAAGTGGGCAGGTTGCTGGAGGTCTAGATGTCCCCCCACAGCAGAGCCGCGGGCAGGATGAGGAGGAGGCCAGCTGGGGGGGAGACAGAGAGGCCACCCCGGAAGGGGCAGGAAGCCCTGTCCTGCCTGGACCCGAGTCCCCGCCCCGAGCCGCCCTCCACTGGGAGCAGCTTCCTTCAGCCCCTTCAATCTGAACCGCCGCTGGTGCTAATGTGGAGCAGCCCAGGCACTGGATCCCATTCTAAGCACTTGACGTAGATGAACTCCTCATAATAGACTCCAAGCTGGGACAGTTTTGTTCCCCTTCTGCCACTGAGGAAACTGAGACCCGGAGGTCGGCTACCTTGCCTGGAGCTGGGAAGCGGTGAACAGGGCTCTGAACTGGTATCTGGGGCTGGGGCAGCGGGGGCGTAGGCTCTGTGCTGTCGTATGGACCGTAACCTGCCTACACGATTGGGAATTCTGTACGGAGACCGGGCTTTCCTGCCCCTTGTACTTGTTTCTCCATCACTCGCTAGTTAATTTTCAAAATAGTTATTTATGTGGCTGCGTGGGGTCTTAGTTGCGGCATGTGGGACCTAGTTCCCTGTTTTCAGTTTAGTTCAGTCACTCAGTCAGTCGTGTCCCACTCTTTGTGACCCCGTGGAATGCAGCACGTCAGGGGTCCCAACACCAGCCCAGCACTCCCAACTACCAGAGCTTGCTAAAACCCATGTCCATTGAGTCGGTGATGCCATCCAACCATCTCATCGTCTGTCATCCCCTTCTCCTGCCTTTAATCTTTCCCAGCATCAGAGTCTCTTCCAATGAGTCACTTATTCGCATCAGGTGGCCAAAGTTTTGGAGTTTCACCTTTAGCATCAGTCCTTCCAATGAACACCCAGGAGTGATCTCCTTTAGGATGGACTGGTTGGATCTCCTTGCAGTCCAAGGGGACTCTGAAGAGTCTTCTCCAACACCACAGTTCAAAAGCATCAATTCTTCGGCACTCAGCTTTCTTCACAGTCCAACTCTCACATCCATACATGACCACTGGAAAACCATAACCTTGACTAGATGGACCTTTGTTGGCAAAGTAATATCTTTGCTTTTTAATATGTTGTCCAGGTTGGTCATAACTTTCTTTCCAAGGAGTAAGTGTCTTTTAATTTCATGGCTGCAATCACCATCTGCAGTGATTTTGGAGCCCAAAAAATAAAGTCTGTCACTGTTTCCATTGTTTCCCCATCTGTTTGCCATGAAGTGATGAGACCAGATGCCATGATCTTCGTTTTCTGAATGTTGAGC
>NW_011495075.1:360346-363935 GCF_000754665.1 Bison bison bison
TTTAATTCTTCTCTTTCTCCCATAAGGGTGGTGTCATCTGCATGTCTGAGGTTATTGATATTTCTCCTGGCAACCTTGATTCCAGCTTGTGCTTCTTCCAGCCCAGCGTTTCTCATGATGCATATAAGTTAAATAAGCAGGGTTACAGTATACAGCCTTGATGTATTCCTTTCCTGATTTGGAACCAGTCTGTTGTTCCATGTCCATTTCTAATTGTTGCTTCCTGACCTGCATACAGATTTCTCAGGAGGCAGGTCAGGTGGTCTGGTATTCCCATCTCTTGAAGAATGTTCCACAGTTTGTTGTGATCCACAGAGTCAAAGGCTTCGGCATAGTCAATGAAGCAAAAGTAGATGTTTTTTCTGGAACTCCCTTGCTTTTTCGATGATCCAGCAGATGTTGGCAATTTGATCAAAGGTTCCTCTGCCTTTTCTAAATCCATCTTGAACGTGTGGAAGTTCACGGTTCACGTACTGTTGAAGCCTGGCTTGGAGAATTCTGACTAGGGATCAGACCCAGGCCCCCTGCGTCGGATGTCGGTCTTAGCCACCAGACCAGCAGGGAGGCCCCCTCCATCCCTGATTCGTATCACAGGTACTCACGCTGTTTGTACTCTGAGTTATGATCCAGGTCTCCCTTTCTGTTCTGTTGCTCGAATTGAATGTATTTTGTTGTGCCCTTTGCCCAGTGAGGTTTGGAGGTGCCGCGTCTTGGTCTTTGGGAACAGAGAAGGGAGGCGCGTGCGGGGTTGTGTAGACTGGTGGTGGCCCAGCCTTGGGGCTCCACGCCTCTTCTGTCCCCACTCCCTGGCTCTGACCCCACCTTGGCTCGGCCACTCAACAGTCTGGTTTCTTCTACCTGTGAAATACCCCCCGTTGTCTTAACTCACACCGTCAGCCCCTCATGGAAGCATCCTGGCTCCCCGTCTCCGGTTTGCCCCCAGCCCTGCTCTGGGGGTGCCCTCCTCGGGCACAGCTGGGACCCCATTGCTCCCCATGGGGTGGTCCCCAAGGCTGCTCCAGGACAGCCTTCTGATTTCTTACGCGAGGCCTCCACAGGCACACCTTCCTGCCCTCCTGGCTCCCCCTTTGTCTTCTCTGCCCAAGCCATCTGCCAGCATTTCCCTGAGGAAGTCGGGTGAGACTTGTTAATTGACTCTGCTGAAAAATACAAGACCCTTGGTTTCGTGAATCTAGGAAGTCCCGGCTGAACAGGGTTAGATGAGGTTCTCTATTGCAGGACTTCTCAGAGCCTGTGTAGAGTCACTGCAGCTTGGTTACGAATGGGTGAGCAGGTGCAGAATCCCCGTGTGGCCTGGGATCCTCTTCGCATGGGGCTTTCTGGAGGACGATGGTCCGTGGGCCCCTGGGGGACGCTGCCCTGTCTGTGCTGACCCTGGGCTCTGTGGTTCCCAGACCTGCCCCAGTTTTCCCGTCTCTGTGTCTTGGATTGAGCCACGTCCTCGCCTAAAACGCCCGCTGCCTCCAGCGTCCTCCTAGAAAGCCTTGACCATCCTTTCCAGATACTTCTTGACGCCCCACCCCCACCCCGAGGGTGACCCTCTGTGGAGTCTCCTGACCCTCCTGGCAGCCCTCCCCTGACAGTGCTTGTCGGGTGACGGTTGGTTTTCACTCCTCGGCCTCTTGCCTGGCAGCTGCCCGTCCTCGCTGGTCAGACTCCAAACCCCTCGCTGGCAGGGCTGAGTCCTCGTCATCACACGTGTCACGTGATACATCCCCCCGCTGTGCCTCGGAATCCCGTACAGCTTTTTGTCTTTTAATAAACTTGAACGTTTCAGAATAGTTTCAGATTCACCAGAAAGTTGCAAGGATGTTACCAGGAGCTGTCACGGCCCCACGCCCAGTTCCCGTGTTGCTGTGTCGTGGTTACTGAGCCGGCACTGACGCACTGTTGCTAACTGAGGTCCGTGCTTTGTTTGGATTGCCTTAATTTTTACCTCCTGCCCTTCTTCTGTTTCAGGATCCCATCCAAGTACCCATCGCAGTCCATTTGGTCCTCCTGCGTCCTTAGGCTCCTTTGGGCCGTGGCTGTTTCTCAGTCTTTCCTCGGTGGGATGACCCTTGCCAGGCAGCTTGTAGGTGTCCTTCAGCATGGGTCTGATGGTTGACAGAGGCTTGATGACCAGGGAGGCAAAGTGTCATTCTCACGACATCTGATGAAGGGTGTTTACTCCCAACATGATCTGCCGTTGTTCACCTTGATCGTCCGGCTGACATAGCGTGCTCGTGTGTTTCCCCAGCAAAGTCCCCCTCCCCTTTTCTCCAGGGTGCGCCCCCCATTCAGGGAGGCGAGAAGTTAGGGTCCACCTCCCCCAGGAGAGTGTCCACGTAAACCCTCTTGTGCAGGAGCTTTCTCTGCTCTCCATTCTTTAGTTAGGGCAGTGTGCTTGCGGTTGTTTATTTCATTCTTTGAGTTATGCTCTGATCCTGTGTTTTTTATTTTGATCAAACTGTTTCAGCTTTGGCTGTTGGTAGAGCGCTTTTAGTTGGTACCTGTGTCCCTTTGACATACCCTGATTTTTTTTTAGTTTCCTCCTTTCTGGCCCTACAAGGTGCTCCAGATTCCTGTTGCATAGTCCCTGTTCAAGAACCAGCCATTTCTGCAAGGGGTCCTGTCCTTTCATTGGAGGGTGGTGTTAGAAACCAGGATCTGGTGCTGGTGGCCTCAGATCCTGGGGCATCACTGCTCCTAGACTCCTTCAGTGGACAGAGTGAGGACAGGTATGTGTATGCCAGGGTGTGTATACACACATCTGTGCATGCATGCTGAGTTGCTTCAGTCATGTCTGACTCTTGCAACCCTATGGACTGTAGCCCACCAGGCTCCTCTGTCCTGGGGATTCTCCAGGCAAGAATACTGGAGTGGGTTGCCTTTTCCTCCTCCAGGGGATCTTCCCCACCCAGGGATTGAACCCTTGTCTCAGGCATCTCCTGCATTGACAGGCAGGTTCCTTACCACTACACTAGCACAACCTGGGGAGCCTGGGCACACGCACACCCCTAGTATTTAACATAATGAAAATAATAGGCGTTGCTTAGTGTCCGGTAAGTGTGGTGCCACATGGTTTGCTGCAGTGTTCCTTCTTTCATGTGTGTGTCCAGGCGCTCAGTTGCCTCAGGCTCTTTGTGACCATGGACTGCAGCCAGGCTGCCCTGACCTTCATTGTGTCCTGGAGTTCGCTCAGATGCGTGTCTTCTGAGTCAGTGACGCCATCCAACCACCACATCCTCTGCCTCCTCTTACGCAGCTTTTTAAAGCCCTGTTTCTTCTGGATCTCAGTCTTTTCAAGGCAAAGACTGCGCTCCGGAGGCTCTGCAGCAAGCGTGCAGAGGTGTCTGAGATTGACTTGAATTTAAAGAAAGTCCTGGGTGTGCAGGCCTCTCGCCCCCGGGCGGGGGGCACACCAGCTCCAGGGGATGCTCTGCGGGAAGCCGCCTGCAGCCCTCGCCAGGGTGTCTGTCACCCGCATTTGGGTGTTTCTGCTCATTTCTTGCTGTATCTGGTTCCCAGGGCACCTGATACTTCCAGGTTTGAGGCCAGACGGTGGATCCGTTACCCTCAGCTCAGC
>NW_011495075.1:364035-365891 GCF_000754665.1 Bison bison bison
CACGGCTCGCGTGTCTCTGAACGGAGCCTGCAAGCTGAATGCTTTCTAGATGATTTTCCAAATGAGGTCCTGGTCCAGGGACGCAGGCAGCTGGTGGCGGGCAGGCAGCAGACCCCGGCGCCTCCCCTCTTCAGGCCCCCTGCCTGCAGCCTGTCCGCCAAGTGCCCTGCGCCGGAACTGCAGGATGCCCGGTGGACTCAGGGTTTGCGGGGAACCGTGCCGGTCTGATCTGAGCTGCACTTGCCCGGGGCTCACTTCCTGCAGGCTGTCCCTGCAAGACGCTTCTGCGGGGCAGCAGGACAGGCTGTCCTCAGCTCACTGAGCTTGGGTTCACGCCCTCCTGAGGCTCCAGACCCAGGAAGGAGGGTGGGGAGGCCCACACCTGACCAGAGGCAGGTGCTGCTGCCCTGTGGCCCCTGGAGGGGCCGTGCTGGCCCTGGCCGCCTCCCTGTCCCCAGCCCCGGCTGCTTGTCCAGCTCCACCATCCCCGGGTTCCCATCAAAACACTCACTTCTTTAACCTAGATGCTTGGAACACAGTCTGGTTAAACTGTGGGATAAGGGAGTTCCCTGGCGGCCTAGTGATTAGGATCTGTGCTTTCACCATGCAGGCCCGGGTTCCCTCCCACATGCTGTGTGGCGTGGTATGGACCAGATAAAACAACACCGACGGAGAAAACTGTGAGACAAGACGCTTTCAGACTTCACAGATTGTTACTGCATCTTGAGTGTTTGAGGTGCAGGCCTGACTGCCATCGGATGCCCTCTTGTTAACTGCACCTGGTCTTAAGGGGGCCCCAAGCGTTTCTAAACATATTTCTTTATGCTGAACTGACAACCTGTGATTTTGTTGCAAGGTTGCTACCGCTTGCGTCTGCATCGTACCGCACCCCCTGAATCCACTTGCTGGTTTCAGGAGCTCCTGGAAGTAGCTTTTCTCTGGCTCCAGTCTGGCTGTCTCTGCCTCCTAAAGAGCCCTGAGGCTCCTCCTGGTCTCAGTCTACCCCATTCCTTTTGGAGAACAGCCGACCCCTGCAGCAGCCTCACACACCTCCCCGCCCCGCCCTCGCCCTGCCCTCCGCAGGAAAGCCAGGGTCCAGAGGCTCAGGTTTGCTGAGAAAGCTCCGAAGGCAGCTGCTTTGTCACTCAATTCAGAGGCTCCTTCCTGGGTGGAAGGTGCTCTGCGGTTATGCATGGTTACCCATCAACAGAACCCTTTCCGCTCCTGCAGCCTTCGCGCTAGCTTCATCCCTTTCTCCCTTAGGAGAAAACCCTAAGGGAGGGTTTTCTTTTTAGGGAAGTCTTCTTTGCCAGTATGTACAGTATTGTACAGATTACTGCACAAATTAACCAATGACCCTCACACTCTTTCACCATCAATATATAACCGAATATATTTCACTTATTGACACTGTCAGCTACTACAGGACAGTTTCATAGACTGCTTTAAAAAAACAAAAACAAAAACAGGGACCTTAGGTGGAGGGTGGAGCAGGAATGTCTTCCCTGAAACCACATCACCACTCCGCCTGACAGACATCCCTCCAGCTCCAGGTGAGGGAGGGGAAAGTGTGGTGTCCTCAGTTGGGATGGGGGGTTGGTGAGAGCTGAGACCAGAGTGGCCCAAGATGATAGTAATAATCGTAACTGCTGCTTTTGAGTCCTTCCCGTGTGCCAGGACTTAACAGACGTTATCTAAGTTAACCATCTCACTAACCCTAAGAAGTAGAGGTTTCGTTGTTGCTGACTCTTTTCTACCCCAGGGACTGCAGCACTCCGGGCTTCCCTGTCCTTCACCAACTCCCAGAGCTTGCTCAAACTCATGTCCATGGAGTTGGTGATGCCATCCAACCATCC
>NW_011495075.1:366850-369612 GCF_000754665.1 Bison bison bison
CCCATCTGTTTGCTATGAAGTGATGGGACTGGATGCCATGATCTTTGTTTTTTGAATGTTGAGTTTTAAGCCAACTTTTTCACTCTCCTCTTTCACTTTCATCAAGAGGCTCTTTAGTTTTTCTCTTTCTGTCATAAGGGTGGTGTCATCTGCATATCTGAGGTTCTTGATATTTCTCCCAGAAATCTTGATTCCAGCTTGTGCTTCATCCAGCCCAGCATTTCACATGGTGTACTCTGCATATCAGTTAAATAAGCAGGGTGACAATATACAGCCTTGATGTTCTGCTTTCCCAATTTTATAACAGTCTGTTGTTCCATATCGGATTCTAACTGTTGCTTCTTGATTTGCATACAGGTTTCTCAGGAAACAGGAAAGGTGTTCTGGTATTTCCATTTCTTTAAGAATTTTCCAGTTTCTTGTGGTCCACACAGTCAAAGGCTTTAGCATAGTCAATGAAGTGGAATTCTCTTGCTTTTTCTATGATCCAGTGGACGTTGGCAATTTGATCTCTGGTTCCTCTGCCTTTTCTAAATCCAGCTTGAGCATCTAGATGTTTAATTACTTCCATTTTTCAGGTGAAATAAAAATGAGATCTCTGAACATTAAGACTCTTGGCTTACATACCTCAGAAGAGTCAGTGATTCTAAAGCTACCATCTGCCTGCCCTGGATATGGGTTCAAAATAGACTGGAGCCCTAAAACTCATGTGATCCCCACTGTCTCCCAAAACTAACTTAGTTTGTAGAGGCTGCCAAGGAGAAGGAGGGGAAGCCAGTTCCTCCAGAGCCCTGCCTGGGGTGGGAGAAGGTAGGAGCCAGGGCAGTGTGCCATGCCCTCCGACGATGCCGTCCTAAATGCCCCTTGTTTGCCCACATGGTTAGGAGAATGACCGCCTGGCCATTTTGTATCTAATCGCCACAGAACAGGAAGTGACAGTGTGGGCCATTACATGTGTCAGATTAACTTGGTCGTGTTGTTTAAACGCTGAATTCTCTTTCTGTGTACTCAGCGTCTGTCGACTCTTAATTTAAAGAGGGAGAGAAGGCAGAGGTGCCAGACGAGAGCCACTTGTCCTCATGTGTGCGGATCTGGGGGCGCTGGGGACGGGGTGGCCCTGGGGGAGGGGCCGGGCAGGCTCGTGGGCAGGTGCGGGAGTCACCCAGCGTGAGGGCAGGTCACTCAGCTCCTGGGCTCCCTGACCCCACAGCATCGAGGAGAAGGAGTGTCCCAGGACGAGCAGGGTGTTCTGAAGAGCGTGCTGAGGGAGGCTGGAGGAAGGTCGTGAGGCGTGATGACACCTCCCTCATAAAAGGCTTCTACGTGAAATACGGGCCCCTTCTAAGCAGGCCAGAGCTGACACGGAGCCATCCTGCCCGCCCTTCAGAGCCAGAGATCCCTTTCTGCGGGCCTTTCACTGGGGGAAGAGGCTCAGATATCAGGCAATTATCCCTGACACCCACCCCAGAGAAAGTCATTATTCAGGGGATTCTGAAAGCCAACATAATTAGTCCAATTAATCTCTAGCGATGAATTATTCTGTCCGGTAATCATCTTCGGAAGCAAAGGATTCATTAGGGTCTCTGGCTGACAGCGGGGAGTCGAATGTCCTTTTATCCCCCTCCCTGTCCCCTACTCGATAGGATGGGTCTTCTCGCCTTGATAAATTCCATCTCCATTAAGGAGGGGCTGGTCGGGAGCAGCAGGACTAGAGCTGGGCTCTGAGGCCTGCTGCCCGCTCCCCGACCTTGTGGTTAAGGCCTGCGTGTATCTAGTGGGAGCGTAGGGGCAACTGGGTACAAGCCGTGTGACCAGCCAGTGTGGTAACCAGGGGTCATCATGGACTTTCTGCTACTACTGAGTCGCTAACTCGTGTCTGACTCTGTGATGCCATAGACTGTAGCTCGCCAAGCTCCTTTGTCCATGGGATTTCCGGGGTGAGAATACTGGAGTGGGTTGCTATTTCCTTCTCCAGGGGATCTTCCCCACCCGTGGATTGAATGCATGTCTCCTGCTTGGCAGGTGAATTCTTTACCACTGGAAGCAGTTAATCTCAGCACATCTGCTGACTGGGGATTCTCCAGGAGTTCTAAGGCCAAGGTCCACGTTTTTGTTGGAACTTACTTTGTATAATTTAGCAGTTGTGGCTCCAAGTGGAGACAGATGGTGGAACCCAGGGAGGCGTGGCCCTGAGTTGTTGGGATGGGCTGCCTGGGGGAGACGGCGCCCGGGGAGCTCAAGCAGCCACTGAAGAGCTGCCGGACCGGGCGTTGGGCGGGCTGGTCAGGACCCTTGCTGGTCGAGATCCCTGGAGTCCCAGCTCCATGAGTTTGGGATGGAGAGTTTTGTTGTAGCTTTTTTCACTGCATGTTAAAGAGCCATCAGTCCAGTAAAGTATACAGGTCTGCCTCCCCAGGAAAATCACGGGGCAGACGGGTAACAGGGGTTTGTGATGGCCTGGAAAATGCAGGGAGATCTTTAGAGTGAGTTCCTGAGCTCCATGGAAAGCGTTTCTGGTGTCAGGGGAGCCGCTTTCCTCTGATTTGTGTCTGGGCCAGGGAAACAGAGGCGGAGGTGTCAGGGAGAAGAAAAGCACATCCTATGAGCGGCCTGAAGCGGTCCAGCGCAGACTCGCACAGAGCTGCAGGCGCGGGCCGAGGGCGCTGCTGGTGGGGGCGGTGAGGGGGAGGGTGGGGGGTGCGGTGGTGAAAGTCTCCTTGAGGGAGAGCCAGAAGGTGGGCGGCGGTCCCTCAAGGTGGGAC
>NW_011495075.1:369712-371989 GCF_000754665.1 Bison bison bison
GGCGGTCCCTCAAGGTGGGACAGGTGGACGTCTGTGCTCCGTGGAGCAGGTGCCGGGCCCTTGGGGACGAGAGCTGTGGCCTCTGCCCTGGAGGCAGACAGAGGGTGAGGAGGTGAGGGATGGACAGAGACGCAGTGTGCAGGCTTTGGGCAAGCCTGCCACGGGCTCCAGCAGGGACCCCAGGGCAGGACGAGTGGTGTCTCTCCAGGCTAGGAGGTCTGCGTTCAGATAAACGTTCCTGGGCTGTTGGGGTGGAGGTGCGGTTACACAGCGATGTCGATGTCGTATGGGCCGGGGGGATGAGGCCAGCAGGTGCCGGAGTGGTTCCTGCAAAAGTCGGGTGTGCTGCTGGTCCAGAGTGACGTAGGCATCACGTGTTCCATCGTTTGCGGAAGTGATCACTGAGGTGGCCAGGAGGGCTTCCTGGAGGAGGTGTGACTGGGCACTGAAGCACAGGTAGGAGTCACCCAGCGGGGAAGGCCCTTAGACAAGAGCAGTAGGGGATGGAGCGTGAAGGGTGGTGATACATGGGAAAGTGGTGCAAGGCCAGGCCAGTTCTCCAGGAGGCCTCGAAAGTCACCTGAGAGACACTGAGCTCTCACCCTGCAGAAGCCCAGGGTGCTGCGCATGGCGCGGCCTCCCCATCCTTGGGCTGTGGGTGGGAGAAGGGTCTGTCTGAAGCCACCTGAGCCACTCCCCAGCCTCTGGCTTGGGCTTGGCACTTCTATACTGAATTCTTTCTGTGGAGGAGAGGAGACGCATAGACATCCGTTCAGTCCTCTGTTTACCCTGGTCCCCAGGAGCCCAACCTATTGTTCCCATGGCAGCTGTCAGCGGTGGGTGGGGGCAGGGAGGAGGGCAGAGCCCCAAGTCATCACCGGGCTACCCCGCCCCGAGAAGAGGGGGCAGATGGGAACTGCTGACTGTGATGGGAGGTGGGGGCACCGGGCAGGAAACCTGAGGGCCAGGCCCCCTTTGTCCTTTAAGCAGACAGCGTGAGTGCCGACTGGAGCTGGACCTGGCGCGGGCCGACCCCCATCTCTCTTCCTGCCCTCCCGAGCGTCTGCAGTCTCATTGATGATGGATGACCCTGGGCCGGGAGGGCAGGGCTCACGGCTGCTGGGACCTTCTGCTGCGAGGGGCTGGAGTCATTTGCAAGGACGCCGGGGCCTAGATAGTCAGCAAGCTAAGCTGGACCGTGGACAAACCCCCGGGATGGTGGCTTTGGTGGGCAGTCCGTCTGCTGACAGATATGGGAAGCCCCTGGCGGCCGGGGGAAGGGGTGTTCCCTGGTCCCAGTGAGCTGTTAGGTGCTTTTTCACTGAAGACCCCTGATGGGCAGGAGGCAGTCCCAGAGAGGCGCTGGGCTCGGAACAGCAGGGGCCTCCCCACCCCCCAACGCACCCCCCGACCCCGAGCTGCAGGGCCTACCCTCCTGGTGTCGCGAATGTGGAGGGGTTTGGCACATGGTGCGTGCTAAGTCACTTCAGTCGTTCTGACTCTGCGAACCCTTAGACTGCAGCCCACCAGGCTCCTCTGTCCTGGGACTTCCCAGGCAAGAAGACTGGAGTGGGTTGCCGTGCCCTCCTCCTCCAGGTCATCTTCCCACCCAGGGATCCAGCCCACATCTCATGTCTCCTGCGTTGGCAGGGGGGGTTCTTTACCACTAGCGCCACCTCCTGACACACAGGAGGCACTTAATACCTCTTACTTGGCCTCTTTGTTTCCAAGGTAGGCTCAGTTTGGCCAAGGGCCTGCGTATTTCTCAGAGGCAGGCGGCCAGCCCCAGCTGCTGGCTTTCTGGTCCGCGGTCTCCTCTGGAGGACGCCTCGGGCCTCAGCCCCGTCCCAGCCTCTCAGCTCCACGTCCTGCTCCAGCCTGATGGATCCAGGACGGTCCCTCGCACCAGGGAAGAGGATGAACACAGAGAACACCAGCTTCTCCGTGTCTACTCGGGCATGTGGCGGCCCTGTCCTCTGCAGGCCCCTCTCTGCCCAGCTCCGGGCACCCCAGCCGCCCCCTGAGCCCTGTGCGTGTCCCTGGTCACAGGAGGCCCTCGACACACAGCGGGGACTCGCCGCTAGAACATCTCTGCCCTTGAGGAGGCTCCGGCAGGAAGACCTGTGGGTTCTTCCAGAACCTACACCCCATGGGGAACGTGGGTATGCGGGAGAGGCTGGGCTCCCCAGGAGGGTGAGCTCTCCAGGGGCTTTTCCTTGGGAATTTGGTTCCATTCAAATGGCAACCAGTCATAAGCTACCAGGCCGTCGGGGTGGG
>NW_011495075.1:374600-376197 GCF_000754665.1 Bison bison bison
GGAGAGGGAGGTTGGGCAAAGACCAGAGAAGGCCCAGGGTCCCCCGCTCCCTCTCCCTGCTCCTCCCCGGCCAAGCGCTAAGTGGGTCCCAGGCTCCTCCAGCGCATCCCTGGCCTCACCCCCTCCCCGCATGGGACCAGGCCAGAGCTGAGGCTGGTCCCCTGGAGGAGGGGTCCTGGTGCACAGGTGCCCCTGCCCACCCCTGCCTAGCCCTCTCTCCCTCACCCAGCTGTGGGGACCAGCCGACCAAGCCCCAGAAGAGGCTGCCCTGGAGGCCGCCCTGTCCCAGCCTGTGGGCCCCAGCCCCCCTGGGCGAGGCCGGGGGTGGGGGCAGTGGAGGACGGCCTGGAGCTGCTGGGGCCCAGTGGGTTCCCGCACTCCGGGCCGGGGGTGGCCGGCCCGCCTGGTCTTGGCACGTGGGCTGTGCAGCCCGGTGGGTGGCGCTCTAGGAAGCTTCCTCCCAGGCCAGGGCACCCGCAGGCTACGCAGACAGAGGCCGGAGGGGCAGTGCTTCCTCGAGGAAGCGCCAGGCAGCCCCATGCCTGCCAGCGGTCCTGGAGGTAGGGACGCCGGCTGGCCCGCCGCCCAGTCCCGCGGCCTCCCGGCAACCCTGTTCCCATTCATCCCGTGGGCACAGCAGGACAGGCCTCCTCCTGTGGCCTGGAAGGCCATGCTGGACGCCAGCCTGTCTGTCAGGAAGGGCCTCCAGGCGCCCAGTTCTACTGTCCTCCTTGACAGTTATAATTGATTCTGAAAAATGGTGGACATCAGTCAGACTTGGACTCAAGATTCCTACTATAGCACGTACACCAGCGGTGTGACCTTCGGGAGCTGAGTGGCCTCTCTGAGCCTGGCCTATCGAGTCAGGATAACTGCACTCGGAGTTAAGTAGACACCTGCTCATCTCCCTTCCTGCCTCGGAGGACACTGCCTGCCCCGCAGGGCCCCAGCCAGCCTTGTCAGGTTTATGCCGGCTTGCTCTGCCCCCTCCCCCACTGGTTGGAAGGGCTTCCCAGGTGGCATTAGTGGTAAAGAACCTGCCTGCTAATGCAGGAGACGTATGTGACGCGGGTTCGATCCCTGGGTCGGGAAGATCCCCTGGAGGAGGGCATGCAACCCCTCCAGCATTCTTGCCTGGCGCATCCCATGGACGGAGGAGCCTGGGGGGGCCACAGTCCATGGGGGCGCAGAGTCAGGCACGACTGAAGCGACTCAGCGGACAGGCAGACCCCTCGCCGGAAGCCTTCTTGAGACTTAGCTCCCCGCCTCACTGCTCTGGGGCCCAGCCCTGGTGAACGGAGGGAGTCTTGGCCTTCATTAGCCGGGTTCATTCGGTGGGTGTTCGGGCTGCCCTGGAGGTGTTGCTGGCAGATGGGCTGAGCCTGAGGGCCCCCAGGGCGGCGGGGAGCAGAGGGTTGAGGGGATCAGTGACACAGAAGGCTTTTTCAGAAATGGAGCCCCCAGGGGCGGCCGGGTGAGGCGGGCGGCAGCTTTGCTGTGGAGCAGATGCGCTCCTGGGCGAGGGGCGGGGGCCTCCTAGGAGGGTCCCCCTCGGGGCGGCCCCGCACAGCCAGGCCCTGCCCCCAGCTGTCCCCCC
>NW_011495075.1:376297-378915 GCF_000754665.1 Bison bison bison
AGAGGGTCTATGGTGCCGGAGACCCAGGCTCGTCAGGGGACGGGCCCGCCCCCCACGCAGCAGGCAGGCCACCGTCAGCAGGAGGCCAGCCCTGGAGGCCCAGGAGGATGGGGTGGACAAGAAATGTCGAGAATTGGCTCTCTAACCCTGTAGGCCTGTAGCCCTGTAACCATCAGAGGGAGATAGAGCAGACAAGAGGGAGCTGAGGCGGGCGCCCCCGGGTCCCACAACCCTCTGTGTGGCCGCCCTGGACCAGCAGGTCTTTCCCCGAGGCAGACCGTGCCGGACGTCAGGGAGTGGCTGTGCTGGGCTGGCTGGAGGGCCTGAGGGCTGCCTGCTGCAGAGAGAGGCCGCCAGGGCCCCCAGAAAGGGCCGGGCTGGGCAGGGTGCAGGGGCTGGAGCGATGACCCTGCTCCCTCTTGCCCATGCGCGCGTCTGCCCAGGAGCCCTGCAGAGCAGAAGGGCGGCCAGGGCAGGGCTGTGAAGCCTGACCCACTCTCCAGAGGGGGCACTCAGCTTGCAGCCGCTGGGGCAGAAAGCAACGGGTCTCCATGCTCTGGCCCCGCATCCAAGCTCGCCGCCTGGAGCCCACGGGTGCCCGGAGGCAGGCACTGCCCCTCTGTTCTAGCCGGCGGCTCCCACTGGAGGTGCCAAGCCCCTGGCTGTTTCCCAGGAGGATGGCAGCCCTGGCATGCCGGGCACCCAAGGGGGCTGTGCTAACACCGGGAGCTGCCTGCCCTCAGCATTGCAGCAGCGCCCGGCGGCGCCCCCTGGTGGCCTCCCGGGGATAGGCACACCCCAGGATCAGCACAGAGAGACTCCTGGGGGGTGATGCCTGGGAACCCGGAGTGGGCTTTCCCAGAGAGAGGACGGTGCTGTTTGTGCCCAGGGAGCACACTTGGGCTGAGGGCCCAGGACACACTGCCCCGAGGCCCGGCCTCTGGAAGTCAGAGCCTGGTGTTAGTGGGGAGACTGCTCTGGAGGCTGCAGCAAGGTGTCCGGGCTCTCAGATGGGACCCCTGGTCGCGTTGCCCATAGTGGGGCTTGGACGGTGCGGGTTCCTGGGCCCTGGCTCCAGCCCGGGCATCTCTAGGGGTGATACCCTGGCACCTGCACTTTCAGCCCTCTCCAGGAGGAGAAGAGACATTTACTCAGGCTTCACCAGCTGCAGAGCTCCACAGCCAGACGGTCAAAATTGACTAGAGCCTTGAGTGTCCCCAGCCCCAGCTCCCTTATTCTATCCATAGGGCAACTGAAGCCCAGAAAGGGGGAGTAATTTACCCGAGGCCCCACAGCCAGCTGGCCCGCACCCTACGGAAACCACATGCCCAGCCCCCCAAGCCACCTCTGTCCCTCCCCCCCAGCCTCACGGCTCCTCTTGGCCGAGTGCCCCCTGGAGACACGTTACTGAGGGTCCCTGAGCCAAGTCTTCTCATTCAATCAAAATCGAAACTGCTGGTGACAGGCAGACACCCCTGCCTCACAATTCCAGCCCAGGGGAGTCCTTCCTGCCCCCTTCTGGCCCCTGGTGGCTCCTCGCCTTGCCTCACGTAGCCTCGTGGCCAGCACCTCGCTTTGTAGCCCTGATGCTGCCTGGGTGCTCTGCCCACTCAGCAGCAGTGGGAGGATCACTTGCTGGTTGAGAAGGTTCAGGCTTCTCCCAGGCAAAGATGGGGACCTGGGAGCCCTCCATGGCAGGAAGCATGGACTGGCCACGCCGTAGGGCTCCGTAACAGCTGCCTCCAACAGTACTGTGACTTAAGAGGGGGATGACTGAATTAGTAACAGACTAAACTGTTCCACACCGCATGCTGGTAGACGGGGAGGCTCTGGCACGGAGGCCCACCCCAGGCTCTTGCTGGGGCCTCTGGGCTCAGAGAGGGGTGAGGGGGTGGAGTTGCAGGAGGACCGCTTGGCTCTGCCCGACGGCGGGGAGGTCTGTGTGCAGGCTGCTCTGCCCTCTGTCAGTTTCAGCCCCGCACCAAGCCTCACATGAGACAGAGCCTTCAGAGGCCACGGCCCCTGGGAGTCCATCTAGGGCAGGGTCACTGGCTGCCAGAGTCCACAGAACCCATCCGTATGACCTCTGAGCAATGAGGATATGTGAGGTGGGCTTGCAGTGCCTGCCCCGGCCAGACCTTGAAGGTCATGTCCTAGAGCAGAGAAGACGGACAGAAATGAGTCAGACTCCCAAAGACATGGGACTCAGTGTCCACAGAGTGGTCATCTATAGACACTGGGGGTCGTGTGGCGGCACAGATGCCCAAGGACCTTCTGGTTAGGGGTCATGTTGTCAGAGAAATGTGTGTTTGTAACTGGCTCTTAGACAAAGCTATGGTTTTTCCAGTAGTCATGTATAAATCTGAGAGTTGGACTATAAAGAAAGCTGAGCACCAAAGAATTGATGCTTTTGAACTGTGATGTTGGAGAAGACTCTTGAGAGTCCCTTGGGCAGCAAGGACATCCAACCAGTCCATCCTAAAGGAAATCAGTCCTGAATACTCATTGGAAGAATTGATGCTGAGGCTGAAACTCCAATATTTTGGCCGCCTGATGCAAAGAACTGACTCATTTGAAAAGACCCTGATGCTGGGAAAGATTGAAGGCGGGAGGAGAAG
>NW_011495075.1:379657-382311 GCF_000754665.1 Bison bison bison
AGGGGCACCACGGGGCAGCCAGGCGGGGGCCTCCAGTGCCCGAGCCTCGGGCTCGCCCCTCCCCACCGGGTGGTGCTCACAAGCCTAACCCTCTCCAGCTGGAGCGGCGTGCTGTTTCTTTTGAGCTCTGAAACGCTGGGGCTTGAAAATCTTCCTCTTGAGGCACTTCCGTTCCTTCTGTTGGTTCCTGCCTGGTCCATTCACTCGGGATGCAGGAGCCAGTCTACAGGCTGGGCCCCGCCTCAGGCTGAACTGAATGTGTTGCAGGTAAGTCTCAAGTGTTCACTTGGCATCCTCTGAAGTTCACGTCATTGTCAGCCGGTAATTCAAGCTGTGCAGAGCTTGGGGAAATGTGCCTGCTGGGTGAGGGGCCCTGAGTCCCCCTCCTTCCTGCATGCCCCTAAATCTCTTGGGGTCGTTGTCCTCTCGCCCACTACATCAGGTTTCAGATCTAAGGCGAAGAGCTGGGCAGGGCATGTAGCTCCAGCCAATCCAGGTCGCCCCCCTCACCCTACCCCACTCCTGTGGAGAACTTACTGTGGGCGTAGCACGCACGACAGCTCTTTAATCCCCCTGACAGACCGGGGAGTGGGTAACACTATTCTCCCCTCTTCGTAGAGCATACAGCTCAGCAGGGTGGTGAAATGCCTCGCTCCAGGTCAGAAGGAATGGGGTGGGAGTTACCGCCAGCACCTGCCCTTGGCTGTGTGGACTGGACCTATGGTACCACTAGGCAGCCCTTCCTTTGGGACTCAGATTGATGGTCTTGCCGTCCGGGGCAGCCTGCTGCCCGGATCAGGCTTCAGGCAGAAAGCACCCTGCTTGCCATCATCTTCCCAGGGCGCTGCCCCATCTCCAGCCCCAGGGACCCCTGTGCTCTACTTCCAGCTTTTCCCTCTGCGCTTGTGGTGGGAGACGCAACCACACAACTCTCCATGTGCACGTCTGCGGGGTGGCAGAGTGGGAAGCCTGTGATCCTGATGTGACGGCCCCCACGGGCTGCCGGCCGGACCACGGAGGGATGCGTCTGAGGTGTGTGTGCGTGTCGGAGGCCCTCCGTGGTCATGGAAAGAACAGCCCTGCAGTCTCACATGGGGGAAGTGCCTGGTTTTGAGTCCACCTCGATGGGACGCTGTGTGCATCTGGGTGGGTGTGCCTGCCCCTCCCCCAAGTGTGCGCACCGGGTGCCGAGTGGACTCCTCACAGAGACAGCAGTCTGTCTGTGGTCTCCTATGAGAAACTCCACCCCGGTGCATGCTGGGAGGATGCTGTGGTCTCCTAAGAGACGCTCTGCCCCGGTGCATGCTGGGAAGATGCTGTTTGTGGCGACTGTGTGTTACCGTGGTGATGGCTGGTTTTAGGGAGACTGTTGCCACCTTCCGAGCCTGGGAAGCACACGTCCAGACATCAGCCGACAAAACCTATCATTGTCAGAGTCATGTGGGCCCCGGACAACACCCCACCCCAGTGAGCCTCGCGAAGATGGTGGAAAAGGGAGGAGAGGGATGACGGCTGTTATCGGTTTGGGGTCAGAGATGGGTAGGGGTGTGGGGTGAATCTTTTTACAGATGCTGCTTATTCGTAATTTAGAGTTAAAAATGTGAAGAGTACAGACACCGCCAGGCTCTGAGGCGCCCTCACCATCCCTCACCTGAGCTGAGCCTTTGGGGAGCAGGGTGATGTGCCCCAATATGGCCACCAGGGGACGCTGCTGGGGCGTGGAGGGATTGATGGGGTGGCGCTTCTGCGACTGTCCTCAGCCCTGCTCCGTCCCAGCTCTGTCCCCGCCTGCCCCCCATGCTCACCTGCTCCTGGGATGGCACCCTGGTGCCACATGTTCCTCCTTATTACATTTCTGCACCTCCAGCCAGTCACCTCACCCACCCCCAAGAGCCACGGACCCGGTTGGACTGGTCACTTCCAAGGACTTCTGTGGCTCTGATTTGGATACTTTGGGGTAGCTCTGCCCCACTCTACTGGCATGTTATGAGGAGGACCCTGTGTGAGTTAAACACTTTTCTCTGTTTTTTTTTTTTTTTTAAGACATCGTCCTAATGGGACACACATCCGTCCATTCTTTTTATGTATGTTGACTGTGGCCGAGTCCGTCCATGCTTGTGATGGCCCCTGAGTACCTGCTGTCCTGCCGCTGGTGGCACCAAGATGCTCTGTGAGCAGGGCCCCACCTCTGGGGCTCAGTGTCTCCTCCATGAAATGGGGCAGCTGCACTGAGCTCCCCCACTTGCCGTGCGCCTCCACTCACTGAGGCCTGCAGGGGGTGGCACACATGGTCTCCAGGTGGCCCTTGGTCCCCTCCTCTCTGGACCACTCACCCCTCGGCTGTGTGCACCTTTCCCTTGTCTCTGCCAAATCCATGGAAAGCATCTCGCTGGCCCAGAAACCCATGTCTCGGCAGCATATTCTTGGTCCTCATATAGGCGTCTTAGGGCCAAGGTTTAAATATACATATACACCTTCTGACCCTGCCTGTTTTCCATGCCAAACCATCATGACAACCATGAAACCGCGCCAGGTGAGCCTTGCCAGGATAAACAGTCACGGGCAGCAGAGGAGTGATGTGAGGAGGCCCGCCGTCATCCCTCCCAGCTGCCAGCCTTCCTCCGCCCCGGAGGAGGGGAGGAGAGGAGAGAGGA
>NW_011495075.1:383322-387683 GCF_000754665.1 Bison bison bison
CACACATCCGGGCACCGCTGCCTCCAAGAGCCAGGGTGAAACACCAATCCATGCACCACGGCAGGCTGGGTATTGGGCAGATGTTCCGGCTAACCCCAACCACGGGGGCCTGGTCTGGAACCTCTGCTAGGAGAAGCTGCTGCTGCTAAGTCGCTTCAGTTGTGTCCAACTCTGTGCAACCCCATAGACGGCAGCCCACCAGGCTTCCCCGTCCCTGGGATTCTCCTGGCAAGAACACTGGAGTGGGTTGCCATTTCCTTCTCCAGTGCATGAAAGTGAAAAGTGAAAGTGAAGTCGCTCAGTCGTGTCCAACTCCTAGCGACCCCATGAACTGCAGCCCACCAGGCCCCTCTGTCCATGGGATTTTCCAGGCAAGAGTACTGGAGTGGGGTGCCATTGCCTACAGGGCACCCCAAAGTGATGCAGGCCAGGGTGGTCCTGTGGGTGTCTGGGAGGACACTGAAGGCTGGTGCCCCTGTCCCTTCCAGGGCTGGGACCTCAGGGGCTCAAGGGTGTGTCCCAGGCCCTCAGGAAGGCCTGAGAGGCAGTCATGTCCCAGGGCCCATCCAGGGATGCAGCCTCTGGCCACCTCGAACTCAGCAGTAAGTCCTCCCCACTCACCCAGCTCCTCTCCTCCCTCCAGACCCTGAGTCCCAGAGAAAGAGGACCGTGCAGAATGTCCTGGATCTGCGCCAGAACCTGGAGGAAACCATGTCCAGCCTTCGAGGGTCCCAGGTGACTCACAGGTAAGAGCCCACTGCCCCTCCTTCCCTATGTGGAGGGCCGGCCCCCCACCTGGGCCGGGGCAGCATGCACTGAGTCCATGGGGGCAGTGCGCCCTTGCCTGGCGTCGGCTTCTGCTGAACAATTTGACTTCATCTCATCAGGCTGGAGCCTCACTGGATGGGTGGAAGGAGGAGCCAGCACGCGGCTCAGGCCGTGACTGCCCTCCTCCACGCCCTCCTGGGTGTCCACTTCCCCGTTGTCTCAAGGGCTTGCTCACTCCCTTCCTCTCCCTGTGCTGAAGCTTCCACATGCCCTTCCTGACACGCAGCAGCCTTCTTGCCCCCTCAGCCGGCAAGCGGCCCAGCCTCTGCGCCGTGCGGACACCCTCCTCCAGCCCCTCACGAGCCCTTGCAGCCCCGCCGTGCGGGGCACCCCCGCCCTCCTGCCGCGCCTCTCTCTGCCCTGGTGTCCTGGCCCCAGGCTCAGCGTGACTCAGAATTTCCTGCACTGGCTCCTGGGGCTGCCCAGATGAGCTCATGCTGTCAGCTCCAAGGGGGACAGAGGGCCGGGCTACACCCTAGGGGTAGGGGGCAAACCGCCAGGATTGAGAAATCCTGGGGGTGTGGAGCAGGAAGGTAGAGAAGAGTCGGTTCCTCCCCACCTCCTGGGATTGGAAAATGAGAGCAAATAGGCAGTGGGAAAAGGACTTCTCCTGACCCAGGTGTGTGGCCAAGTTATATGCAAACCAAACTTACATACCTCCAGTGACAGAGGACTCATTACTTCCCAGCCATCCCATCCTTGTGGGGCGGTGGTGACTGTGAAGTGGAGCTGAATCTGGCCTCAGCAGCTCCCAGCTCCCTTGCTGAGATCCCCTTGTTCCTCCTTCCCACGCTCCTCCCCAGCCCTACCCCATCCCCCGCCTGGGACACTCAGCACATCGCTCCCAGACATCTGAAACATTTCCCGTGATAAGCAGAGCCTGCTGTCTCTGTGACTACCTCTGCTCGAGCCAGCAGGATTCTAACTGCTGAAGGAATGTGATGAGGAGGGCCGAGAAGAAAGTGGATGTGGGCTCTGGGAGGCTCTGGGACCCTGTACATCCGTCTCCAGCCCTCCCAGCCCTAAGCAGGAACCCACGTGGGACAGGGGTCTGGCTCGAGTCCTCTCACTGTTTTGAGGACCCAGTGGATTAAGTCTTGGATGCCCTCCTTCCCCAGCCAGGGAAGTTGTTGGAACAACTCAGCCCCACCTTGCCTGCCAGCCCCATGCCAAAGAAGGCCCACGCGCTCTGCTCCTGAGGGGTCACACCCCAGGTGACTCACCCACAGGGCAAGGGCAGCAGCCCCCGTCTCCTGTCCCCACCCCCAACCCCCGCACGAAGGCAGCTTGACGCCGTGCAGGCCCTGCTGCTTTGTGCAGGGGAACAGGAAGGCCTCGTGTGTAAAGTTGACCAGTTCGAGGGCAGCGCCTGGGCCTCTGGCTCGTCTCCCTCTACGGGAGGGGAACCAAGAGCCCTGAAGCGGCCCTTCTGTTTGCTGTGGACCCAGAGCCACTTCCTCCCTGAGCCTTTGGTTTATGTTATTCCTGGTGCACACTCTGATAGCCAAAACAGTGACTCCCTCAGCTTTGATGGCTCTTGTACCAAACGCTTTACATCAATCAGCCCTCCCTCGGCCCTGGGAGCGGACAGGGTGTGCACACAGGGCCTGGTTAGAGGAGGAGCAGCGAGAGGCTGGGGAGAAGGGGCCACGTGCCAGACTCGCCCAGGCTGATCAGGGTGCTTCTGCGTCCAGCGAGCCAGGGGCAGAGCTCCCAGGACAGACACGGGCTGTGTCCTGCAGGAGCTCATGGCCCAGTGAGCATGCCCAGCAAGGCGATTTTCACCCTGGAGTCACAGGCTGCCTGTAGTTTAGTTTAGTTCCTTTTTGGAAACCTTTCCTCCCGTGCTACTTCCCCTATTTCTCTGGCTCGATTCCCCCACAAGGAGAGAGTCTGGGTCAGGGGGCTGGGGCTGCAGAGGAAGTGAGACTGCCCTCCGGCCACCCCCAGCCCGCTCCAGCCCATCACGCCGTCCACCCCACACACGTCCTCCCCAGAGAGGAGCAAGATTGGAAGGTGGGATCTGGGACTGGAAATCAGGGACCCAGGTTTGAGCTAGAGTTTCGGCCACAGACTCAGAGGTGTCTGGAGGTATGTTTGGGATAAAGATGAGTGGTGGGGTCAGGGCTGCCCCCTCACCGCACTGCCAGGAGAACAGAACCGGGGGCACAGCTGCTCTTGGTGCCAAGTTTGCCCTGAAAACAGGCTTCCCTAGAGCGCCCATCCCGACCAGGACTGTCACGCCCTCTTCCTTCTCTCCTAGTCTCCTTGACACGGCAGCTTGTTTTTATTAAGTCCTTACCGCGTGAGGCCCAGTCCCGAGTCTCAGGCAGAGAATCCTCCTGCTTGCTCGTCTGACCCGAGCAGCAGGAGTGAGGCCGGCCACCTCCCAGGACCATAGGCGCCCCCTTCAGGGAACTTACATGCTCCCCAAGCTCTGCGTCATTAGAGAGAGAAAGTGCGCAAGGCATGGCAGGGCCGGCAGGAGGGCCCAGGGGGGACGCTGGGGAGCAGCCAGGCCAGGAAGCCTGCTCACTGACCGCCCTGCCGTCTTGGTCCTGCGCACCCACAGGGCTTCTACAGGGACCACCATCCGGCTCACCCTGAGCTCATAACAGAAAAGAGATGCTGGACGCTCTGAGCAGAGTGGATGATCGAGGCTTTCTACTCTTGCGTGACCCCTCCCACCCTGCCGCATGGGTTCACTGGGCACCTTCTACATACCAGGCACTTGCATGTGGTCCTTCTGAATCTATATATGATGAAGCTGTTATAGTTTCATCTCCATTTGACAGATGAGGAGATGGAGACTCAGGAAAGTTGATGAGGACTCTGGCTCACTATCTAATAAGTAGAGGAGTCAAACAGGGGTCATATTACAAAATCTGTGCCCTCGGCAGTGGACGGGATCCCTTCCCTTCTGCCCACTAGCCTCTTCCTTTGACACCTGCGCTGACATGCAGCAGGGCCTACACCCTGAGAGGCCACCTGGAGGCCGGGGGTGAGGGTGGGGGGATGCTGGGGCAGGAGTGGGGAGGGAGGCACCACAGGGTGCCTGAGGACAGTGCTCGGGGCTCCGCGCAGGGCCCGAGGGTAACCAGTGCCTTTCTGCCTGCCCAGCTCCCTGGAGATGACTTGCTATGACAGTGATGACGCCAACCCCCGCAGCGTGTCCAGTCTGTCCAACCGCTCATCACCCCTTTCCTGGCGCTACGGCCAGTCCAGCCCGCGGCTGCAGGCCGGGGACGCGCCGTCGGTGGGCGGCAGCTGCCGCTCGGAGGGGCCACCTGCCTGGTACATGCACGGGGAGCGCGCGCACTACGCGCACACCATGCCCATGCGCTCCCCGAGCAAGCTCGGCCACATCTCGCGCCTGGAGCTGGTCGAGTCCCTGGACTCGGAAGACGTGGACCTCAAGTCTGGCTACATGAGCGACAGCGACCTCATGGGCAAGACCATGACGGAGGACGACGACATCACCACTGGGTAGGGGTGGCCTGCGGGCCGCTGGGAGGTGGGCAGTCCCGTGATCG
>NW_011495075.1:387916-398798 GCF_000754665.1 Bison bison bison
CCTCGGCCCGGGGCCGGGGCTGCGCTGTGATCAAGGTCGAGGACCTTGTGCCGGTCCGGGCAGCCGAGGGGGCGACGAGGGGGCTGGCGTCTGGGGGAGCTGATTGGTCAGCGAGGGCGCCGCTTCACTAGTCCCTGCAGCTGTCACTCTGTGCCTCGCCCCGCCCTCTTGGTCTCCGCCCCCGCCGGCCAGTGGCTCGGCGGCTGCTGCGTGTGGGCCTGGAGAGTCAGGGTGACAGCGACCCGTCCCCCGAAAGGCCGCTGGAAGAGAGGCCAACGCGTTTGTTGGCAGCCCTGGCCCCAGGCGCAGCACTATCTCCGCTGCCTCCTCCGGCCCCGGCCCTGGCGCCCTCCCTCCCCTGGTTTCTCCTGCAAACCTCTGCCCGCGCTGCAACGTCTATCCAACAGAGCCCGTCGAGCCCTTCTTTACCGCCTTCTTCCTCTTGTCTCTTTCTGCCCCGGTAAAGCCTAAAGCCGTTTGGTTCGTGGAGCAACTTGGACAGAGAGGCGGGGGAGCAGTCTGGAACGCAAGGGGAGAGGGCAGGAGGAGAGGGGTGCTGGAGTCTCGGTGTTCAAGCCAGGGGCTCCCAGAGCCCGGGGCGCTCCTGGAGGCTCCTCGGGCCCCCCCACACACACCCCACATCCGGGCACCCCCATCCGCCCACCCCCACCCCTGACTGGCTCGCCCCCCCCTCACCCGTGACACAGGAGGCTGCAGGGCCCCTCCCCGACCCCTGGGGACCACCTCTCCCCAGTAAACAGATTGAACTGGAGGAGAGTGGGAAGTAGCTGAGGTCCAGGCCATCCACTGCTCCCCACCCCGGGGCTGTACTGGGAGGGCCTGGCAGGGCCCGTTGGGCTGACAGGCTGGTCTGAAACAAAACAGCTGACTCACGAACGGGGCTGTTTACTGGGTGTAAGTCCCAGGGGCCAGCCGACCTCACGCTCGCATCGGCCAGCCCGGGGCTGGGACCTGAGATGGCTGTCCAGCTCCTCCTGGGCACGGAGGGTGTGCTGGGCCACTGGGAGCCTGATCCTTGCCCCAGGAAGCCCTTCTTCTCTGAGAAAGTGTCCGGTCCTGCCCCCTGACAGCACCCAGCTGGAAAGGTCAAAAGCACAAGCCTTGGGGCTGAGGGCTCTGAAAGCCCTGCTGTGTGGGAAGGACCAGGGCCCCACCTGCAGGGCCCCCCACACCAGACAGAGGCAGGAGAGCCGGCGCCCCAAGCACACAGGGGCCATGCAGAGCGCTCCCTGGCCAGGCCCCTGCCCTGGGAGAGAGCCCAGTCTGAGGCTGGCGATGGCACCTCCAGCAGCTGACTGGCTGTGTGAGCTTGGACAAGTCCCTTAACCTCTCTAGGCTTCAGTTTGTCTCTGCTCAGTGCAGACGACTGTAGAACCCGTGCCACGGTGACTTTGAAGGTTAAGTGCTTTCCTCACGGGAGGTGTTTGGAATAGCTCCTGGCTCTTCGTAAATGCTCAATACTCGTTGAAGTGAACTGAAGTCGCTCAGTCGTGTCCGACTCTTTGTGACCCCATGGACTGTAGCCTACCAGGCTCCTTGGTCCATGGGATTTTCCAGGCAAGAGTACTGGAGTGGGTTGCCATTTCCTTCTCCAGGGGATCTTCCCGACCCAGGGATTGAACCCAGATCTCCTGCATTGTAGGCAGACGCTTTACCGTCTGAGCTACCACGGAATCCCCAATACACGTTAGCTCATATTTATTGCCATTATTCCTATTATTGTTACTGTTATTCCTATCATTGTAAAAACGCCCTCTCCAAAGGTCAGTAGGGACTCTTGCCCTCTGTGGGACCCAGACTCGCCCCCCCCGGGGACCAGGCGGTCCCGCAGAGCCCCGCCGGGGTTGGCAGCAAGGACCGACGTGTCAGCAGCTGGCCATTCCTGGGGACACAGATGGGGGATGGGAGCCGGGAAGACGCCCTTACCCACCCTCGCGCGCCCGTCTTTGTTCTCTGCCCCTGGACAGCATGTGTGCCCGGAATCCGTGTGCGGGACCCTCCCTCCCTGGGTTCACTCTCCCCACAGTCCAGGGACGCCTGCAGTTCCCAGGGGTGCAGAGTGTCCGGGGCGATACCCGCCGGGCGGACCTCACTGTGCCCTGCAGTGCTGGAGCCAGGATAGCTTCACGCAGGCTGCTGCGGTCAGGCTGCACTCAGCAGCCGCGCTCAAAGCCCGTTACAGGGAGTTTCAGTGTTCACGGCCCCACCAGCACCGCGAGCACAGCAGGCCTTCAGTGCCCTTGAGCAGCCCGAGTTGAGGGGAGTCCGTTTACGTTCCTCAGTAATTTTCACGTAAGCGGTATAGATATAGAAAAAACGGAAAAGAAAAACAACGTAAGCGGTTGCTCCTCAGTTACGAGTTTTCACAGTTAAGGGTTGTTTTTTTCTAGAAAGCTAGAAGCGAGGTGTCCTGGGTTCCAGCAAACCTGAGCCATGCTTGCCAGCCTCTCCCTGGCCCTCCCTCCCCCGCTGCAGTTCCCATCCAGGTTTGGTAACTTACCAAGCGCCCTGCTCCTGAGGAAACTGCTTTTCCTACGCATAAAACAGGCAGAGCTGTTCTCCGTTCCCAGCGGCGACTCCTCATCTCCCCGTCAGCCCCTGCCCATGGTCATTCACTTCCTGCCTCTCCAAAGCCCCAGCACAGGGCCAGCGGGACAGGTGAGGCCACCCCCTCCCGGTGGCCGATAGCTGCCACGAGCCTTCCAGGTGAGCTGCAGACAGCAGGGACCCCCAGGCTTTCCTGGTGCCCGCAGTTACCTGCTGGGGGCCGTCCACCTGGAGCTCTTGGCAAGTTCACGTTCAGCCCTGAGTCAGATCCCACCCCAACTCCATCCAAATGCCCTGTCCTTTCCTGGGTCATGCATCCGGCTGAGCTCAGGGAAGGCAGATTCTTCAAACTGAAGCTCAGCAAACCAGGATGACGAAAGGGGATGCAGTTGCCAAAACCACTGTGTACTTAAAGTTAAGTATTTAAACAATTGTGGTAAAATGTGTCTTTTTATATGGCGAATATCTTAACCATGTTTAAGAGTTCAGTGGCATTAATTCCATTCGGATTACTGTGTCACCATCACCAATGTTCACCCCGGGACTTTTTCATCTTCCCAAACTGAAGCTCTGCACACGTGAGATGCTCACTCCCTCGCCCTCCCCGGCCCCTGCCCCTCCACTTTCTGTCTCTATGAGCCCGGCTACTCTAGGAGCCTCACAGAAATGGGCTCACACAGTGTGTGCCTTTTTCTGATTGGCTTTTGTCACTCAGCGGTAGGTCCTCAAGGTTCATCCACAGCAGGCGCCAGAATTTCCTTCCTTTTCAGGGCCAAATAATGTTCCACTGTGTATACACACCACATTTAGCTTATCCATTTACCCATCAATGTGCATTTGGGTTGCTTCTACTTCTGGCTATTATGAATAGCTTGCTATGGACAAGGGTGTGCCAATATCTGCTTGAGAATCTGCTTTCGATTCTGTGGGATGTACTCGCAGTGGTGGTATTGCTGGATAGTTCTGTTTAATTTTTTGAGGAATCACCATACTGTTTTTCACAGCAGCTGCACCATTTTACATTCCCACCAGTGATGTGCAAGGGTTATAATTACTCCACTTCCTTGCCTACAGTTGTTATTTTCTATGTGTTTGTTTTTTAATAACAGTCATCCTGATGGGTGGGAAGCAGTGTCTCACTGTGGCTTTAATCTGTATTTCCCTAATGACTAGAGATGCTGAACATCTTCTCTAGTGTTTCTTAGCCATTTACATGTCTTCTTCAGAGAAGTGTTTGTCCAGGCCCTCTGTCCATTTTTTAGTTAGGCCGTTCGGTTGTTCTGGTTGAGTTGTAGGAGTTCTTTATATATTCTGGATATTGATCTCTCATCAGACACATGATGTGATTTGCACACATTTTCTCCCTTCTGTGGGTTGCCTTTTCTTTCTCTTGATGGTGTTCTTTAATGCGTGAAAGTTTTCATTTTGGTCAAGTCCAGTTTATCTACTGTTTCTCTATTGCCTGCCTGTGGATGTCATAGCCAAGAAATTATTGCCAAATCCACTGTCGTGAACCCTTTCCCCAATGTTTCTCTCCAAGAGTTTTATCACCACTAAGGCTTTTAAAAAATACAGACTCCATGTCTCCCGCCCTGCCTACCACAGCAGATTCTCTGCTACTCAGGAAGCCATATTTTTCTGACACTTCTCAGTGATTTGGGGCTAGTCCGTCTTCCCTTTAAGTTAAGAAATCTTCTGCATAGTAACCCCAGCAGCCTCTCTCAGCCTTGATTTGCATGGGCACAGTGACAGGGGCCTTGTGCGTGCGTCCCAGTTACTTCATTCATGTCCGACTCTTTGTGCCCACCAGGCTCCTCTGTCCACGGGCCTCTCCAGGCAAGAGTGTTGGAGTGGGTTGTCGTGACCTCCTCCAGGGCATCTTCCCCCCTGACGGATCGAACTCTCATCTTCTGTGTTGGCAGGCAGGCTCTTTACCACTGGGAAGCCTGGTGGGGGCATATTCGCCTGCAAATAGAGTAGGATGACACACAAGCGTGCAAGTGTCCCTTGCCGCCTGCGTCACTTCTGCCCAGTGACTCGGACGCTGTCATCCAGGAAAGAAGGGCCGAGTGGAAGCCTCCATCCAGACGTCTGTCGTGTTCTCAAGGCTAGCTCAGAGTCTCTTCTCCAGACAAAGACAAGCTCGTTCATTTCAGTACTTCCTGAAATGACCCAGATTTCCAGCTCCCTGTTGTTCTCATCACCCCCCTGTGCAAGCAGGTCGTCAACAACCCCTTAACACCAGGCACCTGGACTGATCCTCCTGCCGTGGTCCTGCTGGGATGATGCCCAGGACACAGCGCCGTGGACAGCGCCGGCCTGGCCCTGTCCTCGGTGCCGGTGCGGGACGTTTCTGCCGCTGAGAAGAGAAAAGGGATTTTCTTTTCTGAAAGTAGGAAGGTCTAGGATTTCATCCAAGGAAGGAGATGAGCTCCACAGCCATCCGTGGCCCCCAGGGTTGAAGCTGGAGGGGGAGCGGCGGCACCTGTGGAGGGGAAAGCAGGCTCCGGGTATGGGGTGTCCATGTGTGCTCTGGGTGTGCATGTGTGTATATGGGCTGTGTGTGTATGCGTGTGTGCATGTTGTATATGGGGTGTGTTTGCATGTGTGTGTGTATATGTTGTGTATGGGGTGTGTGTGCGTGTGTGTGCATGTGTGTGTGCGCATGTGTGTGTGTGCATGTTGTGTATTGTGCGTGTGCGTGCGTGTGTGCATGTGTGTATGGGCTCTGTGTGTGTGTGTGTGTGTGTGTGTGTGTGTGCGTGTGTGTATGGGCTGTGCGTGTGTGTGTGTGTGCATGTGTGTATGGGCTGTGCGTGTGTGTGTGTGTGCACGTGTGTATGGGCTCTGTGTGTGTGTGTGTGCATGTGTGTATGGGCTCTGTGTGTGTGTGTGCGTGTGTGTATGGGCTGTGTGTGTGTGTGTGTGCATGTGTGTATGGGCATGTGTGTGCATACGTGTATATGGGCCATGTGTGCATATGTGTGTGTGTGTGCACAGGCCATGTGTGCCCTCTCGCCTTGGATGTGGATGTGCCTCTCGCTGTCTCCACGTCCGTCTGTGTGAACGCTGGTCTGGGAAGGCAGACGGGAGACCCGGCTGATCAGCAGCAGCGCTGCCTCTCACACCTTCTCAGGAGCCCTTCGCGTGCTGTAGATTGGTCTCAGCAGCCCTGCAAGACCACACTCCAGAGACCCAGGCCGCAGAGCCTTAGACTGAGCCCTGCGGTGTGCCAGGGACAGCGTGTCTCCAGGGCTGGGTGGTCCCCACCCCGGGTGGTGGCTGCTGTCCCTCCCATGTCCCTCCTCACACCCCCAGCTTGTCCTCTTGAGTGGTGCTGGGGGCCTAGGGACAGATCACATTCGTGTCCTTGGCACTAAACTGCCTGACTTTGAAAACCGTCACATAACATAAACCGTGGGCCCTGGCCTCCTCCAGGCTGGCTCTTGGCTTCCAGACGCAGGCGCCCAAGCCTTAAAGAAACCCTCCTGCCTTGCCGAGCGTCCTGGGACTCAGTGGCCCCTTCCCAGGAAGGGGCGTCACTTGCTGGGTTCCAGATCCCAAGACACCCTCCCCAGTGACCGCATCCTCCTGCAGGCACCGCATCTGCCGGGTTTGTTGGGAAGGAGGCAGATCTGCCGTGTGACTGGCCGGGAGCAGGCTCGTCCTGCTCAGCCTGCCTCCTGTTTCCCGGCGGGCATCCCGCCCGTAGACCGGGGCCCTCAGCCCGGCCTGTGCCTGTGGAACCCAGGATTGGGGCAGAGGCTGAGGCCGTCCCAGGGAGGACCCAGCATTCAGGTTCAGGAGGGAAGCCGGTTCTGCCCTTGCAGGGTGTCACACCTGGAAGGGATGGGCTGCCTGCTGTGTCCCCAGCAGGAGAAGAAACAAGACGTGGACGGGGGCTGCATCTCTGCGGGGTGACACCTGGCGGGACGTTGTCGCCTGCAGACTTGTGCACGTGGCCTCGGCTGGCAGCCTCTGGGTGCAGGGAAAGGGGCCTCTGGGCCTCTGGACTCTGTCCTGAGCCCCTGCTAGCTTGCTCTGCGGCCCCAAGCAAGCCCCCAGCCCCTCTGAGTCTCAGTTTGTTCGTGTGTCAGAGGGTCATCATTTGTGTCTTGGGAGGGTCAGGTGGAAAAGAGAAAAGTGTTCTTTAAAGAGTGTAAAGAGCTGTTGGTTGAAATGTGTTTATTCTACTCCCAGCATACTGTCCTGTTCACCTGACTGGCGGCCTCTGTCTTTATGAGGAGCTGTCATCTGACTGGCGGTCTCTGTCTTTATGAGGAGCTGTTAGTGTGTCTGGGTAAGCTTTCTTAAACCTACCACCTGAGTTCGAGTTTGGGCTTAGACTGTTGTTCGGGGTAACCTTGTTTTGCTTTTTGACAGCGTCTTGATGTTCTTTTCGTCCTATGGTGTGTAGTTACATAAGCCGGCCTTTGTGAGCAGGCTTGCCAGCACGGGCCAGCTCGGGCCCGTGGCGGCTGGTGGGGTTGCCGAGCGGTGTGGAGCCGGCTCAGGGCTGGACGGGGCCCGGCTCTTGTCTTGAGCTGGGGGCCCACTCTCCGTTTGTCTGAGTTCCCTCGGCTGGAAAAGGCAGCAGTGGTCATGCCTGGTCTGTAAGGCTCATGTGAGGACTGAATTAGAGAGTACGCTTACTTCATATATAATGAGCGTTAGATGTTAGCCGTTTGGTGACTGACGGTAGCAAGCTGGTGGCCGTCAGCAGTCACAGGCACCTTCTGAAATATAGGACGGTTTTTGGAAGTGTGTGCTGACCTTCACTCTTGAACGTGATGTTTCTGAGCCTCAGAGGGAACGTGACAAACTGAGGAAGCGGGACGACTGCGTCCTGAGCGCTCCTGCCTGTTCACGTGGTGCCCTCGTGTGGCTTGGAAACCCTGGCCATGGGGCCAGCTTGCAGCTGTAGCGAACTGATTGCACCAAGCACTACACATGTGGCCGTGGCCCCTTCCTGCCACGACAGGGCTGCCCATGCCTTGAGCGTGCATGTGTGTATATGAAGCGTGTCCTGGACGGGGTCCCCAGAAACAGAACTCGAGACAAGGTTTGAGTACAAGCGGTTTATTTCGGAGACAATTCCAGAAAGCCCTGACGGGCGGGGAAGTGGGTTGGGGAGAAAAGGAAGGCAGTGCAGGACTCGCCGCTGTGGTGGCTGGACTTGGGGGTCCTGGGGGAGGGCGTGCCCGCCCAGAGGGCCAGGGGGTGGGGCATCCCGGTGTTTCCCACTGCTCCACAAAGGCCGAGCATCACAGGTGCCTGCAGAGGGGCTCTGTCTGTGCTCCAGGGAGCAGCCACTGCAGGGAGGGTGTGGGGGCAGCTCGGGCAGCATCAGTGATGAAGAGGGAAGACGGAAAGAGAAGAGGCTGTGGAGTCAGATCCCTCAGTCTGCTGGGAAGGAGGGGTGGCTTTAGAGAGCTGCTGGCTTTCAAAACACCCATAATTCCTAAAAGAGAACAGCAAAAGCACTGCTGAGTCTGTGTGGGGTTCATCAGGGTCACCGAGTCTGTGCGGACCCAACAGGGTCACTGGAAGGCTGCAGTGAGCCAGGTACTCCAGAGGGGCAGCTGGATGTGTGCAGGTTGCCAGGGCAACGGATGCAGGCTGAGGAGGGCCCCTCAGTGTGTCCTGTGACCTACAGTTGAGCTGCTGGGCTTTCCTTGAGTTTGCGGACATACAAGCTCATTGACAGTCAAGATGGACAAGGGCTACGGCAGCTGTTGAGAGGGATGGGCTCATCCCCACCAGCCTGCCTGTCCGCCTGTCTCTCCTCTTTCATCCTCAGCCTCCCCCTTTCTCTGATGCCTTCTGCTCTGGGATGAGCTCACTGGGCTCACGGAGTGCCTGGACAGTCCGTGCCGTCTGGTATTACAAAAGGGGCCCAAGTTAGGAGGAGGTTCAGACCCCATCTCTGAGGCTTGGGGAAGGCTGCCGTCCATCCTCGTGGGGATGGTCAAACAGGAACAGAGTTGTGGTGAGGACGTTATGGAATATGTTGTAATGACGCGCTTGGTAGACAGCAGGCGCGCAGCAAATGTCACCTCCCTCCCTCCTCTTGGTCGGCCACTCTAAAATAGAAGCCGTGAAAGTCTGAAAGTCATCTGCAGAGGGAGCTCTCCTTGAGCGGGTGATGCCTGGTCACTCACCGTCTTTTCCGGGCACACCTCTCACCTGAAGCCTCCCCAAATGCACCCCATTGCACCACGATGCTATTCGACTCTGGGTCTTCCTGGAACTTGTGTGTATAGTTTTTACTGAAGTAACTTGTGCTCTTTTATAATTCTTTAACAATTGCATAGCATGTGCGGTTTACGAAACACTATCTTATTTAATCTTAATGACTCTGTGAATTAGGGTATTCTTTTTCCTAATTTTAGGCTTCCCTGGTGGCTCAGATGGTAAAGAAAATCTGGCTGCAGAAGACCTGGGCTCGATCCCTGAGTCGGGAAGATCCCCTGGGGAAGGGAATGGCAACCCACTCCAGTATTCTTGCCTGGAGAATCCCACGGACAGGGGAGCTGGGGGCGGCTAGAGTCCATGGGGTCGCAGAGTCAGACACGACTGAGTGACTAACGCAAACTAACTTCCCAGGACAAAAGAGAGGAGACTGGGACTCGGCCTCGCCGGCTCGCTAGGAGCTCGCAGCTTGAAAGTGGCGGACCAGAGCAGAGTCAGGCCTCTGACCCACACACCCCCTTCCCCACCTCACGGTCCCCTGCCGGTTCCGGCTCACCTACCTCCTCCCTCTGCCCCTGGGGACCTCTCCCTCCGTGCGCCGTGCTGGGGCCCTAAGCTTGGCAGCGGCAACCACAGGCCTTCCTGCTGCTGCAGTCAGAGCTCCCTGGGCACCAGCAGGCGTGCCGTTGGCAGGCCAAGGGGTCCCTGTGGGAGGCTTCCTCAATCCTCTTGAGCGACTGCTCCGTCTGCAAGGGTGGGGTTGCGCTTTGCAAACCACAGAGCAACCACTGCGGGGAGCTCAGGGCAGAGGAGCGCCCACCCTGTGAGTCCAGCTCTGCTGACTGGGGCCCAGAGGCCGTGCTGTCCCAGGATGCTCGAGACGGGCCCCTCTGATCTTTGGGCTATCAGATGTCTCTGGCCAGGCAGCAAAGCACCATTCATGGTGGCTGAAGGAGGGCCAGCCAGCCAGGTCGGGCACTCACCCGCTGAGCTGTGAATGGGCTGCCCCCAGAGGCTCTCCGCCGCATGTCAGGGATGATGGACCAGTGCAGGCAGATGCGTGAAGGTCTGGGTTTGAAAAACAGGCAGAACAAGCCAGGTCCAGAGACCACAGGCAGGCAGCTGTGCAGGACAGACTGGCATCCGTGAACGCACAGGACAGGACTCGGAGAGACGGGTGGACAGGCTGATGCCGGGTCTGGTGCCTTCGTGACGGGCAGCTGGGGATGCAGGTGAGAGCTGTCCAGATGCGGTGTGCGGGGCTGGATACAAAGAGGCTGTGTGCACACAGGCCCCGCTGGCCGCGGAAGGGGACGGCACCCAGACAGGCCAGGGAGTCTCGGAGAGGTGCAGGGTACTGTCCAGCTCAGAGAGCGGGAGGGACTAGGGTCTCATAGCCTGCCGCCCTGCCCACCTTGGCCAGCTCGCATGAAGAGGGTCTGCCATGCGCCTTGCGCCGTCTTCCCAGTGCGGCCTCTCCTGCCAGAGGCAGGGACGTGGCCCTGCCGGAGCTGCCGCCCTCCTCTCCTGATCACTCCCCCGGCCCCATCAAGCCTGTTTCTTGGCCCCTTTCTCACTGGCCATGTTTTCCATCTCTTAGCCTCCTTATCTGGCTTCTGGCTGAGCCCTTGTGTGTCCAATGACCAGGGGCCGTTCAGGAGTGACACTGTCTCCGTGGGTGCAGCCACGCGGACAGGCCCGGGGGTGGGACTTGTGGCAGCAGCGCCTTCCAGGACATGGTCTTTCTGCCGAGTGTCATTAGAAGAGGAGGGCCAGCCGCCCGTCACTCGCCCCATGGCTGCCCCGAGCCTGTGCTTAGCCTTGCCTGGAGGTTCCCGTGTGAGGTCCCACCCTTCCCAGCTCTGAGAAGGCAGCCTCGCGGTCTGGGCGGCCACAGCTGTCCTGTCTCTCGTGTCTCCTCCGGTCCCTGTGGTTACTTTCCTGTTCTTGGGAGGCTGACGACCTCGGTGGTGCCCTCCAGAGGCCTCCCGCCCTGGTTTCTTCTCAGTTGGTCGCTACTGCCTGCATGAGCCTGGATGATGACTTAAGCTTCACCATCCAAAAGGAGAGGGTGACACTGCCCTCCTCAAGCTGCTTGTTCACATGGTCAGTGAGGCACTTG
>NW_011495075.1:398898-400738 GCF_000754665.1 Bison bison bison
GTGAGGCACTTGGGGGATACACCAGGGAGAAGTCATCATTCTTAAACTCGTGCACAAAAGAGAGATGGCAAACAAGCCAACAGGCGACCCCGGTAGGTCAGGCGGCACTGTGCACCGTAGGGGAAGGTGAAGCAGGGGAGGGCAGAGTGATGAACGCGGGCTGCTGGAGAGCACGTCAGGGAAACTGTCCAGAAGAACATGTGCAAAGGCCCTGGGGCGAGAGCGAGCACATGTTCAGGGACTGCAGGGAGGTCAGCGTGGCTGAAGCAGATTAAACAGAACAGACTGTGGTCAGAAACGAGGTCGGGGGAGCCAGGGGCCAGCGTGCAGGTGGGGAAGCCACAGGCAGGCTCCCGGCAGAGGAGCCACCTGGTCTGTCTTGTGTTGCAGAGGGTCCATGAGGGGGCAGGGACGGAAGCTGTGGGGGTCACTTGGCTGGAGCAGGGGCGGGGGAGGAGGCAGAGGTGGTGAGCAAGGCTGGGGGTGAAAGGAGACAGGCATTTCTAGCACCTTCTTGGCCTGGGTGAGATTGGAGATGCAGTTCAGAAACGGGGAACCTGGGGCAGCGGGAGCTTCAGTCATCCTGAAACCAGTGCTCTGTCCTCAGGGATCTCACACTGGTACACACACTCACACACACTCACATGAGCACACACAAATGCACACATACACACACTGACACTGTCACATGCACACACGCACACACACGTGTGCATAGCCACACACACTGCAACGTGCATACGTGCACACATACGTGTGCACACACACACACACATGAGCACACACAGACATGCTGACACTGTCACATGCATGCACGCACACACGTGTGCACACACACTCACAGTCATGTGCATCCATGCACACATGCATTGACACCGTCACATGCAAACATGCACACACATGTGTGCACACTCACACTGTCACATGCACACACACTCACACGCACTGTCACGTGCATGCATGCACCCTCACATGTGTGCACACTCACACTCACATATACACATGCACTGTCACATGCACGCATGCACACTCGCACACACACACACTCGCATCGTATCTGCCCGGGCAGCTGAGGGTCCGCAGGCCCTCATGGGGGGCAGCTCCTGCCGGCTCCGTCGCCACCGCGCCGTCCGTCCTGCACTCTTGGAGCCACAGAGACGCTGACATTTGGGAAGACGTGGAACAGTCACCCACTGTGTGTGCTCTGGCAGGGCGCCGCCTCTCCCAGCTGTGGGGTGGAGGGATGGCCGGCCTCCTCAGAGGTTGTGTAAATATTTGGGGAGCAGCACACAGCTGGGAGTGGACCCTCACCCCCAGCTGGCTCGTTCGCTGCTGCGGGACGTCTCGGCCTGGTCCCGGGCTGCCAACTCCAGGCCCATCACAGCCACTCTTCGTCCCCTCTTCCCTCCAAGCCTGGCGGCCTGGTCTGCGGGACGGCTCTGAGCAGCCCGCTTGCCCTTCTTGAGACCCCCGGCCCTCCCCACGAGGACAAGGGCGGGCAGAGAAGCTGCCCCCGGGGTGGGGGAGCGTAGAGAATGTCCCCCCAGGGGGCCTGGAGGGGGTGGGGGCTGGGACAGCCCGCTGGGTGCCGGGCGGAGAGCTCGTAGGGTCATGCATGGCTCTGAGAGCCCAGGCCTCCCTGACCTGAGACAGAAAGTCCACCGAGGACCCAGGAGCCCAGCGCGGGGACTCACGGGACCCTGGCTCCCGAGGGCTCTGTGAGGAGGAGGTGATTGGGTCCTTTCCTCTGCGGCTGTTTTTTTTTCTGGAAAAGCACCTCCCTGTCAGCAGGTGGCTCGCCTCCACCCCACCCCAGCCTGGGACTCGGAAAGCAGAGCTC
>NW_011495075.1:401069-403521 GCF_000754665.1 Bison bison bison
GTTCCATGGCAGACGGGCTTGACCATAGACGGGCGGACGGCGGGGTGGTTTCAGGGTGAGTCAGGCATGCACCGTTACTGCGCACTGTTTTTCTGTCACTGTTAGGCCAGCTCCGCCTCAGGCCTTCAGGCACTAGATCCTGGAGGCTGCAGACCCCTGCTCTAGCCCACAGTCCTCCTGGGCAAGGGGAGCTCAGAGAGCTGCCACCCCTCCCCGGGCTGAACGGCAGGCTGACCAGCTCTGTTTCTGGTCAGCGCCCCGCGGCCATGGGGGTGAAATGCAGGGGCTGTGGAGGCCCAAGGGAGGGGGGCGGCTGAGGTGCGAGGTGGGGCGAAGCCCACGGCTCTGGGCTTGAGGGGTGTCACTGGGTTGGGGGAGGGGGTGACTGGGAACCTTCCCACCCTCCAGGTAACCCCTGTGCCTTACCATTTAGCTTCCTCTTCCTGCCTCCGGGCTCTGCCAGGAAGCATGGAGGAGGAAACATTAGGGAGAATTCACAGCTAGGCCTGGAGGAAAACATCCCCTGCTGGTGGCATTCCATGCTGGCGAGGCTCAAGAGGGGCCCTCTCGGTGCACTCCCCTGAGCTGTTCCCAGATGACCCAGGCCGGCCCAGCGTGGAAGATCCGTGCCCCTCACCCTCCATTTAGGGTAGGGGTGAAGATGGGGTGCTGGGTGGGGGTCTGCACCGGGGACACCAGCCCCCGAGCGACGTGGGCGATGCTGCTGCAGAGCCCACCTTGCTGTGATTCTCCCCAGAGCCACTCAGCCTGGGACCTGTTGGCCCTTTCCTGAATCTCACCACTCAGATCCCTAGAGAGAGTAAAGGGAGTGAAAACCCACCCCCCGCATGCTAGGGGGCACTGAGGGCTTGGTACTGGGCTCCCTGCAGCCCCTCACTCCCCTTTGGACACAAAGCGTATCTGGATAACTTGACCAGTGTCTGCACCCTCAGAAACAGCCCCCTACCAGCAGGACTGTTTAGGGACCCAGGACAGAGTCCCCTCGGCGAGGTCTCCACCGCTCGGGCAGTAGAGCTGCAGCCCCAGGTGAGAGGCCTGGGTGCTCAGGACTGGAGCCGGACCAGTGATCCGACCCTCGGGTCTCACAGCCCGTCTGCACCTCCCTGAGGGCGGGAAGTGGGGAAGGGCTCCTCGGCCCTGTGTGTGTGTTCACTCAGTCCTGTCCGACTCTTTGCGACTCCATGGACTGTAGCCCGCCACACTCTTCTGTCCATGGGATTCTCTAGGCAAGAATACTGGAGTGGGTTGCCACGCCCTCCTCCAGGGGAGCTTCCCAACTCAGGAATCTAACCCTGTCTCCTGCATTTCAGGCAGAGTCTTTACCATCTGAGCCACCAGGGAAGCCCTAATGCCGTAAAGCCACAGGCCAGGCGGTGAGAGGCCTCCAGAGCACTGGCCCGGGTCTCTGCATGCTGTCACCTGAGCGCTCAGACCCAGAGATACACCTGCTCTGGTCCTCCGTCATCTTAACTCAGTCCCTTGGGGCTTTAAAAAAGCATCATTGCTGGTGCTGTTTCTGTTGATTTAAGAAACTGAGGATATAACCTGTCCCTTCCTAAGACACCGGCTGCCCTGTTTGCTCAGGTCACTTTGGGATTGGGACAGACCTTACCGTCCACACTCAGCACCTCTCAGAAGCAGGATGAACCAAAAGCAGAGGTTGGGGCACAGCCCCTTCTCCTCTAACAACCCCTGCTTCCTCACCACTGGGGTTAAGTTACCAGAAATTCCCTGCTACTGGACCCCACTTCTTTTCTTACTCTGCATGAAAATCTTCACATCTTGCGATCCTTTTCTTCCTGATCTGTCAACTGAAAATGCCCCCTGGATGAAGGCACAGACACTTGCACGGTGGAGCTGTTCTTTCTCCCCACAGTCAACCCCAATACGCATGCCCCCCAACCCCGTGCTGGAGGAAGCGAGGCCCCCCTTTCGTGGTCACTCACTCTGCACTCTCCTGAGCGGCCTCTGGTACTTGCACTCGGGTGCCGTTCACCCCCTCAGCATTCTCTGTGATGCCGCCAAAACTTTTGGCTTTCTCTGCCTACCAAAGCTGAATAAAAAAATAGAGGGAGTTTGGAGAAAACAGAAAGGTGGCTTTAATCCTCAGCTGAGACACAGCAGGCTCATGCTTCAAGAAAGGTGCCCCCTCCATGAGGAATCTAGGAGATTATCTAGATCTTGCAGTCAGGGGGTGGGTGATTAGGAGCAAAGGTGTAAGGATCTTGTATTCTTCCTCTTGCATTGTTTCAAAAAGACTCCTAGGCCAGCGACAGGTAGCCCAGTAGTTGGGTCCATTGTCTTTGGTGAACTTTACTGTGGCCTCCTTTCTGTAAGGCCAAAAAAAAAAAAAAAAACCAGAAGAAGAACTACAAGGGGTGGTCTGCAAAGAGAGTGCTGTAAACACAGGATTAGCACAGAGTTAAATATA
>NW_011495075.1:404063-407347 GCF_000754665.1 Bison bison bison
AAACTGTGAACTTCCAAATGTTCAAGCTGGATTTAGAAAAGGCAGAGGAACCAGAGATCAAATTGCCAATGTCTGTTGGATCATAAAAAAGCAAGAGAATTCCAGAAGAACATCTGCTTCTGCTTCATTGACTACACCAAAGCCTTGGACTGTGTGGATCACAACAAATGGTGGAAAATTCTTCAAGAGACGGGAATACCAGACCACCTGACCTGCCTCCTGAAAATCTGTATGCTGGTCAAGAAGCAACAGTTAGAATCGGTTTATGGAACAATGGACTGGTTTCAAATTGGGAAAGGAGTATATCAACGGTGTATATTATCACCCTGCTTATTTAACTTATTTAACTTATATGTAGAGTACATCATGAGAAACGCTGGGCTGGATGAAGCACAAGCTGGAATCAAGATTGCCGGAAGAAATACCAATAACCTCAGATATGCAGATGACACCACCCTTATGGCAGAAAGCAAAGAAGAACTAAAGAGCCTCTTTAAAAAAAATGTTTTTAAATAATTTATTTTAATTGGAGGCTACTTACTTTACAATATTGTAGTGGTTTTGCCATATATTGACATGAATCAGCCATGGGTGTCAATGTGTTCCCCATCCTGACCCCCCCTCCCACCACCCTCCCCATCCCATCCCTCAGAGTCGTCCTAGTTCACCAGCCCTGAGCACCCTGTCTCGTGCATTGAACCTGGACTGGCGATCTATTTCACATATGATAATATACATATTTCAATGCTATTAGAGATACCAAGGGAACATTTCATGCAAAGATGGGCTCGATAAAAGACAGAAATGGACCTAACAGAAGCAGAAGATATTAAGAAAAGGTGGCAAGAATACACAGAAGAACTGTACAAAAAAGAGTTTCATGACCCAGATAATCACGATGGTGTGATCACTCACCTAGAGCCAGACATCCTGGAATGGGAAGTCAAGTGGGCCTTAGAAAGCATCACTACGAACAAAGCTAGTGGAGGTGATGGAATTCCAGTTGAGCTATTTCAAATCCTGAAAGATGATGCTGTGAAAGTGCTGCACTCAATACGCCAGCAAATTTGGAAAACTCAGCAGTGGCCACAGGACTGGAAAAGGTCAGTTCTCATTCCAATCGCAAAGGCAATGCCAAAGAATGCTCAAACTACTGCACAATTGCACTCATCTCACACACTAGCAAAGTAATGCTCAAAATTCTCCAAGCCAGGCTTAAGCAGTACATAAACTGTGAACTTCCAAATGTTCAAGCTGGTTTTAGAAGAGGCAGAGGAACCAGAGATCAAATTGCCAACATCTGCCAGATCATCGAAAAAGCAAGAGAGTTTCAGAAAAACATCTACATCTGCTTTATTGACTATGCCAAAGCCTTTGACTGTGTGGATCACAATAAACTGTGGAAAATTCTGAAAGAGATGGGAATACCAGACCACCTGACCTGCCTCTTGAGAAACCTATTTGCAGGTCAGGAAGCAACAGTTAGAACTGGACATGGAACAACAGACTGGTTCCAAATAGGAAAAGGAGTACGTCAAGGCTGTATATTGTCAGCTTGCTTATTTAACTTCTATGCAGAGTACATCATGAGAAATGCTGGGCTGGAAGAAGCACAAGCTGGAATCAAGATTGCCGGGAGAAATATCAATAACCTCAGATATGCAGATGACACCACCCTTATGGCAGAAAGTGAAGAGGAACTAAAAAGCCTCTTGATGAAAGAGGAGAGTGAAAAAGTTGGCTTAAAGCTCAACATTCAGAAAATGAAGATCATGGCATCTGGTCCCATCACTTCATGGGAAATAGATGGGGAAACAGTGGAAACAGTGTCAGACTTTATTTTGGGGGGCTCCAAAATCACTGCAGATAGTGATTGCAGCCGTGAAATTAAAAGACGCTTACTCCTTGGAAGGAAAGTTATGACCAAACTAGATAGCATATTCAAAAGCAGAGATATTACCTTGTCAACAAAGGTCCGTCTAGTCAAGACTATGGTTTTTCCAGTGGTCATGTATGGATGTGATAGTTGGACTGTGAAGAAGGCTGAGGGCCGAAGAATTGATGCCTTTTAGCTGTGATGTTGGAGAAGACTCTTGACAGTCCCTTGGACTGCAAGGAGATCCAACCAGTCCATTCTGAAGGAGATCTGTCCTGAATATTCATTGGAAGGACTGATGCTGAAGCTGAAACTCCAATACTTTGGCTACCTGATTCAAGGAACTGACTCATTGGAAAAGACCCTGAACCTGGGAAAGATTAAAGACAGTAGGAAAAGGGGAGGACAGAGGATGAGATGGTTGGATGGCATCACCGACCTGACGGACATGAGTTTAAGCAAGCTCCAGGAGTTCGTGATGGACAGGGAGGCCTGGCGTGCTGCAGTCTGTGGGGTTACAAAGAGTCAGACACGACTGAGCGACTGAACTGAACTAATGGCTTTTCTAGTAGTCATATACTGATGTGAGAGTCGGACAATAAAAAAGGCTGAGCGCCGAAGAATTGATATCTTAAAACTGTGGGGTTGAAGACTCTTTAGAGCGTCTTGGACTGCAAAGAGATTAACCCAGTCAATCTTAGAGGAAATCAACCCTGAATATTCACTGGAAGGACTGATACTGAAGCTGAAGCTCTAATCCTTTGGCCACCTGATGCGAAGAGCCAACTCATTGGAAAAGATTGATGCTGGAAAACTTTGAGGACAGGAGGGGAAGGGGATGATAGAAGATGATGATTGGACGGCATCATCAACTCAATGGACATGAGTTTGAGCAAACTCCGGGAAATGGTGAAGAACAGGGAATCCTAGTGTGGAGCAGCCCATGGGGTCCCAAACAGCTGGACACACCTGAACGACTGAACACAGCAAAGGTACAGGATATAATTTACATATCCGCTTAGGCTCCATTACCAACTACAGGTCAAGAACAGTTACAGTGAAAAAGGAGCTCAGAAAAGGGCTAGAGAGAAAAGAAAACTGTTTGCTCTTTTTCACTGTAATATCTGCAGACCTTGTTTTAGGCGCTGTACTCTTACTGGAACTGATTTAAAAGCTTGGAAAGAGTTAGGGAGGGGATTTGGAGAAAGCCTCTGGGGAGGGTCCAGGTTCCGGACCCAGTGCCCCCCTGCGCACCAGTCTGCCAGCACAGTTCCAGGAAGAGCCAGGATTTACCTGCTGCCATCATCCTGGCGGGGACGGAGGGCTTGTGATCCGCCGCCGGCGTTGGGGGGGCCACCGGGAGGTGTGACTGCAGCGGGTGTGGGGGGGCCTGGGGGGTGTGACCCGC
>NW_011495075.1:408335-410744 GCF_000754665.1 Bison bison bison
CGGGAGGATGCTGCAGCTGCCGCCGCCCAGGGCGGGCAGAACCAAGTTTCCCCGCAGGTAAGCGCCCCGGCTCGCGACGCGGCTTCGCGCCGGGGGCTGGGGGCCTCCAGGAGGGCGGCCTGGCCACCCTCGCGGCTCCGATCGGAAGGACGCAGCGCCACCTGGGCCCCTGGCTCCGGAGCGTTTGGCCTGTTGGCCCCGGGGTGGAGGTGAGCGTGCGGAGGGGTTTCGGAAGGGAAGCTGGGCTTGCGTCCCTGGGACCGGTCGGAGTGGGACCGTAGCACGACTGGACCGGACTCGCGGGGCTCCTGCAGTGCGCTGGGACCTGGGCAGTGGGAGGAGGGGAGCTTCGATCCCGGCCCCGGAAGCTCTGGGGGTCCCTTGGGCTCAGGGGAGGTGGTGGAAGTGCGGGCAGAGACCCGAGGTGGGGGCGGGGTTGCACGCGTGACCCCGCAGCGGGCTGGACCCCTCCGGGAGAGGTGAGAGCCGGCCGGGAGATGCGCTCCGGGGACCCGCTCGGCCCTGGAAGGTGAGGGCGGCAGCCCCGGGACCCCAGCCCACTTGGAAACCACGCTTTGGAGAGAGCTAAGGGGTCCTGCCCCCTGAGGAAGCGTGCTGATGCTGCCTGCTTTTTCTGGGAGCTTCCCAGCCCGCGGACACCTTCCCCTCCTCCGCCTTCCGAGCTGAAGGAAGTTGGAGATTAGAGAGTTGAATGGGAGGCCGACGCCCCTTGCTGGGACCACTCCGCCCCCAGCCCCGCCCTCGGCCCAGATTGTCCTTGGCGACTGCCCCTCCTTCCCCGCGGGTCCCTGCCGGGACCTCCAGGCCGCTCTGCCCACGTAGGCTCCGGGTGGAGCAGACAGGTGGCAAGGCGCGGTCTGGGCGTCTCCAGCGCCCAGAGCCCCTCAGAAGCGTGTCCTGCCCCCTCCACCTGGAGACCCGTGGGGTCCCTTTGCTAAGCTGATCGGTGGGGGCGGGGTGTCATAACGGCAGCCAATTCTGGAACAGAGAAGACTCCAGAGAACAGAGGTCTATTCAGGGACCCGTGAGGATTTCTACTTCTGCCGAGATCCTTGGCTGAGTCCTGAATCTCTGACCCTGAAGAAGGCAGAGGGAGGGTCCCTTCCTAACCCGCCCAGCCTCTGCCCCTGCCTGGTAGCTTTTACCCACTTCAGGTTCACAGGGCTCTGTCTGAGGAAGTTATAATTGCCCTGGTTCTACCCTTAGGTGCCCCGCTGCCCTCCCTATGGCGGAGAAAGTGGAACTCTGTTAGTTGGCCCCAGCATCCTTTCCCTGAACGTGTCTCTCCATCCACTGGCGGCCGGCCTTTTTGCTTGGTGACCGCACAGGTGACATGGGGGTCACCCCACGGTGCCTAGACTTGAGTCCTCCCCGCCCCCTCTGCCCACCTCACCCCCACCCTGGAGACCCAGATTCTGTCCAGTGAGCTCTGTGCTGGAGCCACAGCTGTCCGTGCTCACCTGGCAGGTGGGGCAGGTGGGGCGGGCCCTGTCTGCTGTGGCCGCAGAGGCGGAGGAGCAGGGCTAGTCACACCTCTGCCCGCCTGCTGCCTGCTGGGCTATGCCTGGGCTGGCCTGTGGTTTCCTTTTCACCCAAGCCTGAGACTTCCCGGTGGAGGGGGGCTTGTAGTTAGTAGGGAAGGAGAGACGGGATGTCATAAACTGGAGGTCTGTCCGAGAATTGCCAGAGTTCAGACATAAACTTTAACTGCCCTGGCTCTCATCCACTGAGGGAGGCTCGGCCTAGGCCTTGGCTCAGAAAGGGGCCGCTCAGAACCTGACTTGTAATGGTATTTGGTTGGGAACAACAGGCATTGAAGAGACGCTTTCCCTGCAGGCTCTGGGAGCCCTGAAAGAGACAGCTGGGGAGGAGTGGCCCCCCAGCACCCCACAACCAGCCCCGGGCCTCCCCTCCCAGGTGCCCGTAGTGGCTGCGTCCTGGGGGAGGCTCCTCCGTCGGCCCCATCCTCGCTGTCTCAAGTGTTAGGGTCGCTCCTGGAGACGCCTCTCCTGCCCCGGCAAACCTAAGCTAGAAACCCCGAGTGCAGGTGGTTGTCCCATTCGGCTCTCTTGCACTACTTCCTGGGAGGGACCCTGAGCTGGAGCCTGGGGTCCCTCGGGAATAGGGCCGGCTCACAGAGACTCTGGGGCTGTAGGTGTGGGCCTAGCACAGGGACAGCCCCTGGGAGGGGACGGCAGAGTCAGCAGCTGCATCTGGTTGAGGGCTTCCAGGGCTGGGCATGCACGCCATGGGCAGGCCACGCGTGCCAGCGGCCCCTTGCCCTGCGGAGCCCTGCCCCCTGCTTGGTGGCAGGAGAGAGCGCAGGGCAGGACGCGCCCATGAGGATGCTGAGTACGGCGGGGACCCGGGGCCCCCGCCGAGGCGGGC
>NW_011495075.1:410844-412475 GCF_000754665.1 Bison bison bison
GTGTTCTCACAGACACTAACCCAGGCCCAGGGGACCTGCCACGCCAACGCTGCAGAAGCTGAGGACAGTCGTGGCCTCACAAGGTCGAGGACTGGCCGACCACTCACGGGCGTGAGGGGAGAGCCTGGACTCAGTGTGCAGCCCGACTGGGACCCTGGTTCCACTGCTGATCCCTTTGCGGCCTTAGCTGCTTGGCAACTTGCCTCAGTGTCCTCGAGCTTCCAGGGTGTGGGGATGACGGTGAGAGGATGTGAAGGATGGAGTGCTTTCTGGGAAGAGCTTCCCAAAAAAGTGTCTACGTGTATGTGTGTAACCGATGCACCTCACTGTACTCCTGAAAGGAATGCAATGTTGTACATTAGTTATACTCCAGTACAAACTAAAAAACGGGTTACAGGCAAAGAGGAGCAGAGTGCTTTCAGCACGGAGGCTTCACGGGTGATGTCACATAGCCGAAGTCCCTCCTCGTTTCTCCAGGCCGCCCGCTCCCTCGGCATCCTTCCCTGCCATCCTGCTAGGGCCCTGATGAAGGTGCCTGTCGGTGTGACAGACTACACAGCTCTCTGCTTACAGTATGTCTTAGATCTTTACGTAAATTCTTAATGGTCCATCTTTAGACTTCTATCTAGCCCAAATTCTGTGCTAATTATGGTAGTATATTACACACCCTGTTTTGACAGCAGATTACATACACCACCTGAAAAAACGCAGGCTTTAAAAACACCAGCTTGTATTTGTTCAGCATCTACAGTGTGATACTTGGGGTCCACAGCGTGCTGGGTGCTGGAGGAATGCAGACCCCCAAGGAGCTGGCACCTCTCCATCTGTTCAGCAGTGTCATGAGCACCCCCGATGCAGGCACAGTGCTGGGAACGGGGGACACAGTGGCGTACAGTCCCTGCCCTCAGCAAGCTTGGAGTCTTGCAGTGTATACAGACTAACGAAAGTCAGCAGACGGGACCTCCCTGGTGGCCCAGTGGTTAAGAAGCAGCCTTGCAGTCCAGGGGGCGTGGGTTAGATCCCTGGGTCGGACGATCCCATGAGCTGCGACAGACAACTCCTGAGCCCGTGCTCTAGGGCCTGTGCTCCGAGACGAGAGAAGCCCGTTTGCCACGACAGAGTAGCCCCCAACTTGCAGCAACTAGAGAAAGCCCTGGAGCAGCAACAGAGACCCAGCAGTCAAATAAGTTAATTTTTTAAAATGTCAGCAGACACATATATACGGCATTTAGAATTTCGAGACGTGAGAGGCAGTCGAGCAGGAGGAAGTGGACATACTTGTGGTACCTGGAAGCAGACAGGGCAGGAGGACTTCATGGCAAAGGTGGCATTTTCCTTGGGCCTTGAAGATAAAGTAAGAGTTTTCCAAAGGAACATGAACTCCTCTGAGGAGAGAGGGAGGAGATTCTCCTTGGTGGGAGGCTCTGTGCCCAGACCCACCCTTCCCAGGACGCCCCCCATCACACAGGCTGCTAGTGTGAGACACACAGCTCTGTACTTCCTTGCATGTTCAGCCGCACCAGGAGCCCTGCCTGAAAGCCTCTGATCTAGTAGCACAACCTGCTGTCTCCTCTGGACCCGGTCCAATGTCACCTCACACCGCGTTCACGGCCAGAGGAACAGAGCCCCTC
>NW_011495075.1:412646-420400 GCF_000754665.1 Bison bison bison
GATGCTGCCCCTGTGGAGGACGCGGCGCCTATGAGGACTCACTCCGACCTAACTCTCTAGGGATGGCTTGGGAACTTCCTAGAAATACTCAGGTCCTGGACATGCCTGTGATCCGTGAGGACAGGCACACCACTACGGGAAAACACTGAGAAGAAAGAAGGTCGCGGCGCCTCCGCAGCCCCGCCGCGAGCGCGCTCGGCAGCCCAGCTGTCCTGTCAGGGCGTCGGGGATGCTTGCTGCGGCCGTGCGCAGACGGGGGCTGTAGCAAGTGCCGCTTCCTCCTAGGCGGACTTTCCTCCAGATGTGTTGCTACCAGGGCCGTTTGAGTAGCAGGGGGGTCATTCAAAAGAGGAGATAGGAGGGAAGCCCTGCATCCGACTTCCCTGCCCTGCATCAAGCTGGGGGCCGCGCTTTTTCCGTGTTTACTCCGCACCATGACCTCGAAAGGCTGATGGTGATGTGACCACTGCGGAGCTGAGGGTGAGTTTGGGGTGAGGGTGGTGGACAGGCGTGCCTATCCCAGGTCGTAAGTTGCTGAAGCAGAAGTTTAGACACAGCTCTGGCTGGTCCCTCTGCCTGTCACACCCTGGGCGAGATGTCCGGTTAAGGAGCTTGGTGTTTTCTGAAAGCTTAAGGATGCCGGGGCTTCCTCAGGGAACGGCCGCTTTCTGTGAACAAGAGCTGCTGATGTACCAGTTCAGCCTCCAGGGAAGCTGCTCTCCAACCTATTTCTACTTTTCCCCCAGCAGTCGTTCATTGCATGATGCTGGCTTTGTCCAACCACAGGTTCCTGCAGACAGGAACTCTTACCCAAAAGTGATGTGTATGTGGAATTAATAATGTTCTTTTGACGATGACAACAAATAGCCAGCAGGGCTGGCTATATAACAGTTTATATAACAGGTCAGATGTGGATAAATCATATTTTTTAAATTTTACTTTATTGAAATACAGTTGATGTGGCAGTGCTGTGTTAGTTTCTGCTACCCAGCAGTTACTCGGTTATGCGTGTATGTGTTGTTGTCCACGCTCTTCTCCACTGTGGTCCATCACAGGACGTTGACTGCAGCTCTGGAGGGTGGGTGGAGAGGGATGGACTGCGGATTTGAGATTAGCGAACGTGCCGGTGCCCGGTGCGCCGTCACGCGAGCTCTTTAGGGCCAAACGGCTGCATGAAGTAAAGCAAGTCAGTTTTCCACCAGCGCCTGTTGAAACTGCCTCCTGTATGCCAGGCATCGTTGTGATCACTGCAGACAGAACAACAGACAACTTATTTCAGAGCCCATGGCGGTACGATTAACTCGTAATAGAGTGGGATGCTGGCTTCTGACACTGGGATGCCAGTATCTGCAGTGAGAAGCAAGCGGTCAGAAAGAGAAGCGACTCGCGGCCACCGGGAAGCAGCCATCAGGAGGGCAGTGGGCGTGGTGGGCTTGTGCGCGTCGTCGCCCTCTGCATGTGGCCCTTCCTTCCTGTTGACTGTTCGGTGTGTGTTCCGTGCCCGTACTCCATACGGTTTCTCCCTTTGAGCTCCTCTCTTTCACTTCCACTTTTTCACAAACATCCGCAATTTCCAGGCTCTGAATTCCCAGCTCAATGTCCATTCCTGCTGCTCCTGAGAGTTGGTCCCAGAGGCATTGTTCTCCAAGAACTCAGCTCCCACGGAGGCCTGGGAGAGGGGTTCCCTCGAAGGTGGGCTTCGTGCTTAGTAACTTTGCCTTTCGGGCCAGCCTCGAGCAGCTGTTGGGGAGGACTTCTGAATAACCTCTTCCTGCAAAGATGGCTCCTCTGGATGAGGAAAGCCCATAAAGATCACTCTTCTCAGGGCTTGAATGTGTTTTAGAATTACCTTCAAAGTATAGAGAGCTGTATGTTAATTGATGAATTTCCCTGCATTTTGCTTGGTCCACTGTTAACAGGCCAGCTCCTATAAACGGACTGAGAGAGGGGATGTATAATGAGACCAGTCTCCTCCAGTGCTTTATGGAAATCCCCTTCATCCTCCACGAGGCACCTCATGTTGGCATTATCTTCCAAGTGCTTGTGTCCGGCAGTCTCTGCATAGAAAGCCTGGCCACAGCTGTGGCCCCAGAGGATGTGCAGGCCTGGGGTGTATGGGAGGGGAGGGGAGTTCTGCTCCCTCAGCAGGGACCCTCAGGGCATTGACCAAGTTCTGCCACCCAGGCCTTGGGGAGAGCATGCAGGGGCTGCTGGCTGGACGTGCAGTGACTCTTGATCTGTCCCACGTTGGAGCAGAAGGGAAGGAATAACAGGATGTTTTCGTTCTGTCTGTCGCCTGAAGGCTCCTTCTCCAGAAGTACAAGCCGGTTTGATTTTAACTTCTCTTTTACTTTCAGTCTTCCTTCTTTCAACTTCTTTAAGGATTATGCAGAAAGCCCCAGACTGGTCAGAAAGCCTCAAAGCAGAGATTGCAACTCCAAGTTGCCCAAGAAAAGCATGTTAATACCCAAAGTCATTTCATAGCCAGTCATTTCCTGTGTTCTCAAGACTGTTATTTTTTCCTAAGATATGTGTCTTTAGAGAACAAAAACTGCTCTCCCTCTTGACCTGGGGGAGATGAGGTGGCAGGAGGCGTGATGGAGGAACGGGTACGTGTGTGTTCTGTACCCAGACAGTGTTGGAGAACAGTTTCGATGCTGAAGTGAAGAGATGAAGTACCCGAAAATCGAAAGTTGGCTTTGCCACTGACTTGCTCTGGAACCTAGGGTGAAACTCCCCCTTCTAGTTTCCCTTCTTTGAAGGAGAAGCAGGGCCACTGCAATGGAGAGGCAGACGGGAGAGGGTTCGGAGGGAATGGGGTGTTTCAGTGGAGAGTGGTGCCTTGAGAATTTGTTCCAGAATGATGGCAGTCAGCCTCAAAGAATCATCCTCAAAGGTGTTGAATGCTATAACCAGTTCCCAAAGTGGCTGGGTACGTATATTTGCAAAATACTGTGGATACTTCGATACCTGGTTCTATAAGAGCTGTGTGGAGCACTTGCCTTTCAGAGCTGTGTGCTCGCTCCCTCTGGCGTTTCCAGGTGAGGGTTTGAGAAGTTTAAACCTTCTCAGTTTCCTGTTGTTTTTCCCTCCACTCGTCCTTCGTCCTTGAGCAGGCAGCCTGCCGTGCCTGGGGCAGGGAGCGCATGTCTCTTTACCTTGCCTCAACACCTGCCTGTGGTTCGTTTCTCTGAACTAAGATCTTTACTTCATCTCCTTACTGAATAAGAATTAAGATTCCTTTTCTTTTCATTCTTTTTGCTCAGGGCTTTGTCACAGGTGAGCGATGGGCTTACTCTCACACGCATGGCAGACTCCCTAAAAACTTGAGTCTTTGACTTGCATTAGCTGGGTTTTCCTCTGAGACTGACCTTTGACCCGCCCACACAATGTGGTATTCAGCTGTCCTGCTCTCTGAAGTGAAAATCTTCAGAACCCTCAACAAAGATGCTTCACTGAGAGTAAGCAGCCCGTGAACTAAATGGCTCTTGATAAGAAGGCACTTAATTTGGAGATAAAGGCGAGACATGTATAAAAACCACAGTGCCCACCGCGGCAGATCACTGGCCCCTCGTGGTGGGGGCGACAGCTCAGCCCCCTTAAGACCTCGATTAAAGAGACAAGTGAGCTTTCTAGTCAGTGCGGCTTCTGGATGCTCGGATTTCTTTGGACAAACCTGCCCAGTCCTCCCTGGGAGGATTAAGACTGGAGAATCTTAGTGAGGGGACGAGATGCCGTCAGAACGCATGAATCTGGAGGGCCTCTCAGGAGGACTTCTTTTAAATCCTGAACAAGTGCTGGTTTTCAAGGACGAAAGTAGCAACAGGCTGGCAAGCAGACGACGAGGGTTCCAGGCATCACCTCAGACCAAGTGCGGGAAAGGAACAGGTTATAGCTCGCCTTTTTCCCCTTCTTGCTCTCTAGGAATGTAAGGAAACACTGAGCAACAGGCCTTGGGTGCTTAACTGTGAGGTTGGTTGAGGAGAAGGAGACAGAGTGGCGAGGTAGGGAAAAGTTAGGGTTTGGTCAACACAAGAAAATCATTTCCAAGGACTGTGTCTGGAGTCCTTGCCTGCCGGTTGTATGCAGACGCCCAGATTGCCCTGGTGTGCGGAAACTTCTCTCGTGTCTACCTCACAGACGCCGCTTTCCCTAGTGTGAGGAAACTTTCCTCGTGTCTACCTCACAGTGGTAACTTGCAGATTTTTCCCCCATGAAGCTTTTATTTTTGGAAACCACTGTAATTTACATGTTGGGACCTATTATTAACTGCTCATTTTATGCTCTTATTGGAAATCTTTACATGAGGAAAGAATGCACGGGTTGTTGGGGTAGGGGGGAGGCTCAAGTTAAAAGCTACCTTGCCTAGCATCCCAGACCTGGGGTCTGAGAACAGATTAGAGACCCATATGGCCTCAGGCAAAGAAAGCTCTCTGGTCGCCCGCCCAGGACTGTTTTCCCAGATGAAAGGCCCTCACGGATTTAAGAGGTGGCTGTTTCGAGGGAGAAGACTGTGTCTTTGGGAGCCACAGTGCTGTAAGTACTGCAGTCCGCTTCGAGGACACGTTGATGAGGGACTACACGGCGTGTTTCATAAATAGAGAAAGCGGAAGCTATTGCACTGTGTTACATTCCAGCCCCTAACTGGGTGATTGGAAAAGGCCCGTGTTTAATCAAATTCCAGCACGTGGTGTCTGACAGGAAGACCTGGTGGCCTCCAGCTTGAGCACTGCCTGGGATTGGAGAGAAGCGCCCTCCATGGGACCTCGCTCAGGGACGCCTCAGCTCAAATGCCGAGCGCTCTTAGCCGGAAGGGGCCTCCCGCCGCCATGGCGGGGCATCCACTTAGGGTGTGCTTGGAAGACACAGCGCTGCGTGCAACTTCCTTGCGGATTCTGCTCCTGACTCATTTTCGATCTGTCCTGGGAAGACTCCACATAGGATGGCTTTTTGGAAGCAGGGCTACGTAAGTGTTGGCCTCTGGTGGGTGAATGTAGGGGATTGTTGTGAAACCGAAGACGCTCCCAGAGACAAGAAGTCAGGAAAGTGAGCACCACAGGGACACACCCAGAAGGGAGACAGGCCTCCCCATAAGCAGACCAATCAGCAGCCGCCGTGCCATTGACAGACAGGGCAGGTCGCTGTGGATGTGGTGTTAGTGGCTGGCTGGTCGACCTGGTCTTGGTGGGGAGTACGTGACTTGGTCCTGGGGCCACACGGACGCGGGAAGACTCTGTGGACCCCCAGTTAGGGCTCTGCCACTCCAGGGCCACACTGAAGGCAGGTGTGCCCACCTTGTCCACCATGGGCCTTACCCAGCATCCTGGCCATCACCATCAGGGGTATTTTAATTTCGCCTGTCACCGCCGAGAGTCCTTTGCCCACTGCCACTCCGGAGACTGGACTTCACACTCAGGCCACGTGGGCTCCTGATGAATCCTACGTGGAAGGAGGTGGACAGGGCTCCGGAAAGCCCACCCACCCAGGCTAAGGCATCTGAGTCATCGGGAGCTGCCTGCATCCTCCCAGCCCCATGCCACAGACTTGCAGGGGCACGCTGTCCACTGGCCTGTGCTAAGGCAGCTGGTGTGCGCTCGTGGAAGGGCCTGTGGGGCTGGCCGCCCTGCCTTGTGCTCAAGCCCTCATAAGCCCTCATCCAGTTACTGAGAAGCAGACCACTCTCGGGAGTCTTCTGTTTGAGTCTTCAGGCCTTTTGAGGTCCAGGACCAACCCCATGTCTTCATGATTCTCCATTCCAGACCTCAGTTTGAGGTGCGGTGTTAAATCAGCAGAGCAGACACAGGTTGCCTTTGACCTGGAGACCGTCTTTTTTGTAGAAGTCCCCTGGAGGTTTGTAAGTGATCATTGCCCTCCAGCAGAACACCCTGTTCCAGCAGAACATTTAGAAAGCTGCCAAACCACACCCTGCAGAGTGACACACCAGAGAGCTCCCTGTGATCTGAGCAAATGTCCAATTTAGCTTTGCTAGCTCTACCACCCCTAACTAGAGCTGTCCCCCTCCTGATGGGAGTATTTCTATTCCACTCAGTGGTTAATGACAGGTCTTTTAGTCAGATCTTGACGCTAAGGGAGGCTGTGGGACCATGGGCAGGCTTGTAACCTTGAGAGTGAAAGTGTTAGTCGCTCAGTCGTGTCTGACTGTATGTGATCCCATAGACTGTAGCCCGCCAGGCTCCTCTGTCCATAGAATTCTCCAGGCAAGATACAGGAGTGGGTAGCCATTCCCTTCTCCAGGTCTTAAATCTTAAGTTTCCCCTCTCTTACAGGTAAAATGGAAATAATATTCTAGTCCAGGCTGATATGAGTATTAAATGAGGTTGTGCATGTATGTAAGTGCCCAGGACAGTGCTTAGATGCATATTTAAATACTGGACATACGGTAACTTGTTTTCACAATCTGGTGATGTTCACAAGAAAACTAAGGTTAGAATATATGCATGGATTAGCACAAATCCATCTCAACTAGAAAACAATGTATAAGGCATGCCCTTCTGACGAAAGCAGGTGCCGTGGATCTGGAGGAAAGCAGCATGCTAAAGACAGCTTTTACCTGTGAGCACTTAGGAGTTGCTATTTGGATATCCACAGTACACTGGGTGGTGGGAAAGTGGTGAGCCTGCTTAGCTGTGAGCAAGGCTATAGACAGCCGAGTGAGTGAGCTTGGTGACTTCTCTGACTCTGCAGACAGAAGGGGACCATCGCGCTGGGCTCCAGCGTTCCTGGTGTTCGGTGGCATGATGGTCAGTAGCATCATTTAAGGGTGTCTTCCGGAAAGCCTCGCATCTTCAGTACAGCTGCAGACCTTGCTCTGGTCAAGTGTGGGGCATTGCTGCACGTGTGTCCAGCAGTGAAGAGTCCTGCTGGTCCTGTCTGCCAGGTGGGCACAAGTTGAAACTCCTATTGGGTCAGACCCTGGCTGCCTGCTGAGTAAGCGAGCAGCAACTTTGCACGAGGCAGCCTGACTCACACGTGGACTGCTTTGCTACAACGGAAATCTTTTATCGTTAAAACCACACAGATAAACGTTCAGTTATGAAGCATGCCCTTAAATTCTCCTACCTTCTCATGACCATTTCTTCTGAAATAATGATACCAGGGTGGCAACAGAGGCATCCGATGAGCTCTCCCAGGAGCAACTTGAGAAGCCTCACTGGCAATGCACTGACTCTGCTTCGAGGCCTCAGCTGCTAATTCTTTGTGGAGAGAGCTGTTACCACCCTGGACTCCTGCAGCTCTGGCCACTGCCAGCATGGATGACCGACATTTTTATTTTGGAATTTAAGTGAGGATATGACATTAAGATGAGTTGCGGGCATTACAGGTGTGAGAAAATCCAGCCAGAGCCACTTAAAACTGCAGGTGGCCTAAATGGGCGAGATCCAAGTGCTCCTGGAGCCTGGAAAGCAGCTTCGCCTTTACCACCCAGCCGAGACGTTTCTTCCTTGAATTCAGTGAAGGGACAGCAGTTTCTGTGACCATGCATCTGACCTGCTCTAGAGTGACCTGCCTCGTCCACGGCCAGCTGTCGGCGGGACTCCTCCCCGGGGGTCTCAGGAGGGTGCCAGCTCCTGACAGGTGCTCACCGTCTGCCCTGGGTTGATTTCTCCGTGCTCCTCCTGGAAAGGAAGGCCAATCACGGACTCAGGTGACATCGCCTGTGTGTGCCCCAAAGGCCGCCATGCTGTCACCAGCTTCATGGTTATCCTGAGCTGATCCTCTTGGTGGGCTTGAAG
>NW_011495075.1:420500-436923 GCF_000754665.1 Bison bison bison
GGGCCCTCGGCTGTCTGACCACACCCTCCCAGGGGTCCGGCAGGACACGTGCACGCAGGCAGGCGCAGGGAGGTTTCTCTCAGGCCCCAGTTGGGAGCGTGTGCTTGCCGTGCTCCGCTGGCTTTCCGAACGAGTGTTCCTCGTCATGCTCCTCTTCGGCGGATGAAACGCGGACACCGTTAGGGAGACAGGTGGTGCATTGCCTTCTGTTTCGAGTCAGGATTTTTAAGTGGATGAGGAGACTCAGTGACCAGAAAAATGATCTCCTTGGTTTTTATGTGGAAATACTAGGAGGAAATTGGAAAGTGGGCTTTTATTATCTAATAGAGGAAAAGAGAAGAAAGATGATAATGGAAGGCCAGGGATTCTGAGGTGAGAAGGTTGGATGTGACACAGGGTGGTCAGGAGGGGTGTGACTCATTCAAAGGGACGGCAGGCCCACGCGGGACTGTGGGAGGCCAGGCCCCGCCCAGCCGGGTGCTCGCGTCTATGAGAGCGGAGGGTGTCCCGGTTGCACCGCCTTCACCTCTTCCGATGCCCGCCCTGCGCTCCTAGGCTGCTTTCCATCTGGAAACAGGACCCCTCTGTTGCCGTGACCCTAACCAGGGAGAGGGACGTCCCAGTCTGCCCACCCCTGGGGCAAGGCCTGTGCTTCTCACTAGAAAAGGCTTTGCTTCTGCCAGCCTCACATCATCCACTCTTAAACTACAAATGTGTTTGAATTCATCTCGTCCTGTTTTCAGGCAGTGCCTCCTTCTGGTGGGGGATTAATGGTGAAGGGCAGGCCCGCCTAGAGCTTCCTCTTTTCTTTCTCTCTTCCTCTCCTGCCTCCTCCCTCCACCCCCTTACCTTTTATTTTCCTGTGTCAAAAGGAGCCAGTAACGTTGCTGGTAGGAAAATCTTGTTTTGACTTGTAAACCCAGCAGGTTGGAGCAGAAAGGCACTGAAAGGGAGTAAAAGTAGAGGTCTTTTTTAGTCTAGAGTTGCTTTTTGGTCCAAGACTTGCCAGCTGAAGAGTTATTTTCCTTTTTGCTCTGGTTTCTTCTAGCCTAGTGGTCAGCAGACTTTGGCCTTCTGGGCCAAATCTGGTCCACCGCCTGTTTTGGTTTGGCCCACAAAGCAAAGAATGGTTTTCACATTTTTAAGTGATGTGAAAGGGAAAACTAAAAGAAGAAGAAGAAGATTTTGTGACACCTGAAAGTCAAATGAAATTTGAGTTTCATTTCCTTACTGTCTGTGGCTGCCTTCCTGCTCCAGGGGCAGAGCTGAGAGGCCGCCATAGAACATGGCCATCAAAGGCTAACATGATGACCGGTTCTTTACAGGAAAAACTCGGCCAAGTCCTGCTCTAGGCACTTGAAGCTTCCCGACTTTTCAGAGTGCCGTCAGTTGTCTCTTAATTCCTTATTGGTTTAAAGATGGTGCGGAAGTGCAAGAAGGACCATACGGCGTCCCTCCCATCAGCCAGCGGTTTGGGAGTTGGGTGAGGCCGTCCTGACAAGAGCCTCCGGAAGAGCCAGGGGTGTGGGGAGGAAGCAGGAAGTGTCTCCTGAAACGTCAGTGCTAACAGCATCTTCATCCCTTTCCAAAAGTCTGTGAAACGGGACGTCTGTGTCGACTTTAGGAAGCGAAGGGGCCATGGGTCCCAGACAGCACGCTGTCGACTGTTCCTCTTGACAAAGACACGGACACTCAGGCTGGGATCGCTCTTAACACTTGGCACCCTAATTTTGTGATGCGTTAGTTCTTGTCAAGATTTTCTTTGTCCAAGTTAGGAATCAAAATTATTTTCCCAGGTGTTCAACTTTCAAAACATCCTGCTGGGAGGTGCTGGATGACTTGTTTATACCTGGGGAGATTGAGGCCCAGGGGACTCAGCTGCAGGACCGAGTGCCGAGGGAACGGCCCCCGCACTGCCCTGCATCCTCCGGAGGCGGGCAGGCTGTGTCCCGCAGGGTTCTCCCTGTCTTCAAATTCCCAGTTACGTTTCACTCTGTAAAGCATTTAATTTCTTCACTCTGAAAAATAGGGAAGTGCCTTGTTTCACTCCTACCTCTGAGAAAGTAGGAATCTCTGAAACAGGAGAGAACCCCATCGGGCTTTGGCCAGCCGAGTCAGCATTCCTCACCCGCAGTTGGTCCTAATTAGAGAGACTCCCATTCAACAGCTCCACGTTCGGCTGTTTCCTGTGCTCTGGCCCCGCCAGCTGACACGGCAAAGCTATAAGCCACACCTCGGAAACCCTCGCTCATTCCTCCCCGTCCTCTCCCTTCTCTGTCTCGCCCACCACCCTGCAATTATCCTTTCCCACATGGAGATGCCAGTGAGATACACTGATTCCTCTAATCCAGTTGTAGCCATTCTGTTCCAAAAAGTGCTGGCCAAGCTGTTTGCAGGGCTGAATGACCACGTATGGTGTCGTTAGTGGAGCACACACAAAACCTGGTTTCATCATAAGAACATGGGTTTTCTCCAGCAGGACACCCCTGCCAAGTCAGAGCAGCAGCCACCGCTCACTCCTGCCTCCTCGCCCCTCCCAGCCCGCACCTTCTGCTGAGCCCGCTGATGGCCCTGGGTGCTTTATGTGATCTGTAATGACCTGTGGCTTCACAGTCAAAAACCTCATGTTAATAAACCGCTGAATTGAAATCTGCCTGGACCCTGGAGGTGGTCAGGCTGCAACGTTCTCATGTATGAGTACAGAATCAGCTAATTGTACCAAAATACCGAAGGCTGGGAGGCTAAACAATAGAAATCAATTCTCGCACAGTCTGGGAGGCTGGGATTCTAAAATCAGGGTGCTTGGTTTCTGGTGAGACCTGTCTTCTGGCCAAGTCAAGGTCCTCGCATGGCGGGTCCTCCTCCTTAAAAGATTAAGTAATCAGTCTTGTTGGATCAGGGCCCCACCCCCCTGAGCTCACTTAACCTTAATGACCTCCCTAGAGGTCCTAGCTCCAAATATAATCACTGGGGGTTATGGCCTCAACTTAAGGATGTGGGGGGACACATTTCAGTCTGTAACAGTGGTCTAAGTGGGAGAAACTGTCTTAACCTCAGGGCAGAGATTAAATGCCAGGACTAAGAAGGCCATGCTTGAAGCAGGGTGTTAGGAGGCAAGATGATAATTTAAAAGAACTTTTCTCTGAGTCACAGACATTTGAGACTCCGAAGGTGTGATCAGACACTCGAAATTTGCACATATGCACAGAACTTTCTACGTTGCCCGCAGGCTGATCAGGAGTACCCGTCCTCTAGACCGGTTAAGGACTCGGAGCCCGCGGGATGATTCTCTAAATCATTCTTTTGCCAGTGAGCCAGTCTCCCTCCAGATTCGGACACAAGCTGTATCTTGACCTGGCGGGGTTCTGCTGAGGCCGGGGGTGGCCGTATCCCTCTGCCGTAACCCTTCCGGGAGAGGGGAGGAGGCCGCGCTGGGCGGTGACCGTGGTCGACTCTGGCAGGGGAAAGGTGCAGGGAGCTAGGACGGGGATGAGTCCAAGAGGGCGCCGTTCACGCTCTCGGTGGCCGAGCAGCCTGTGTGTTTATAGCAGCCCCTCCAGATGCCCAAGTGGAAACTAGGAGCTGAGCCGCTTGACAGACAGAGGCGGCAGTGGAAATGGTGATTCCGCAACTCAGTGGGATGATCGAAGTACAGGAGGGCATGGCGTCTGATTTTCTTGACTTTCACTTGAGTTGGGGGTGACCTCCAGGAACACTCCCTGAATCTGTGGTGTTCATCTTTGTAATCTTCCAGGCTGGGTTTGAGTAAGAATTCATCACCGAGGGGTTGCCCCAGATCTCACAGAGTAACGGGCTCCAAAACAGTGCTGTGGGATCTGCAGAGATTAAATGTGAATGTCAGGGTCCCCAGCCCATTCACAAAATTAGCCTCAGCATCTGAGAGCTGGACAAAATTCAGTGGATCTGCAGTCCAGGAAGTGTCTGTAACAAGTTGCTGAAGCCCTCAGTTTTCTTAGGGACAGGGTGAGGGGTATGAGCTCACTGCCATATACTAAGGGGGCCAAATAAATTCCCCTAATTGTACACATCCTCCTGTTTCCTATTGGACTCTGGTCACCAGGTCCTCAGAGTTCCTTCTGCTGGTGAGCTTTACCCTTAGACTTGGCAGACCCCTAGCACGAGACGTTTACTTTGGCTTCTTCTCTGCCCCGCCCCCTCTTCCTCTAAATCTCTCTGCAGTTCGTCCTTGGCCAGACCCAGCTGCCTCGCTGTGGCCTCGGCCAAACCACAGACATGTAGTGAAGCTGCGCTCGGCCTGCCCTGCAGAGCTGAGGCCACGCGGGGTGGCGCGAGCTTGGCGGCGCCTGAGCAGAATGCCGGTCTCTGTGTGGCCCCAGTCATTTCAGAACTGAGCCTCACTCGGGTGCTCAGCCCCCCTGAGACTCCTCCATCACCGCGCCTTCTCTCTGGCCCCGCCGTGTCATTTGTTCGCTTTAACCTCTCGGACGCTCAGGACCGCGGCCAGTCATTCAGGGTAAGTGTCCAGTGCTTCTGCCACATCTGGTGCTGTCCGGGGAAGGGTCAGCTGGCACTGACCTGCAGCCACAGCCTCAGTCGATGAACCCCGCCTCTTCCAGGTGGACAGTCTGTCAACCAAAAGTTTCCTCCAAGACACAGCTTCCAGAAGCGGTGCGAGCCACATCTGTCAGTTTAAATTCCCTAGTACACACGTTTTTAAAAAGTGAAACAGGTGGACTTAATTACAATAACAAGGTTTATTTAATCCACTATATCTAAAAATATTATCATTTAAGTATTAATATGAAGTTATTAGTAAGATACAGAGCATTCTCTTTTCATACAAAGTCTTTGGACTCTGGTACTAAATGTGAAACCTTACCACACATCTCAGTTTGGACCGGCCATGTTTCAGGAATTCGGTGTGTGGATGTGCTTGGTCAGTGGCTGCCCTGTTACACGGACCTACGAGGGGCTGGGCTTCCCAGGTGGCTCAGTGGTAAAGCACCCACCTGCCAGTGCAGGAGAGTCAGGAAGATCCCCTGGAGGAGGAAATGGCAACCCGCTCCAGTATTCTTGCCTAGGAAATCCCATGGACAGAGGAGTCTGGCGGGCTACAGTCCATGGGGTCGCAAGAGAGTCAGACATAACTTAGTAACTAAACAACAGGAGTTGACTGCCTGGTAACCAAGGGGACAGAGAGGGAGCCTCACCAGCCAGCTGTGAGGTCAGGACCCATCATCGAGCTGGGAGCGAGCTCCAGGAAGGCCTGGCTGCCATCTGAGCTGCTCACCTTCCTGAAAGGGCCTGGAGGACCACGAAGGGCAGGGCCTCCTGAAGTGTGCACTGAGGGGGATCCAAGACGCTCTGCGGCACCAGGCGCGGCCTCAGGCAGCACAGGCCGCCACCCCTGCTGTTTGACGCAGATCCGGGACCCAGCGTTTTCCTGCTTGAAGAGTTCAGCCCTGGTGGTCCAGTGGTTAAGACTGCACCTCCAGTCAGGGGCTGCGGATTCACACCCATCGGGGAGCTAGGATCCCAGGAGCCTGCAGCCAGAGGAGACCAGACACATGAAACGGAGCAACGCTGTAACAAATTCGATGAAGACTTAAAAACAGTCCACATCAACAAAACAAAAATACTGAAAAAAAAAAAAGCACCCTTTCCCCAGTTCTGCAACAAACAGGCGCTGCCCCACCTGCCCAGGGAGGAGGGAAGCAGGCGCCCTGTGGTCAGCTGTCTCCCACCACAGCAGCGGCAGCCTCTCAGGGCTCGGTCGTCACGTTCCGTCCTGGACGGTTAGCAGGGAGGCCGTGGCTGTCTTCAGACCTAGTGCGAGGGCGGGGAGGACAGAGTGATTTGGAGGCTCTTTCCGTGTGTGGTTTTGACTCAGGCTGGTCCTGACCAAGCCCTGTCCACCTTTCCGGCCCCCTGAAGTAGAGCAGTTTGAGCTGCAGTGCCGCCGCGCCGTCCGGGCACCTCGTCTAAAGCTCCTGTGCCAGTGCGATGTTCCCTTTGTCTTGACCCCCAGCCGCGCCGGCCCGTCACAGGAGCCGCTGTCCTCACCTTGGCATTCAGGTTGGGCTCTGCCCCAGGCCTGATTCACGCTGATTCACCTCCGCTCGCTGCTGCCTGTTTAGTGGCCTGGCCCTGCAAGGGGTTGAATCACAGGTCCCGAGTTGGTGACTCTCCCCCGGGGCCCACCTGACGTCTGTGGGTTCACAGAGCACAGCCACCCTTGCGGGTTCAGTGCTGGGCCCGGGAAGCCTCCCATGTCTGACTCGGGCTGCTTTTCATGACGTTTCCTGAAGGCTTTCCACTCTGTGGTCAGAGGGCCTCCTGCTGTCCTGGAGCGAGTTTCCGCTCAGACCAGAGCGATACCAGATGGAGACCAGGAGGGCCTGGGCATCTGCAGGGGCTGTAACCCCAGGCTTCAGCTCCATAAACTCTCCCTGGGAGCAGCGTGTGCTCAGCCGCTCAGTTGTGCCGCACTGTGTCCCAGGGGCCCCCTTGGGGCGCAGAGCGCAGCTGCGAATGCTTCCGGCTTGTTGTCTGCCTGATGCTACCCTCAGAGTCAGCTGTTGTTTAGTCGCTCAGTCGTGTCCAGCTCTTTGCGACCCCGTAGACTGTAGCCTGCTAGGCGCCTCTGTGGGACTTTCCTGGCAAGAATGCTCGAGTGGGTTGCCATTCCCTTCTCCAGGGGATCTTCCCAACCCAGGGATTGAACCCACGTCTCCTGCATTAAAAGCTAATTCCTTACCACCGAGCCTCTGGGAAAGCCCCATCTGGGAGTAAAAATGATTCCACAAGAAGAAAACGATCAGCCTAGCTCTTACACCAGTCTGTTGTGTCTTGGATATTTCTCAGGAAAAAATAAGATTTTGTGTACAGAGCTCTTATCCACAAAGTGGTAAATAACCAGAGAAACATGGTTTCATCAGGCACATATATTCTGGGTTCAGTGTCAGGCCTGATTTCCAAAGACTGTGCTGGACAAGGGAGACCTGAGGATCTGTCCTGTGCATCGCCGGCCCCCCGGCCCATCCTACCACCAGCCCACGCCCTTGGCCTCTGGCCCCTGCAGGGGCCCTCGGCCACTGAGCTCTGCAGGCGACGTCTGGGAGGGGCCACAACCCCAGCCAAGAGCTCTGTGAGCGCTGGTGCAGATCCCAGAGGGTACGCCCGCCCCAGCCTGCAGACAAACAGGGCAGCGTCCAGTTGCTCCACTCCCTCCGCGGCTGTGTTCTCCTCCCACAGAGGAGATGGGTGCACCCACACAAGCCCAGGGCCACCACACTCACAGCCTAGATGGAGGGCTTAGCGATTTACTGACGGAAACGGTGCAGAGTGGCCGTACACCGCCACTTCCACCCAATGGTAGGAAGCTGGAGAAGTAACAATTATGATCTAGAAAAGAAAAACACAAGTGTCTAAGGATACAGAGTGTTCTAACTGAACTAAGTTTCAGGGGAGCGAGAGTGCTTGGCGGCTCTTATCCGAGGGGCCCAGTGGGAGGGGGGTCAACCTACCAGTGATGCGGAAAAGGAGATAATTGGACTCTGTACAAACTTCTGGAGGCTACATGTGAACTGACTACAAGGAGACACAGTCACAGAGCAAGTACGATCCCGGCCAGCCCCAGTTCTTTCCCACGACACCTTCCCTGGGCGCACACGGGCCACAAGCCAGTGACCAAGGGCAGGGTAGAGAGACGGGGCAGACGGCCCTTCCCAGCCAGGGTGCACAGAGCAGTCACCTAGTGCCCATCAGCCGCACGGCACAGAAGAAGCTGAGAGCAGGGCCCGGGGGCGGAGGAGGCCCCCACAAGCGCAAGGCCCTCCTCTCGCACCCGGGGCAGCCCCTGCAAGCGGGCAGCCAGGCTGTAGGGCACAGAGAGGGCTGGAGTCACCGCGGGCACATCCCAGCCCCACGGGAAGAGCAGCCTTGATCCGGACCCGGAGATGTTCGGAACCGACTTTAACCAAAGTGACCACAGAGCCGAGACTTGGCTCCACCGCAGGGGAGACCAACTCCGCCCTCAGCTCCGCGGGCGTCCACTCCCAGGTGTCGCTTCCCACGCGCCTACACGCAGCATCTGGCGCAGAAGAGCAGTGACGAGCCTCGTGAAGAGTCGGGAAGCGTCACAGGCGGGGGGGCGATGGACGCAGCGAACCGACAGCTGACTCGGTGTTGAAGCTGGCAGGAGGGTCGTTGAGTACTTTTTCTAAGGACTTTGAAGAATCCGGTAGACAGGCTGGATCATGTGCTTGTATAGACCGAGAATTCAAGCGGAGATCTGGAAGTTCTACAGAGAGAAAGGTTATCGATTCCCACTGAAGCGAGGGTCCTTCAGAAACAAACTGCCAATCACTCTTAGAGAACAGATCTCTGGCACTGGGAGGTTGTAACCGCTTCCCTGGATGTGCGCCCCACTTTCACAGGTCTTCCCGCTGCGTAGACACTGTGAGGCACGGCGGCACCAGACCTCGGCCCTGCCCCTTGGGAGACTGCCTGCAAGGCGGACGCTCCAGTAGAGCCCGAGACGCAATGAGGAGACACGGGAGAGGGTGGCGCGGAGGGCCACGGGAGCCTGGATGAAGCTGGTGTTTGGCGTGGGCCTTGGCTGCACCCCGCGGACTGGGAGAAACCCGTGCAGGCAGGTCGGGTCTGCGCATCCCCCGTCAGGTGCCCACGGTGGTGCCAGGACTCCTGAACCCTCGCAGAGAGGTCACGCACGTGGTGAGGAGCCTCCTCCTGCACGTCTGTGCTTCCGTAGAGTGAGAGGGGGGGCCCACAGGCAAGGGGACGAGCGCCCCATCCACCCGTGTCCCGTGAAGCCACGTCACGTTCCCGGGTGTGCGTGGAGAATGAAGCCGCCCTGCTCTCTGTCTCCTCTCTTCTGATTTCCTGTCTCATTTCATCTTTCCCCTCCTTGTGTGGTGAGCTGATTCTCCAGTCTTCATCAAACTTCCGCACAGCTGACGCCACCCCGTAGATGTGACTCCCTGGTGTTCACCATGTTGACATCGAATTTAACCCTGGGCAAAGTTTATGGGACTTGAATTCAGAGAGTCCGGCCACCACGTTTGTGTTCTTAATCATACAGTACACGCGTGTTCATGGATGCAGGGTTTGAGTCAATTGTCTCAGCAGCGAGGAACTAATGGAGGTGTTGGAAAGGCTGTCAGGCTTCTTCTGATGCTGTTTGGTGTATCCCAGGAAGAGGGAGCTCGGTAGACAGTGGGGTGGGTAGAGGCCTTCACGGGGGTTCGAGTGTGAGCACGTCCAGCTTTGACCCGGAGCAAAAGCGAGAGAGACGGAAACGAAGAAAAGGAGACAGGCCGGTGGTCTGGGGACTGGGCGCTGGGCTGGGCGGCGAGCACAGAGGAGGACTTGGACTTGGAGTAAGGTGTTGGTAGGAAGACAGGAAGAAACAGTCGTTCTTCTGGTGGAAACAGGAGGCGGGAAGTTTACGCTGTGGCGGGGGAGGGGGAGGGGTTTGAGGAGATGGGTGACTGGGAGGTGAACACCCTGCAGAGGGAGCTGCCAAGCTGGCGTGCGCTGCCCCAGCGTGCTGGGGGCTGCCCTCGAGTCGCCTCTGCTGTCTGGTCTGGTTCCCGTGTGACTCAGTCCCTCCCGAGCTTCTTGAGACACATTCACTGCTTCTCTCAGGCTGAGTGAGAAAGGTGATGTGTGGCCGCTCTTGGAGCAGCTGCCGCAGAGGGGAAGCTTGGCTCCACATTAGTGCTGTGAACTGGTGTAAACGCACAGGAGAACACCGCTCGTGCATGCCAGTGTTGTCAGTGACGGTCGTGTGGACGTGTAGATGGAAAGCAGAATGCGAAACGCCAGGCTGGGTGACTGACAAGCTGGAGTCAAGATTGCAGGGAGGAGTATCAACAACCTCAGAAATATCAACAGCCTGCAGATGATCCCACTCTAATGGCAGAAGGCGAAGAGGAACTAAAGAGGCTCTTGATGAGGCTGAAAGAGGAGAGTGAAAAAACTGGCTTAAAACTCAACATTCGAAACACTGAGAATGGCATCCAGTCCCATCACTTCGTGGCAGATAGATGGGGAAAGTGGAGACGATTGGCAGGCCCTCCCTGTGAACACAGGGCTTCCAAAGACCTCAGGGTGGGGCCAGGCTTACAGGTGAGCGTCAGCTATGGGTCGTCAGCGCTCCCAGAAGTCTCACCAGCAGACGGAATAAAGCTACTTGGAGCCAGGAACTAGGCAGAGAGCTTGTGGACCTGCCCCTCCAGACAGACGAGTGAGTGTCTCTGAGAGTTAAGAGATCCTTGAGAGAAAGACCGATAATGCTGTTGTATAAAATGGAAATATATCGATAGCAGAAATGGAAATCTTAAAGGAGGCAACTGGGGCCACTGCCCAAAGAGTAGAGTTTAAAATACATACGTGTGTGTGTAGTGATGGAAAATAAGAGAAAATCAGAATCGTGACCTTAGAATCTATCATCTGATAACAGTCTAGAGAGAGAGCTGGGAAGTGGAAGAAACCGTCAAAGGAATAACTGGAGAAAGTTTCGCAGAGCTGAGGGCATGAGTGTCTAGGTGTCAGGGGCCCAGCGGGGCACCAGCTCACGCATACACAGGGCCTCACCAGCCCCATCGTCCTCGATGCCTCAGAACACCAGGGGAGGTGCTGAGTGTTTCCAGAGGGGAAACGGACCGCAGCCTTAAGGACTGGGAGTCAGAACGCCAGCAGCAGATGCTGGGCTGTGGAGCAGGACCCTCATGGTTGGAGAGGACATTATCTTCAGCTAGGAATTCAACGTCCAGCCAAAATCTCACACGTGAAAGAGAAAAATATTTTGTAATGTGTTAGATCTTATAAAGCTTGCTTTCCGAGGACGCTTTTCCAGGAACCTGCTGCAAGAGGCACACCACTGGAACACGAGAGGAAACCAACACAGACGGGCCGCAGCTCCCCCTGAGAGCCAGGCGCGCGAGGCTGGGGCGTTGGGCTGCAGGCCGCGGGGGACGGCAGGGGGCCGTGTGGGCTGCGCTGTAGGGGGCACAAGGAGTCGTTACCTGCGGTCACCGCAGATAGGGGGCGCTTGTCCTCTCTCCCTGGATAGTTTTACATGATATTTGAGCCTTGCCTATCGTATGATACTTGTCTAATTTCTCCACTGGAGATGCCTGCCCCTTCAGTCATGAACACAGAATTTCCCTTTTTTCAGCACCTACAGAGGACTTTGTCCAGGAAGCCTTGCCCGACAGCTGGGCTTGTGCTGCCTCACGACCGGAGGAGGGCCTGTGACTCGGGAGGGGACGTCTTTGGAGCCAAGAGGAGCGTGTGTCCCCCCTTCCCCATCACAGCCTTGGGCTTTCCATCAACAGTGGGCAAGGGCAGGTTTCTTGGCATGGGTGGACTGCAGAGTCCTCATTGCCCGTAAGAGTTTTCTCTGCCGCGAAGCCTCAAGGACCACCAGTTAATCTCGGTGGAGGGTTCAGTGGAAGGACAGACTTCTTGTGCCTTTGACCTGAGAGAACACCCTGGGAATTGTGTGTATGTACTTGCCAGAGAGCTCATCTTGACCCAGGAGAGCCGACGGGATGTTACAACCGTATTGATCTTTCCCCCTCAGTGTCTCTTCTCTTCCAAATGTGGGGGGATTACCTTAGCCCAGGACAGGCTTGAGATTTAATATACGTCACCACTCGGGGGGAGAGGCGGATGGTCGTTTCATGATGGCCGTGATTCCTGGTGATGAAGCCGAGCTTGCTCTGCGGTGTGGTCCAAGCCCCTGCTCTCTGCTTTCTCACTGTGCTTGGATCAATCCCTGCAGAACAACAAGCCAAACGTCTAAACCACCCACTTTCCTCTTCCCAGCAAATAAATCACAGGGAGACCGGCCTAAGTCTGGGCCAAGCCCTTAGATGCCTTGTGTGTCTGATTTTTGTTCCATGAGATGAAACTCAAAATAAATCAAAAGGGAACAGTGTTCCAGCAACCAGCAGATTCATGGAAAACATCTTCAGCCTCTTCAGCACACATGCAAAGCTGATGAACGAGGGTTTAGAGGTTCCCACCAACACGGGTTCATGCACTGCACTCTCACTAAAGGTCCGTATTCAGTCTGAGCCTCCAGAACTGAAAGTGGGACTTCAGGTTTCACAGGAACCTGGAGAACTCGTTAGGGTCCAGAAGGAAGAAATAGAAGTGGAGAAAGGCATGGCGAACAGGACGTTTGAAGAAAGGTTGTAGAAGATGAAATTTGAGCTTTGAAAATAATGTGTGAACACAGAGACGCCTCTGGTAGCAATCTCGGATGGCACAAGAGGAGTCTGATGTGAATGGGGCAGGAGGCATTTCAGATATTAAAAGTAAACCTCTGACAGTGAAACTTGTCAAACGCAGAAATCAATAGCCAAGGCACTGCAGGCGAGTGGCTGAGGCTGGGCCCGGCTCTGTGGGAGTGTGGGCCAGGTGCCGATGGAAAGACGCTTAGGCAGACGTTGACAGCCGTCTGGTGCTCCGAGCTGCGGGCAGGAAAAGGGGACCTCTCAGCACGTGGCCCTGCACTTGGCCACCGCACCCAGAGCGGGCGCCACACCCAGAGCAGCAGGGCTTGCTGTGGAGAAGTGGGACCTGGTCTCACAACGGGGTGAAGCCCGTAAAGAGAGGCGTGAGAAGTGATGGGTCTAAGCCACTCTGAAAAGATCAGTCCCTTTACCCTTGTTACCAGGTGTAGAGAATTTTAGAAAAGGGAGACGAAATGCCTAAAAGAACACATCTGAAAATAAAGACATGGTGATTTTACGATTGGAGGGGACATGGGTATGTAGGGTTAGGTCAATAAAAGAATTGCCTTGTCTTTATAATACACTGTTCTGCTAAGCAGATAGAACATCCTCCTTGGCCAGATAAAGTTCGGTTCAGTTCAGTCGCTCAGTCGTGTCCGACTCTTTGCGACCCCATGGACTGCAGCACGCCAGTCTTCCCTGTCCATCACCAACTCCCGGAGCTTGCTGAGACTCGTGTCCATCGAGTCAGTGATGCCATCCAACCATCTCATCCTCTCCCGTTCCCTTCTCCTCCCGCCTTCTATCTTTCCCAGCTTCAGGGTCTTTTCCAGTGTGTAAGTTCTTCACATCAGGTGGCCAAAAGATTGGAGTTTCAGCTTCAGCATCAGTCCTTCCAGTGAATAATCAGGACTGATTTCCTTTAAGATGGACTGGTTGGATCTCCTTGCTGTCCAAGGGACTCTCAAGAGTCTTCTCCAACACCACACTTCAAAAGCATCAATTCTTCGGCACTCAGCTTTCTTTATAGTCCACCTCTCACATCCATACATGACTACTGGGCAAACCATAACTTTGACTAGACGGACCTTTGTTGGCAAAGTAATGTCTCTGCTTTTTAATATACTGTCTAGGTTGGTCATAGCTTTTCTTCCAAGGAGCAAGCATCTTTTAATTTCATGGCTATAGTCACCATCTGCAGTGATTTTGGAGCCCCCCAAAATAAAGTCTGTCACTGTTTCCACTGTTTCCCCATCTATTTGCCATGGAGTGATGACACCAGATGCCATGATCTTAGTTTCCTAAATATTGAGTTTCAAGCCAACTTTTTCACTCTCTTTCACTTTCTTCAAGAGGCTCTTCTTCACTTTCTGCCATAAGTGTGGTGTCATCTGCATAACTGAGGTTATTGGTATTTCCCCTGGCAATCTTGATTCCAGCTTGTGCTTCATCCAGCCTGGGATTTTGTACTGGGATTTGCAGAATGATGTACTCTGCATATAAGTTAAATAAGCAGGTGACAATATACAGACTTGACTACTCCTTTCCCGATTTGGAACCAGTCTGTTGTTCCATGTCCAGTTCTAACTGTTGCTTCTTGACCTGTACACAGATTTCTCAGGAGGCAGATCAGGTGGTCTGGTATTCCCATCTCTTTCAGAATTTTCCACAGTTTATTGTGATCCACACAGTCAAAGGCTTTGGCAGAGTCGATAAAGCAGATGTAGATGTTTTTCTGGAATTCAGTCTTGCTTTTTCAGTGATCCAACAGGTGTGGCCAATTTGATCTCTGGTTCCTCTGCCTCTTCTAAAACCAGCTTGAACATCTGGAACTTCACAGTTCACGTACTGTTGAAGCCTGGCTTGGAGCATTTTGAGCATTACTTTACTAGCGTGTGAGATGAGTGCAGTTGTGTGGTAGTTTAAGCATTCTTTGGCATTGCTTTTCTTTGGGATTGGAATGAAAACTGACATTTTCCAGTCCTGTGGCCACTGCTGAGTTTTCCAAGTTTGCTGGCATATTGAGTGCAGCACTTTCACAGCATCATCTTCCAGGATTGGAAATAGCTCAACTGGAATTCCATCACCTCCACTAACTTTGTCCGTAGTGATACTTCCTAAGGCCCACTTAACTTCTCATTCTAGGATGTCTGGCTCTAGGTGAGTGATTACACCATCGTGGTTATCTGGGTCATAAAGATCTTTTCTGTACAGTTTTCCTGTGTATTCTTGCCACCTCTTTTTCATATCTTCTGCTTCTGTTAGGTCCATACCATTTCTGTTCTTTATTGTGCCCATCTGCATGAAATGCTCCCTTGGTATCCCTGATTTTCTTGAAGAGATCTCTAGACTTTCCTATTCTATTGTTTTCCTCTGTTTCTTTGCATTGATCACTAAGGAAGGCTTTATTTCTCCTTGCTCCTCTTTGCAACTCTGCATTCACATGGGCATATCTTTCCTTTTCTCCTTTGCCTTTCATGTCTTTTCTTCTCTCAGCTATTTGTAAGGCCTCCTCAGACAATTATTTTGCCTCTTTGCATTTCTTTTTCTTGGGGATGGTCTTGATCACTGCCTCCTGTACAGTGTCACGAGCCTCCATCCATAGTTCTTCAGACACTCTGTCTATCAAATCTAATCCCTTGAGTCTATCTGTCACTTCCACTGTATAATCGTAAGGGATTGATTTAGGTCATACCTGAATGATCTAGTGGTTTTCTCTACTTTCTTCCATTTAAGTCTGAATCTGGCAATAAGGAGTTCATGATCTGAGCCACAGTCAGCTCCTGGTCTTGTTTCTGCTGACTGTATAGAGCTTCTCCATCTTTGGCTGCAAAGAATATAATCAATCTGATTTTGGTATTGACCATCTGGTGATGCCCATGTGTAGAGTCTTCTCTTGTGTTGTTGGAAGAGGGTGTTTGCTATGAGCAGTGCGTTCTCTTGGCAAAACTCTGTTACCTTTGCCCTGCTTCATTCTGTACTCCAAGCCCAAACTTGCCTGTTACTCCCGGTGTCTCTTGACTTCCTCCTTCTGCATTCCAGTCCCCTGTGATGAAAAGGACATCTCTTTTGGGTGTTAGTTCTAGAAGGTCTTGTAGGTCTTCATAGAACTGTTCAACTTCAGCTTCTTCAGCGTAACTGGTTGGGGCATAGACTTGGATTACTGTCATATTGGTTGATGTTGATTGTTTTGCCTTGGAAACAAACAAATAAAGCCAGTCCCTTCCTTTTGTGGAAGGACATCACCAGGTTGTTTAATATAAGCAAGTTTAACTCATGCTTTGCGCTGCTGGCAAATCTAGGATTAACCCCAGACTCTGCTCGTGGCCTGTCTGTATGCTGGAGTGCAGCCGTCCTCTCCTTAAGGGAGCTTTAGTTCTCGCCCTGGCTTCTGTCTTGACTGCTCACCTTTCTCTCCTGCCCGCAGCTGGGATGAGAGCAGCTCCATCAGCAGTGGGCTCAGTGATGCCTCCGACAACCTCAGCTCCGAAGAGTTCAACGCCAGCTCCTCACTCAACTCCCTGCCCACCACGCCCACGGCGTCTCGCAGGAACTCAACAATAGTGGTAGGTGCCGGTGCAGACGTGGGGCCACCTTCTCCAGGCCTACCACGGGAAGACCCGGGCACGCCTGTCTGCGGGGTGGCGTGTGCCCTGCATGCGGCAGGGTGGCATGTACACTGCGTGTACCAATCCGGGGAATTGGTCCCCACATGCACGGGATCGAGTCCTCGAGCTGGCGGGAAGGAACCGGTAGCGCCCAGGCAGTCGCCTGGGGCATGATCTGCTCTCCTGGGGACAGGTCTGTTTGGTGCCCACGCCCATTCAGAGGGTGCCTGTGAGCGCTGTGCTCTCCAGCGGCCTGGGGTGCAGGCGGAAGCCTGGGTCCCCGAGTCCCCCTGGAGAGGAGGGCCCCCCTCAGCACCCGTTCGCCCTCTGTCCCTGCCCTCCCTGTCCCGCTGAGCATCCAACCTGCCCTCTCTCGCCTCCAGCTGCGCACAGACTCGGAGAAGCGCTCGCTGGCGGAGAGCGGGCTGAGCTGGTTCAGCGAGTCGGAGGAGAAGGCCCCCCGCAAGCTGGAGTATGACAGCGGCAGCCTGAAGATGGAGCCCGCGGCGTCCAAGTGGCGGCGGGAGCGTCCTGAGAGCTGCGATGACGCGTCCAAGGCCGGGG
>NW_011495075.1:437023-438982 GCF_000754665.1 Bison bison bison
GGCCGGCCTGGGCCCCCCAGGGTCCCTAAAGAAGGGCAAGACCCCGCCCGTGGCCGTCACCTCGCCCATCACCCACACGGCCCAGAGCGCCCTCAAGGTCGCAGGTGAGCCCGGGGACAGGGCCCAGGGCCGCGCCCTGCTTTCCTGGTGGCTCCTGTCCTCTGGGCCCTTAACCCCTGAGGTGGCGGGGGGCAGCCTGCATGCAGCTTCGGCACGTCACCCGGTGGGTCTCCAGACCGTCCTGAGTCAGGGAAGACAGATGGGCGCGCAGGGGCTCCACCTGCCTAGAAGGCTGAACCCAGACATAGGGCAGGAGGGAGCCTGGTCTGACCCGCCTCCCACACTGCCCAGTGATTTCCTCTCCTGGGATCTCGGGTGATGTCCTCACACCTCCCGGGGGCCCGTGTGGCATCCTGGGAGATACTGGCAGCTTCAGAGTGCTGCTGCTCTCAGGGCGGGCCCTTGGTGACCTGTTATGAGACATGTGCCCTTCTTGATCATCTTGAGATTTCAACCAAACTGGGACCTCCTAGCCTGGGAGCGGAAAACACCAAAAAACAAGAGAAATTGAACAGCTGGACGCGAGGCCTGCCCAGAAGGGTCCTCGGCCCGTGGGTCCCCGATCGCCCCTAGTTAGGCCCTCCAGCCCACTGTGCCCCTCCTCCCAGGGGGCAGACGCTGGCCCTCCCCTGCTCACAGCGCCCGCCCTCCACAGGCAAACCCGAGGGCAAGGCCGCCGCCAAGGCCAAGTTGGCTGTGAAGAGCGCGGGCCTGCAACGCTCCTCCTCGGATGCCGGCCGCGACCGCCTGGGCGACGCCAAGAAGCCTCCCTCAGGCATCGCACGCCCGTCCACCTCAGGGTCCTTCGGCTACAAGAAGCCCCCTCCTGCCACGGGCACGGCTACCGTCGTGCAGACCGGGGGCTCGGCCACGCTCGGCAAGGCCCAGAAGTCCTCAGGCATCCCCGTGAAGCCGGCAAATGGGCGCAAGACGAGCCTGGACGTGTCCAACAGCACAGAGCCCGGGTTCCTGGCCCCGGGCGCCCGCTCCAACATCCAGTACCGCAGCCTGCCGCGGCCGGCTAAGTCCAGCTCCATGAGCGTGACCGGCGGGCGTGGCGGCCCCCGGCCCGTGAGCAGCAGCATCGACCCCAGCCTCCTCAGTGGCAAGCCAGCGGGCCTGGCGCCCTCCAGGCTGAAGGAGCCCTCCAAAGTGGCTGGCGGGCGGGCCGCCCCTGCCCCCGTCAACCAGACGGATCGCGAGAAGGAGAAGGCCAAGGCCAAGGCCGAGGCGCTGGGCCCCGACGGCCTGTCCCTGAAGAGCGTCGGCTCCCCTGAGAGCACGCCCCGGAGCCAGGCGGGCCATGCCCCGGCCCCCAAGCTGGCAGAGCTGCCCCCCACCCCACTCAGGTACATCCTCTGTGTGTGCCCACCCCACCCACCGTGGCCTGCTCCGCCATGCCAGGTCAGGGTCCTCCTTGGTCTCAGGGGCGCTCAGAGCCCCAGAGCGCTGAAGAGGACAAGGATTTGGCCCAGGTCCCAGCTGCCCGTTGCCTCCCTAACCCTGGAGCCCACACGTTTGTCTTGTCTTCGCTTCTTCAGGGCTGCAGCCAAGAGCTTCATCAAGCCGCCGTCCCTCGCCAACCTCGACAAGGTCAACTCCAACAGCCTGGACCTGCCGGCGTCCAGCGACGCCCACGCGCCCAAGGCCGCGGACCTGCACACTCCGGGCCCGGCCGCCGGGGGCCCCCTCGCCTCCTGCTTCACCCCCAGCCCAGCCCCCATCCTCAACATCAACTCGGCCAGCTTCTCGCAGGGCCTGGAGCTCATGAGCAGCTTCGGCGTCCCCAAGGAGCCCCGCATGTACCCCAAGCTCTCGGGACTGCACCGGAGCATGGAGTCCCTGCAGATGCCCATGAGCCTGCCAGGCGCCTTCCCCAGTGGCACCCCTGCCCCCGGT
>NW_011495075.1:439332-443622 GCF_000754665.1 Bison bison bison
ACCGCCCCCGCCGCAGAGGACGCTGAGGAGCTGGCCTGGAGCGGAAGCCCCAGAGCTGGGCAGCTGGACAGGTAGGCAGCCAAGTCAGCTTCCCACTCTGTGAGCTTCAGCGTCTGTGTGGTTAAGACTGTCTGCCCCTCGCACTGTGGATGAACAGGTTTTCATTTCTGTCTTTTGATCCCGATTCTCACCTCCTGTATGGGAAGCCAGGCCTTAGATGCTGGCGGACTTCTCCAGGACCTTCTGGCGGGTTTCACCTGTCGACTGAAGCTTCTCCTTCCTGGCCCTAAGTCACTCCTGTAATGTCAGATGCTGCTTTCCATGTCCCATTGTATCATCTTATGAGAACAGTTATCTGTATTTATTTACTTACGTTGGCCATGCTCTGCAGCGGGCAGGACCTTTGCCCCCTGGTCAGGAACTGAACCTGAGCTCCCCACACTGGGAGTGTAGAGAGACCCCCGGACTGCCAGGGATGTCCCCCTAATGTGATCTCTGAAAAGCAAGTCAGAGAGAGTTCCCTGCTGGTCCAGTGGTTACACTCCACGCTTTCACTGCCAAGAGCGTGGGTTCAATCCCTGGTCAAAAAACAAAGCTCATCGGGGAAAAACATGGAGCATCTCGGAACTCTCTCTCAGACCGTGAGGGGTGCCAGGGCCATCCTGCCCTGTGCTTGTGGAACCAAGGGGCTCACAGCGATGCCCGGGGCCCTGTCTTGTGTCTGTCAAGCCTCTGGTCCTGAACTCTGAACCCACGAGCTTTCTTTCTTCCCCCACAGTAATCAGCGGGATCGGAACACTCTCCCCAAGAAGGGGCTCAGGTAACTTACCTCATGTGTGTTTTCTTTCCTGCTCGTGGGGCTCCTGGCCTGAGTGAGCCACCGTGCTTGCGCCAGCCCCGGCCGTGCGTGCCACCCCCCGCCTCCTCTGGGGCCCACTCCCAGGCTCACCCTGCCCGAGCGCCACTGGGAGCCTGGCACTGCTCTGGTGACAGGGGGAGAGTCTCCACGCGGGACCTCATGCTGGCCTGTGCTGGCCCAGGCCTTGGGTCGCTCTGCCCCCAGCAGCAGGCCCTGCAGCCCGTGCCTGGAGCCCCGGGCTGTGTCCCGAGCCTCAGGGAGGGCGCCCTGGCACCTGCTCTGTCGCCTCGGCCCTGCCTTGGGGAGCCCTGCAGGGACACCCCGGCCCCCAGCCCCTCTCGCTGGGGGGCAGACGCTGCTCCCACTGCCCCTGAGGGCGGCCTGGCTGCTCCTGCAGCCGCCCGCCCCCAGCCCCGGTGGCTGACGCCCAGCCATGCTGTCTCCTGCCGCCCTCAGGTACCAGCTGCCATCCCAGGAAGAGGCCAAGGAGCGGCGGCGCTCCCACGCCGCGGCGGGGCTGCCCGAGTCGGATGACCAGTCGGAGCTGCCGTCGCCACCCGCGCTGTCCATGTCCCTGAGCGCCAAGGGCCAGCTCACCAACATTGGTCAGCACCACGGGGACCGCCGTGCGCCCAGGGGGCAGGGCGGGGGGCCTCGGCTTCCGCCTCACGCTGAGTCCACCTGTGCGGACTGGGTCGCGGAGCCTGCATTCACCCACGCTGTGTGAGCCTGAAGGCCAAGCGCACCGTGACCTAGAGCTGAGAGGCGGCCCCGGGACACGGTGTAGCTGGTGCAGCATCAGCAGTCTGAGTGTTGGAAAGGCCGTGAACCGCGGCCAAGAGCAGAAACCGGTGCTTCAAGCCCGAAGGCAGCTGCCCCCCACGCCGTGTGCCACCCTCGGTGCCAGGCTGCTGGGGGGCTGGAGGGGCACCGTCTGGGCGCAGGGGGTCTGCCCCCACCGGGGCTGGGCTTGCCCCGGGAGCAGGGCCGAGTGAGCCCGTGCTGGCCACACGCTTCTGGCCTTTGAGGGCAAGGGAAAGCTTGTAAGCACAGGGGGTGGCTGGTTGGAGACAGGTGGGGCGCAGGCAGGGCTCACGGCCCTGGCTCCTGGAAGCTGACTGCCAGGGGCCCTCAGGGATGGCGCCCGGCCTGGCCTGCGGCTTCCTCCTCTGCCAGCCTCTGCAGGAAGGCAGCTGGCCCAGCCTGAGGTCCTGGGACGCACCTGCAGGCGACCGGGCCTCTGAGCAGACCAGGGTGGGATCGTCTTGCCGCAGGAGGGAAGCCGGCTGAGGAGAGGTCAACCAGTCCCCGCAGGGCTCTTGATGGGAGAGCGGGGACCACATAGGAGAGGGGCCGCCCGGTGAGGGGCCGGCCAAGCTGTGGTCGTCAGTCACCTCACGGCTGAGGGGCCCCGAGGGAGCTGAGGTCTTCCGCCCGGGTCTTTGTGGAGCCCCCCGGGCGGGCAGGCCGAGAGGCTGGCTGCACAGCCCTCTGAAGTGCTCGGGGCTCTGACCCCCAGGCCAGGCTGAGGCCAGGCGCCGCCGTGTCCCAGAGGTCCACCCGGAGCGGCGTGTCCACTGGGGACTCCCCTCGCTGACTCTCCTCGTCGCTCAGATCTGGGTCTTGCTCTGAACTCTCAGGCCACCCTTTGTGTGTTAGGGAAGCACGGGGCCCCATTTTCATCGGCACATCCGAGCGAGGTAAAGGCTTTGGAAGAGCTGCCAGGCCCCCAGCCTGACCCCCAGCCCTGTCTCCAGGGCAGGCGGGCTTTCACACAGGCCGCGCTCTGAACCCTTGGTTCAGACGCAGGGCCCCCCCAGGCCTTGCTCCCCACACCCAGCCCAGCACACACGCCTTCCTCCTCTCCTGACCTCCTCCCCTCCACCTCTGCCCCCCGCGCCCTGGGACCGAGGCTGACGGCCCTGCCTCTTCTCCCGCCCCCCCATCGCCTCTCCCCACGCCTGCCCCACTCTGTCCTTCCAGTGAGCCCCACCGCCGCCACCACGCCGAGAATCACCCGCTCCAACAGCATCCCCACCCACGAGACGGCCTTCGAGCTGTACAGCGGCTCCCAAACGGGGAGCACCCTGTCCCTGGCCGAGAGACCCAAGGGGATGATCCGGTCAGGATCCTTCCGAGACCCTGCGGACGACGGTGAGACCTCACGCCCGCGCGGTTCACGCTCATCCCTGCTCCACCGGTCCCCTGGCCCGCCCGCCTCCACCGCCCCTCACAGAACATCCCCCAGGGCCATCTCCGCACTTCCTCCCAGGCCTTGAAGGGTCTCGGGGCCAGGGCCTTTGGGGGTGGGCAGGGCAGTGGCTGTCCCCCCACCCCCACCCTGTCAGAGGACAGGACCACCCCACACGGAGCTGGCGGGGACGCGGGGTTGGTGCTCCAGCCCTTCAGAGAGCAGGCTTCTCCATCCTCTTTTCAGAGCATTCCGAAGACCAGCTTCAGGGCCGCGCTGTGGTGTGTGGTCAAATCTGGAGTTGGGCTTTCCAGCGGGGAGACCTGGGGACCTCAGGACGCTCGTCCCGGGGCTCCCGCAGCTGCCTTGATTCAGTTCTCTCAGTAGGGCTGCCGTGCTGATCGCGGGGTCACAATGAGTGTCTTGCACTTGGGGGTTTCTCATCCACAAGGCTCCCACTGAGAAAAGGAGGCGCGGGCAGGATTATGTTTCATTCTGAGCAGCTTTGGTGCAGCGACTCTGAGTCCCGCGGGGGCATGTCCTCTCCTGCCCCCACCCTCGGAGGGGGAGAGCAGTTCTGAGCGGGCCTGGAGTCCTTGGCTGGGCCAGGCCGCCGGGCCCTGTGCTGGCCACCCCGTTCTGAGCGTGCCTGGAGTCCTCGCTGGGCCAGGCCGCCGGGCCCTGTGCTGGCCACCCGCCTCCCCGGAGGGGGAGAGCAGTTCTGAGCAGGCCTGGAGTCCTCGCTGGGCCAGGCCGCCGGGCCCTGTGCTGGCCGCCCCGTGTCCCCGAGCCCTCTGTTAACCCTTGGCACTGCCTCTCTTGCAGTTCACGGCTCTGTGCTCTCCTTGGCCTCCAGCGCCTCGTCCACATACTCCTCAGTAAGCACCCTGGACCCTGTGCCGCGGGGGGCCGGGTGGGAGCCCCTGAACATCAGGGCACTGGGCGGGCCCTTCTGGCCTCAGCCAGTCCCTGAGCAACTCTGCGACACAGAGGGTGCCCTGGTCTTGGGTTCTGTGCTAGGCAGGGCAGGTGGGCAACCCCAGCGTCCGGGACCCTCCGGGTGTGTGGAGATGGCAGCTCCTGGCGGGGCTGGGCCGTCCTGCGGTCGGTGGAGACGAGGTCAGTCTTCAGGCCAGCTCCCTCTGGGCCCCCGGGTGACGCGGCTCTGGCAGGAGACTAAACGCTGGCCTGGGGTCTGAGCCTGTGAGGGCCTGGCGCCCCGCTTCCTGCCGCTGCGCGT
>NW_011495075.1:443722-445249 GCF_000754665.1 Bison bison bison
ACCTCTGCCTCTGCCTCCTAACACCCCGCACCCCCTCCTCCCACGCCTCCCACCCCTTCTGCCAACGTGAGTGTGCCTCTCTCTCCCTCCACAGCAAATCCGAAAGCTTCGCAGGGAACTGGAGTCGTCCCAGGAGAAAGTGGCCACCTTGACCTCTCAGCTCTCAGCCAATGTGAGTGCCCAGAGGTGGGCCCGGGTGGTGGCAGCTGTGTGAGCCCCAGTTGGGCAAGTCCATCCGAAGAGAAGGTCTCCCCGGGTGTCCCCTGGGCTTCAGTTACACGGGCGCAGAGGATTGGGGCCTGGCTTCTCCTCCCCCAAGTCTGCGGGTTTGTAAACAGCCACTTCACCCCCACCCTAACTCACGGGCGTGGACGAGTGCCCGTGTGATGCCTGTGAACTCGCTGGAGAAAGGATTGTATCAGTGGCTGTGTGTGCAGGAGGAAGCAGCCTTGCTCAGACAGTGGTGGTTAGTCATGGGTCAGAATTAACGGAGGTTCCCGGGAGCCCTGTGCCCCGCCTGGGGCGTGCCCTGTCTGTTCACACCCTGTCCTGCACCGCCCCAGGCTGGGTGCTGGAGCTCCAGCTGGTGAGGCTTTAGGAGCCAGCCCCCACCCCTGGCCACAGTGGCCTCAACTCTTCAGGACGTGAGCTTTGCTGGGGACCCGCCTTCTCATCCCTTCCCTCAGCCTGCCAGAGTCCGCCCACTTAGACCGAGTCTCTGGTGGCCTCAGTTTTTCCACCCCGCACGATGGGCAGAAACAGAGCAGCCCCGAGCAAGGCCACGGCAGTGTCTCCCCAGCGGCCAAGCTGCAAACAGAGAACATAAGAGCCATTTTCCCCCAAAAGCTGTAAACAACAGCTGAGCCGGATCTACGGAGCCTTCCAAGCGTTTGCACAGAGTGGCCGTGTCTGCAGTTTCCGCTGGTTTTTTCTCTCCCCTTCCTCCCGGGGGAGCCCAGCTGTCCGGCCTGGGTCTCCCATGGAACTGAGACTGCGCCGAGAGCTCGGGCGTCCCCAGCACGTCCCTGCGGCTGCATCCTGCCCACACCCGGGTCCCTGTCTCCCCTCCCCAGGCTCCCAGTGGTCAGTGTTTCCTCACCAGCTTGTGTGCAGCCCCTGGCAGGCCTTTCCCTGCAGCTGGGACACAAAATAGTGAGAGAAACAAGACCCGTCTCTACTTGGACCGCGCCCCACGCCCGCCAAGGCCATCACACCCACAGGCCCGGGGGGTCCCTGTCTGAGGGCCCCAGGGACAAAGAGCAGGAGCGCGTCTGACCCGTTGACCCTGCACCCTGTCACTGCCACACTCTCCCGGGGGGCCCGGATTGTGGACTTGGAGGGTGACTCTCAGAGCAGGACGTGCCCCTGGCTGAGAGAGATCCAACTCTCCTGGGGATCGGAGGCAGCCTGGCCTCGAGGGTCGGAGCCCTGCCCTCAGTGGGAGCTGCGACGCCAACGCTCTGGAAGGTCCTCAGGTCCTGATTCCAGACCTTGGGCCCTGTTCCCAGGCCTCCCCAGCTGCCCACA
>NW_011495075.1:447363-453200 GCF_000754665.1 Bison bison bison
CCGATCGGGGGGCCCTGCACGTGGGGGCGGGGGGGCGGTGGGGCACCTCTGTACCTTCTCAGTCTTGCTGGGAACCTAAAGCTGCTCTGAAGAGCTAGCACGTTCCACTTGGACAACGTGTGTGCATGCACAGGCGTGTGGGTGACGCCATTTGATGCTTAGTTCAGTTCTCTGTGGGGAAAGAAGCTCCCCTTCAAGTGAGACAGAGATCAGTGGATCTCAGGGCTCAACGGAGAGGTCAGCCTTGGTTTTAAGTGTTTCTGTGAGTTTGAAACATTTCAGAAAAGCAAGTGAGAGGGAAAGAGAATGTATCCAACCGTCAGGAAAGGAGCACCACCTCTCGCTGGTGTACGCTGTGTCCACGTCTCCCGTCGCTTCTGTCTTCTCTGCCCAACTTGGCCACAGACACAGCCAGCCTTCAGGAGCATCTGCAGGACACCAGGCCCCGCTCTGATCACTGCTTACATTAGCTCATCTAGTCCAGACAGCAGCCCTACAAAGTGTGCTCTGCAGTTCAGAGTAAGACCGGAGAAGACAGGCAACTTGCTCAAACACGGCTCCTAGTGACAGGTCTGGGACGCTGAGCTGCTTCTGGTTTCCCGAGTAACCTGACTCTTCAGATACGTTTGTGTGGAGTGGACGGGTGCACCCTGCCCTTGGCTTCCATGTGGTCCTTCTTGTTGACCCAGGTCCAGCTCGGTCAGGATTTCTAGGAGCCTTCACAGAACTAATGCTTAACGCAATGATGCCTAACTTTATTTGGTGTATAGATAGTAACACATGCATATGGCACGAAATTTTAAAGGCACAAAAGATTTCCTTTTTCTCTGAAGACTGATTCTAAAGCATATCCTTTGCTCTTAAAAGTACTATATAGCATGTTTTAAAATTTTAATTGATAGGCTCACAACTAACTGGATCTTCAGGTATCATGACAGTTGTTTTGCTGCTTTTCATTTTATTTTATAATTGACTAATTGTAAATTAAATTGATCACAAAAGCAATACGTGTTCTGGAGGAAAATGCCAACTAGGGGTTGGCAGAGCATTGCTCATTGGCCAAATCTGGCTCACCACCTGCCTTCAAATACAGCTTTACTGGCACACAGCCACGCTCACTAATGCACGTGTCGTCTGTGGCTGTTCTAAAACCACGCAGCACTGCTGAGCAGTTGTAAGAGAGATCAACCGACCACAGAGCCTAAAATGTTTGCTCTCTGGCCTTTACAGTAAAAGCTCGCCGGCCCGCGCGCCTTGCACAGGGCTGCCTGCCCACTTGTCCCCAGTTTCCTGTGAATCTGTAACAATTTCAAAACAAGGTTTTAAAAATCCAATCCTCGGACTTCCATGGTGGTTCAGTGGTTAAGAATCCACATGCCAATGCAGGGGACATGGGTTCCATCCCAGGCCCGGGAAGATCCCACGTGCCTCGGGGCAACTAAGCCATCGCTCTGCAACAAGAGAAGCCAGCACAGGGAGAAGCCTCTGCGACTAGAGAGCAGCCCCTGCCCGCCGCAACCGGAGAGAGCCACAGGCAGCAGCGAAGGCCGGCACAGCCAAAAACAACTGAATTAATTTATAAAAAACATCTGATCCCCCGGGGCCTTTGCTTAGACTCCGCTGCCCCTTACCTGTGGCACACGGCACAGTCCTGTGAGGGGCACCCAGGACTCGCCCACCCGGCTGGCCCGGCTCCCTCGCTGTGCCCGCACCCAAACCCCAGTGCTCCCCGCGCAGCCTTTGCAGGGGCTTCTCCACATCCCACATGAAGAGCTTCTGTTCTGTCACCACTCAAAGGCTGCCTCCTTTATTAACCCTTTCCTTCCCTGAAGTAGGAGAGGAGGGCATTTTGGTGCTGTTACAGACATTTTCCAAGAGCTGAAGAGATTTTCTGCCCATCAGATTAAAAGGGAAATTAAAGCCCGTTTGGGTTAAATGCAAGGCCCTTGGCCTTGCGCGCCCCGCCTCCTCCCAGTATTGGCAGCCAGTATTTCTGAAGCAAGTCCCGAGGGTGGCAGCCAGTGAGAGCCTGGGGAACGGTGGAGGCCTGGGCTGCCCCTCATCCCTGCTGCTCGAACCAAGGGCACTGGTTTCTGTGCTGGTCTTTCTCCTGTTAGGCGGCAGCTTCTTGAGAACAGGGATCGGTTCCTACTTGTTTATTTGTTTATGTTGAAATATGATTGACACCCAACAAAGGCATGTGGAGAGGATGCTCCCAACAAGTGAAGGATGTGGATGAGGAGGTGGGTTCCTCCTCCCCTTCCTCCTGCAGCAAGCCCGGCGGCCTCCAGCCTCACAGCGTTGCTTTAAAGCCACTGGGTCTGTGTCCGCCCCTGTGCTTGGCCCCCAGAGCTCCGGATCAAGAGGCAGAACTCCTCCGACAGCATCTCGAGCCTCAACAGCATCCCCAGCCACTCCAGCATCAGCAGTGGCAAGGAGGCCGACGCCAAGAAGAAGAAGAAGAAGAGCTGGGTAGGTGGAGGTCTGGGGGAGCCGCGTGGGCCACCGGGGGCCACCCCACGGCAGCACAGGAGCTGACCTCCCCAACTTGCCACGCTAGAGTCCCGTCTGACGGGAGCCCTGGGTGGTGTCCGCCCAGAGCAGGGTCTCCCCCCGCCAGCCACCCCCTGCAGCCCTGCACATGTCTGGTGGGCAGCAGCAGCAGGAGGTCCTCAGAGGGACTGGCCTACCTGTGCCCACCCCTCCCATACTGTGGAGAGATGTTATGAACAGAGCTACTCGTCTGAGGTGCTCCTGGAGAGGTATCCGTGGAACTTGCCAGATCACTCCAAAAGGAACTGTTGCACTGCTTGACTGGTCCAGAGAGAGATGTTCTAGCTGTTCGTATCTCCCAGAAAACCTTAAGCTGACTTGGGGTGCCCTTTCCGACATGGCCATGCCCCCTGCTGCCCATGTGGAGGAGGGGAGCCCCAGGGGCACACCCACCCACTGGCCCGACCCAGTGAGCCTGTGCACAGAGCGTGGTGTAGTCCAGACGGGCCGCTGTGTGAAATGAGTGATTAAGTGTTGCTTCTTTTTTTTTTTTCCTTCAAAATGCTGACTTAAATCCCTATTTTTTTCCAGGTCTACGAGGTAAGACACTCATTCCTCCCCGTTCCTCTTTGCCTCTGCCATACCCTCCCCTTCTCCAGAGCAACCCCTTCCCCCTAAACGGAGACAACCACTCATGAAACTAACCGTGACGACCTCCACCAAGCCCCTAACCCTCCCTGCATGTCGACCCGCGGCCGCCCCTGGAGGACAGAGGAGCGGTCTGGCTGGGGCAGTGGGAGGGTGCTGCCCCCTCCCGTCTCCCCTGGTGCCAAAGTCCACCTGCTACGAAAGCAGCCAAACGGGACAGTGCCCATCAGGCTGCCAAGACAGTGTGCCCTGGCCCCTCGCTCCACCAAGCCCTAGACCCCCCACACGGAAGGCTCTAAGGGGGTGAGCGTTACCACGCTCGCCAGAGGCCAGGTCAGCTTGGGTGTGGCCTGAGGATTTAGCTCTGAAGTAAAATGAGCCCGAGAGAGGTGAGGGGTGGGACCTCAGATCACCCCCGAGCCTGAGCCCTCCGAGCAGCCGTGGGGTTGACAGAGGGGTTTCGGGGATAGGGCATAAACGTCAGAAATAAACAGCGAACCCTGACACACCAGACCCATGAAGTCCACTCGGACCCTATGCCAACACTGGCTGGGTGTCTGAGGGTAGGAAACATGGAATTTGTTGCTGCGTCGCTTCAGTCGTGTCCGACTCTGTGCGACCCCATGGACTGCAGCCTACCAGGCTCCTTCATCCATGGGATTTTCCAGGCAAGAGTACTGGAGTGGGTTCCCATTGCCTTCTCCAAAACATGGAATCTGTGGTCTCAAAGAGCCTGGGGAATTGCCAGGTAGACAGAAATAGTCTATATAAGACTGATGACAATCCAGTGGTGTCAGAATGCTTGTTAATTCAGTGAGCGAGGCTCTGGGAGTTCATAGACGGCTTGTCCCAGGAGGCAGGCAGAGTGTCATAGCGGGGCAGGAGCCCACTGGAGGTGGGATCGAGGTGGGATCTTGGTGGACAGAGAGCAGTGCTTCCTGCAGACGCCGGTCAGAAGCGGGAGGTTCAGGGAGAGGTTCCGTCCCCTAGAGCCTGTCCAAGGGTCATGGGGGGCAGGGTGATTACTGAAACTTGAGTCATAGCTTGGCATTGCCCCGAGTTTCACACCAGCCCCTCGAGATGCTCAGATCTGAGGAGTGCTGCCTTCTACACGCACGGCCTCACTGGAGACGTGCTGAGACGTCCCTCAGGACAGAATCTGGGTTTGTCTTGCTCCATCATTTGACCCCAGCATCCCTTACCACATCGCACCGTACAGTCCCTCTGCCCAGCAGTTCTGCGTTGGAAACACAGACTCACACAGAGCACTGTTCCCACTTAGGATCTCCATGACCTCAGCGGGGTGGGGGGCCTGCAGATGGAGGTCACAGTTCACACGTGGACACACACACGGTCTCCTGAGACGCAAGGGTTCGAGACAAAAGTGGGAGGCTCGTGTCCTAGTCCCAGGTCTCCATCTCCACAGAGAACTGCGCTTCTGACACTGAGCCCTGACTACCCAGAGAGGGCACAACCCTGCACACACACTCCCCCCTCACACCCCCATCGAGCCAGATGGGTCTTCCTTATGTCCTTCCTGGTAGAGACCCCGACACGCCCCTGCTGCGTCACCACCACCCACAGCTGCCCTGAGCCCCAGGAGACACCTGGGAAGAGTCCTCAGATTTGCACTCTGCTCTTGCCGTCCCAGCGATCTGGTCTGCTTTGGCCCTCCGCACTCTGTCTCCGGCTGCAGCTCCATCTCCGTGTCCCTGCGTGTGTGTGCATGCTGAATGGATGCATGTGACGGGCGCGGGGCAGATCCCTGGTTTGCCTCCCGCATCCCTAACATCCAGCTCGTCAGCACCCAAGACCAAGCCAGTTCCTCCTGCATACTCGGAGGAAATGCTGGGAAGTATCCCTTAATTCTGGCACACTTGAGTGGACATGGTCAAAAACACTTGTATCCTGCAATGTGCTGAGCGCGGGCGGCAGTGAAAGGAGCTTGGTTCACTCCCATCTTTTGATTCACAGAATCATGTTGTCCCTGTCTGCTGGGTAGGCTCTGATCTGATAAGCCCAGCTCAGAGGTGGGTCCTGAGGCCCAAATGAGCCAGGCTGCAGGCTAAGCAATTGCTGATCTGCTGAAAAAAGCAGGATGGGGTCACCAGGAGGTACACCCTGTGCCCCGGGGGTCCCCTCCGTCCCTTCACAGCAGGGAGCCCCCAAGGGGGAGAAAAAACCCAGGACGTTCCCACAGTGCGGGGAGTCTTACTCACTCAGCCTGAGTCCCTAGGCAAGCCTCCCACCCTCATGTCACAAGGCCAGAGAAGCCCTCCTGAGGGCGTGCTCACTGCCGCACATCCCTTCCTCTGGCCCGTGTCTCAGAAGCCCCCTCCCACTTCCCCATCTCCAGGGCCTGGCCTCACAGCTCTCTCCCCAATCTGCTTTGTTTTAGCTCCGAAGTTCCTTCAACAAAGCCTTCAGTATAAAGAAGGGGCCCAAGTCAGCCTCCTCCTATTCTGACATCGAGGAGATCGCCACGCCCGACTCCTCCGCCCCCTCGTCCCCCAAACTGCAGCACACGTCCACCGAGACTGCCTCACCCTCCATCAAGTCCTCCACCTCGTCTTCTGCGGGCACCGACGCCCCCGAGTAAGTGTTCCCAGGCCGCCCCCCACTGTAGCCCCCTCCCCAGGCCGTGGGGCCAGTGACGGCCGCCCGCGGGCTCAGGGTCCAACGCCCAGTGCTCCACG
>NW_011495075.1:454360-456778 GCF_000754665.1 Bison bison bison
AGAGGTGCAGGAGCTCGGGGCCTGCCGGTCCTCTGAGAACACGGGGGCCCGGGCCTCGGAGCCTCTGTGCAGAAGCCCCCAGGAGACAGACGGCTCCTCCCCTTCCTCGTGGATCGCTGTGCCCTGTAGCGTTGCTCGTCCTGTGGTCTTGATCTCCTCCTCGTCCCTCTCAAGCACCTTCTTTCTCCGCCTCCCTTCCCGTCAGGACTACATCTCTAAGATGGACCCGGCCTCCACGCTGGGACTGAGCACTGAGTCCATCCACGGCTACAGCATCAGCCACGTGAAACGGCTCCTGGACGCGGAGCCCCCAGAGTTGCCCCCCTGCCGCCGAGGGGTTAACAACATAGTGGTCTCCCTCAAAGGTCAGTCCCGGACCCTTGGGTGCAGGGCTGTGGGGTGCAGGGGGACTGTCAGGCGGTCCATCGTGTATTCCTGGAGCAGGAGCTGGCTGAGGGGCTGCAGGGTGGAGGTCACCGTGAAACACAAGAGAGGCTCACCTGCTCCGGACTCGTCCCAGGGAACGTGTTCACAGGACATTTCTGCCCCACCTGGGCTTCCCCTCCACCCACCCCCACAGCACACGGCCTGCCCCGCGTGATCAGAGCCAGCCCAGGGGGTCCTGTTGGGCCCAGGGGCGCCGGCTCAGACAGGCAGGCGTGTTGCAGGTCTCAGGGAGAAGTGTGTGGACAGCCTGGTGTTCGAGACGCTCATCCCCAAGCCCATGATGCAGCACTACATCGGCCTGCTGCTCAAGCACCGGCGGCTCGTCCTCTCGGGCCCCAGCGGCACCGGCAAGACCTACCTGACCAACCGCCTGGCCGAGTACCTGGTGGAGCGCTCTGGCCGAGAGGTCACCGAGGGCATCGTCAGCACCTTCAACATGCACCAGCAGTCCTGCAAGGTGCCCACACTCGCCCGGACCGCCCTGCTCCACCGTGCTGCCCTACCCCCGCGGCAGCCCTATCCAGGCTCCTCCCTCCCCGGGGCGCTCCGTCCCTCTCACGTCCCACCGGCCCTCTGACCGCCTTGTCAGTCTCTCCTCTGCCTCCCCTCAGCCTCTTTCTATAACGTCTCTCTGACCGTGGGCTGGCGTCCTTTAGGGGAGCCCTCGGAACTGTCACACGCTGTGCTGAGCCCTGCCAGGTCCCTCTCCGAGGTCGCTGCGTGCTGTGCCCCACGGGGAGGCGCGTCCATTTCGGGTGGCTCCCAGTGCAGATCCTGTGCACAGCTATCTAAGACAAGTGTGTTCCCCAACCTTGAGGGGTTTAGGGGCCACTGCTGATGGGGCTGGGGTGGTGGCTTCTGCAGTCCCAGGTCCAAGCGCATCACACAGGAACCAAGGCCCCTCCCGGGATCCAGAACCAGCCCAGCTCCTCTGAAACCCTCCTCTGCAATGCTGGTCCAGGGGCTCGCTGCTCCTGAGTGCTGACCGCCCCCTTCTTTCATTTCAGGACCTGCAGCTGTATCTCTCCAACCTGGCCAACCAGATAGACCGGGAAACAGGAACTGGGGACGTCCCCCTGGTGATCCTGTTGGATGACCTGAGTGAGGCAGGCTCCATCAGCGAGCTGGTCAATGGGGCCCTGACCTGCAAGTACCACAAATGGTGAGCTGGGGTCAGGACCAGACTCCCCACGGCGGGCGGGGGGAGCCCAGTCCACCCCAGGCGTTCCCCGGAGTGGGGTAGCACACGGCAGAAATCGAGTGTTCAAACAGGTCTAAGCCGGTGTTTTTCCTCTGTCTTCCCGCAGTCCCTATATTATTGGTACCACTAATCAACCAGTAAAAATGACACCCAATCACGGCTTGCACCTGAGCTTCAGGTAAGATCTATGGCCCTGGATGGGCCTCCAGATGCCCCCAAGTCTGTAAACCAGTTCAGTCCGGGATCTGGCCAGAGGCACAGCAGAAGGAAAGACAAGTAGCAGCGCCCTGTGGGCTGGGAGAGGAGGTGTGTGCCGTGTCGGTGCAGAGGGAGAAGGGCCCTTGACACGGGAAGAGGTGCAGCCTCTGTCCACACACCCCTCGTCCAGGCCAGTGGGGTCCGATGGTTACCTGAGGGGGTCACTGATCTGAGCGCCAGCTCTTCCTCGGACCGTGGGCAGCAGACCCGTGGGCATCAGTGGGAGGCAGGCGGCTCAGGGCGGGTGGGAGCGGAGTCGACACACCCTTGTGCGGTGCCCCCGCCGACTCTCTGCATCCCTGGCCACAGGATGCTGACCTTCTCCAACAACGTGGAGCCCGCCAACGGCTTCCTGGTTCGCTACCTGAGGAGGAAGCTGGTGGAGTCGGACGGCGACATCAACGCCAACAGGGAGGAGCTGCTGCGGGTGCTGGACTGGGTGCCCAAGCTGTGGTACCACCTGCACACCTTCCTGGAGAAGCACAGCACCTCCGACTTCCTCATCGGTACAG
>NW_011495075.1:456950-468247 GCF_000754665.1 Bison bison bison
CCCTCCATGCCCTCAGTGTGTGGAGCACTCACTGGCCCCATGCCTGGCGTGGGTCCCCTTCCCTCCATGCCCTCAGTGTGTGGAGCACTCACTGGCCCCACGCCTGCAGCCTTAGAGCCGCGGGTCGCTGAGTAAGTGCCCAGTGTGGTCCCCCTGCCTGTGTCAGCTGTCAGAGCCCTGACCTCACCCACACCCCCAGGATCGCTGAGAAGACGCAGGGGAGGTGTTAGGGGAGCTAAAAGCTGCCTCTGGCTCCCCCGCCTCCCATCCACCTGGAGAAGCATCATTTCTGAGGCTGCAGCAGGCTGTCAGCTCCCACTGTCTTGACCACGATCTCAGTTTAGCCCAGCCCTGTGCTTCTTTCATGCTCTAGTTCCAAGGCCTTCTGCCTGGTATTAGGGAGTCAGTGGGGCAGACAGCCAGGGAGTGAGGCTCTAGGCCGTCTTCACAGCCCTCTTCTCTTGCCAGGTCCCTGCTTCTTTCTGTCTTGCCCCATCGGCATCGAGGATTTCCGGACCTGGTTCATCGACCTGTGGAACAATTCCATCATCCCCTACCTACAGGAAGGGGCCAAGGATGGCATTAAGGTGAGCCCACCCTGGACCCTGCTCAACCGAGGCCAGGCTGGCCCACCTCACAGAGTGGAGACAGAGTCCGACATGCGGCCCCTGAGATTTTTAGGCTCTCCTCCTAACAGGCCGGGCGAGGCGCTATGCAGACCGTGCTGCCTTCCTGCCTACGGCCAGCGCCCATCAAACGGCTAACGACCACTGGCCTGGGGCTGTGTGTCCAGTCCTCGGCCTCTGAGTCTCCTCCAAACTCAAACCACTCCCTAGGGATTTGGCCAGATAGAGAAACAACTGAGTTAAGAATTAAGTAAAATCCTATTATAGCTTTAGGTCATTACTAATTACTAATAAAAATGTTATTCTGGTCAAGTTACTTGACCTTTTTAAACTCCTCGTATGTAAGAAAGGAGACAGTATAAATTCGCTCTGTTTTGAAGTCAAATGAAATGTGTGAAAACGTTTGTAAAAGTGAGAATAAGAACTTTGTGCAAAAGGCAGCTGTCACTTTTAAAAACCTCCTCAGTTTTCTCACCCGTGAATTAGGGCATACTCATCACTGGTCCACTGACCGGTGACGTGGTGACTGGACCAGTGGTCATGTTCTATCCATAAGAGTCACGTGTCGGTGTGACACACACCATCTGATGATGTGGGAGATGCAGTGTGTCACCATTTTCATTTAATTTTGCATTATTATTAACAGTTTTGTAATTTAAACCATTTTTACACAGATGATATCTCCTTTCAGCAAAGCCCAAATTTCTTTCAAAAGGTATTATTATTACCGAACTGAAATTTCTTACTTGGAAAGTAAAATTGCAGGGTCATACGACTTGTGGGGTCCATGTCAAGTTTTAATACAGTTTGCCAAATTATTCTCCAAGATGGTCTCGGGACTCCCCGTCGGCCCTGTGGTTAAGACTCTGCCTTTCAGCACCTGGGGCGCAGGTTCGGTCTCTGGGTGAGGGGCTAAGGGCCCACATGCGTGTGCTGTGGCCAAAACTTAAAAAACAAACAAGATGGCTTCTACCAATCTGTGCCAACTTATTTTATTTCCCATTTTGGGAAACTCAAAATCCTACAGGAATCCAAACTTCATGGCTTTACGTTTGAGGAAGTATAGACACTTCAGGGGGCTTCCCAGGTGGGGCTAGTGGTAAAGAACCCGCCTGCCGGTGCAGGAGGCGCGAGAGACAAGGGTTCGATCCCTGCGTCAGGAAGATCCCCTGCACGAGGGCATGGCAACCCACCCAGTATTCTTGCCTGGAGAAGCCCATGGAGAGGAGCTGGCGGGCTGCAGTCCACGGGGCCGAGAAGATTGGACACGACTGAGGGACTGCGCACGCGGCACACACATCAGGAGCTGCTCACCCGAGGGCTCTTCACCAGTGATCACACTGCTCCTTCCTCTCCAGGTTCACGGGCAGAAAGCCGCTTGGGAGGACCCTGTGGAGTGGGTCCGGGACACTCTTCCCTGGCCCTCAGCCCAACAAGACCAGTCAAAGCTGTACCACCTGCCGCCCCCCACCGTGGGCCCCCACAGCATTGCCTCGCCCCCAGAGGACAGGACAGTCAAGGACAGCACCCCCAGCTCCCTGGACTCAGACCCACTGGTGAGTAGAGGCCGCTGTAAGGCGGAAGTCAGGGTGTCACAGAACGGAAGCCTCGTCCACACCCTGCTGGGCCCAGAGGCCAGGGTGAACGTGAGGCCACTGGTGGCAGCTCTGACCATCAGAACCCCAGACTGAGCTAAGCGGTGTCGCCCACCAGCAACGGGTGTATCCGGCAGAGGCCAGGTGGGAACAGCATGCAGAGCGGGGGAGCCAGGGACCCATAGATGTTGGTCCTGCTCCTGTCCTTGCTCCCTGGGGTCGTCCTGGGGACAGCCACGGTGCAGTGACTCCAGGAGCTCTTAGAAAGTGGGCTGAGGGGCTTCCTTCCGCCTTCCCAAGGCAGGAGCCGGGTTCAGTCCCTGGTCAGGGAACTAGATCCCACGTGCTGAAGCTAAGAGTTTGTGTGTGGCCAGTAAGACCCAGTGCAGCCAAATAAATAAATAGTTTTTTAAAAAGAAAAAAACGGGCTGAGACAGGTGACAAACTACAAAAATATCTACAGTGCTTGTAACAAAGAGAACTGACACCCAAAACATATGACCCAAACCCTGAAACTTCCATACAGAACATGGACCAAGGATATGAGCAGGCTTTGACTAGAGGATAAAAATGGAAGATGACCCTTCCCCTCTTTAATCACTGAGGGGAAGCCTATGACAAGGAGGTAACCAGCTCAATGTTGGCAGAGTCACACATGTGGTAGGCTCGGCCCTTCCTTCTGCTGGAGGGGGTGTTGGTCATCAAGCCATCTGGCAGGACGGTTTAGCAGATGGTATGGACACATGCTCATTGGAAAAGACTCTGATGCTGGGAGGGATTGGGGGCAGGAGGAGAAGGGGACGACAGAAGATGAGATGGCTGGATGGCATCTGACTCGGACGTGAGTCTGAGTGAACTCCGGGAGTTGGTGATAGACAGGGAGGCCTGGCGCGCTGCGATTCATGGGGTCGCAGAGAGTCAGACACGACTGAGCAACTGATCTGATCTGATCTGATGGACACATGCACAAACCCAAGATCTTGCACTTCTACACTGCCAGTAGGAGATCGTTCTACTTTAATCCTAATACATTTTATTTAAATTTGGACCTTGTAGAAAACAGGTGTTCTCTGTATAAAAAGGCTTTTAAGTCAGGACAGTGTTAATCGTGTAAACAGAAGGCTGGAACAACGATGCTTCCTTAGCTGAATGAGGGGGTCAGAGTTGTGACCTGTTGAGGAAGCCGAGAGGACCAGGGCAGGAGGTGAAGACACTGGCATCCAGGCCAGGCCTGGCGGGGTGGGGAGGGAGGGGTGCGGGGCTGGAGGGATGGGGTGGGCGGGGCTGGAGAGATGGGCGGCCCTGGGGAGAAGCAGGTCCTAATGGCACCTGAGTTGGCGCTTAGCCCCCTGGGCTGCAGCCTCTTGGAGAAGAGCTGTTAGGCGGCCTTGGGGCCCCCACACCCTCCAGGGAGTGGCCAGCAGGGCACAGCGTACGCCACCCCCAGTCGCCCCTCACTCCCCAAGGCCGGGTTCACACAGGGTGGAACCAGCCCTGCACTCCCTGGGTTCTCCACCACTTGCAAGTCCCCACTCTCCTTAGCTGTCTCTCTGCCCCTCTTTAGATGGCCATGCTGCTGAAACTGCAGGAAGCTGCCAATTACATCGAGTCTCCAGACAGAGAGAGCATCCTGGACCCCAGCCTCCAGGCCACGCTCTGAGGGCCCAGCAGCCAGTCACGGGACAGCGGGGCGGGGGACAGTGCCGTGCCGTCCCCTCTGCCTTGCTTTCTCCCAGCGCGGGCTCTCCAGCCCCAGGACAGGAGGGGCCGTGGAGGAAGGGGCAGGTTCCTGGTGCTGCACCTTGGAGAACTCCCTGTGGGACTGGCGGGTGGACCCGCGTCCCCAGATCCATCTCCTAGTCTCCTCTGGTGACTCTGAGGAGAAGATGATCCTGGCTCTTTTTCCTTGATTTCTTGTCTCAATTACAAACTCCTGGGCTTTCTGGGGAGGGGTTCAGAAGACATCAAACAAGCCTGCGGTAGTTCCTGATTCTCACAAACGGCTCAGAGACACAGCCTCACCGGGGGAAGTCTTCTGGGAGGAGGCGGCTCCTGGACCCTCCCTCGGCCCCTGCCCAGTTCCAGCCACTGCCAACAGCTCTCCCTGCCCCCAAGATCAGGCTGCAGGAAAAAAAAAAACCACGTGGTTTACAACGTTTAAATCAATCTGTAAAAGGTTTAAAAAAAAAAAAAAGGAAAAAATGAAGCTGGAGGGAGGAAGTCCAGTTGCAAGGTGCGCTACCCGCCCCCCCTCTCGACACATGGGGGATACCAGCGACACGGCACCCACGTGAGACGCGGCCAGACCACGAGGATGCCACTGCAGCCTTCAGAGAAACGCCACCGGCTCTGCTCACAGCATCTAAGTTAGCACACGAGTCAATAAACCCGACTTTTTTTTTATTTTTGTTTTGTTTCCATTTTTCCCTCTCATTTGCCTATTTATTTTCCTCTTCTTTCTCAGCTTGTTTTCCTGTACCCTCACAAGTCCATGAAATGCTCAAGCTGCTTATCCTGGGGCTGTTCTGGCTTTTCCAGGTCGCCCTGTGGAGAATCCAATGCCAGGCAACTGGCACCCGCAAGGCGCCTGCCACGCAGCCGTGTCTGGCACTCTGGGGGCTCTCGTGGGACCTGAAGTGCCAGCTCAGCAGTGGGACAGGAGGGACCTCGAGTGCCACACATCTTGCCTGGAGCATGGCGGCCAGTCTCTGGAGGAGAACATGGGCCCATCCTGACAGAAGACCTCAGCTGAGCTTCCCCGTGGACCGGAGGGAAACTGGAAACTGGAAATCTCCCTCTGTCTGTGGCCTGTGGAGCCCCTCCATGCACTGTTCTGATGGCAACTGCTTTGCCCAACTGAATCCAAAATCCCTGGCTGGCTTTTACTGTTGGTTCTGAACAAGCGAAGATTCACTTAGGAGTGGACACCCAAGTGAGATGCTCCCAATCAGAATATAAGGAGTCTGATTTGGTGGCAAAGATCTGCCTTCGAAAGGGATCCACCTTTTGCAGAAGTTGCCCTGAAGGTTCGGCAGTGCTAATTCCTTCATTGGACAAGCATTTATTGGGCACTTACTGTGTACCAGTCACTAGGTATAAAAAAAGAAGATGTGAGTCCTTACACTCACTGTCTAGCAGGAAACATTAATCTCCACTAAACACACATCTTATCTTGTGGGCCCTCAGGATCACCTGAGAAATGGCGTCCAAACCGCAGGAGCTGGCCATAAAGAAGCCCTCGACTAACTGCCCAGTGCACTGGGTTGCCTGGTGAGGCTGTGGTTTTGGGCTCTGCAGACCAGGGATCTGTGATGCTCTTTGGAGCCCCAAGTAGCACACACTCTTATCAGAACCTACAGGCACAATAACCACTAACCTGGATCTCTCTGTCCCACCAAACCAAGGAGCAACTGCATCTGAATCTTCCTATTAGAAGACGTTCACTTAGGTCCAAAAGGTGGTCAGATTGCTCCTTTTAGAGGCTTCTGCAATTCCCCTGGTGGCTCCCAGGGATGACGGATCTTATCTGCTGAAGGGAATGTCAATGCTGCTAGAGCTGTGAAGACCCCAACCCTGCCAGAAAATATGCAATTCTCCTGTGGGAAGAGGCTGTCTGTCCAAGGATGGTGCTGACATCACTGCCTTAAGGTCTCTGCCGTGCAGAAGGAGGCGGCCCTGGAGCGGGGCGTCCCAGCTTGGAAGGACGAGAAGACACCCCGCCAGGTGGGCCTTCCCTGGGCGCTGGCCTCTCAGCCCCACCTTGGCTGTCGACCCGGGGCTGGGCTCCGGCTCCGGCTCCAGCGCCGTCTCCCCCAGGGCTGAGCCCCATCTCTGTTCTCGGTGCTGCCCGGCCGGTGCCTTCTGTCCTGGGTGTTACTGGCTACTTGAGAAAAAGGAAAGGGGTGACCCCCTTCCTCCATTCCAACTGCCTCAGACCTCCCGGAGCGATGCCTGCCTCCCCGGCCAGCGTGGAGGCCACGGTGCAGTCTGCCTGGATCTCAGCAGGCTGGCCCTGGCGGCCTCGGGTTCTTGCGCCTCATCTCTGAGCCCTGGCCCACAGAGCCAACGGCGGCGTTGCACTTGGCTCTTCAGCTGCCAGCCTCCAGAAAGTGGGCTCCCGGCCAGCGCGGGGGCACCACCCACCGCTGTCCCTCTGGAGTCTGGACTCCATTTCCAGTTGTCCACCTGGGCCCCTGGCTGTGGGCGTCCATCATCCCCCAGGAATCGTGGCGACTGCGGCCGGCCAAGCCTCCTCACGGTGCTAGGCCCCTCGGCGCTCACGCAGGCCCCTCTGAAGCCGAACCCCCGCCCTCCGCCCCTGCCCTGGAGTGAGTGGCCAGCGCAGATCCACAGCATCCTCTCCCACCGGTCCCCCTGCTTCTTGGTTGAGACGCTGGGACCCCTCAGAAAGGGACGGCCAGGTCCCAGGACTAAACTCGCATCCCGGCACCTTGAGAAAACCCGGCCCCTCCAGGACTGGGCTGGGTGCCGCCCCCTCCTGCCCCCAGCTCCTCTCCTCACCGCATCTGGCGAGCAGACCATGTGCTTCAGCGCCCAGCCCCACTTCCGGGCAGAGGTGCAACCACGGCCCCCATTTCTGGATGAAGGAGACCACCACATTTTGTCCAGTGTGTTTGTCCTCCGTTCCTGCTTAGGCACCAGAAATAAAGCGCGAGGTGACAAGGCCGGCAGAGGACACGCTATCTGTGTGTGTGTCTCCGGGAGCGGCTGGCTGCCGCCGTTGCATCTTCCGAGGCAGCTCCGCGGTGCTTATCTCTGCGCGTCTAGTCTCGGCGTCTCTGTTGCGTGATCTGCGTGTTGGGAAGTGGGAGGCTGGCTGAGGTCTTGGGGGTCCCCTCGCAGAGTCCCTAGCGGTCCGCAGGCTAAGCTTTGGTTTTGAATGACCAACTAGTCTGCCCATCCTCCTTGAGGACCTAAGACAACATAGGCATTTAAAAAATTTTTTTCTTCCGCTTTTCCTGGTTTGGGCCTAATCTCATCTCCACTTCGAGCTCTTTGCAACAAGACCCCAAGTATTCAGAGGGGGCACCCCGTCAGTCTCAGAGGTCACTTTATTTCCAGAGGGAGGAGAGAGCCCCCTCCCAGCAACACCTCACACGGGAGCCCTGCACAGAGGCGAAGGCTGCCTGTGAGAGCGAGACTTGTGGGACCCTCTATTGCAGGGTGTCTGGGAAAGGAAGCTGGTCTTGTCCTCACTGCACATTTCACACAGCCCTCTTTCTAGGGCTGATCGCGTTCTCCTCGTGCTTCCTTCCCTACTCCTGGGTCTTAGCTAAGCAGAAGCCGGTAGGGAGACTCTATAAACACCCCCACCCCCACCCCGCTGCCTGCGCACTGATGGCATGAAATGTACTTTTCCAGAGGGTTTGCTGCTGGAACACTGGAACTGTCCTACGATAACTGGATAACTATTATACTACTGAGTTCTGGCCCATGGCCCCACCCGAGAGGCCACAGTAAGAAAATGGTTTTAGGGACACTGTTCTCAGATGACCAAAGCCTGAGAATAACGCCCTTTATAACTGAAAGGAGCTTTATATATTCATGAACCCTCAGTCAACCTTGTCAGAGCCATGGGGGCCACCGCCTTGGCTTGCCCACTGCCCACGTGTGCTTGTCAGCCCAGCCTGGAGTACATACTCCCGTCACAGACCCTGTGGGAGACGGCGCAGTCTGAGAGTAAGGGCACACACCAAGAGAAACCCAGCAGCTGCAGGGCTGCCAGGCCAGGGGTATTAAGCCTGTGCTACTGGGTCCTCCCAGTTTGGCCTTTGGGTCTCTTAATGGCTGTGTCTGGAGAGCTTTCTGTGACGGGCATGGTCGTGGAAGGAAGTCAACATCTGTCCTTTGATTCACCTCTTTCATTTCTTAAAGCAGCAGTTCTTGTATCTGTGTCAGACCATCAGTGTCGGCAGCATCTGAGGGCTTGTGGAAATGAAACTCTCAGACCCCGTCCCAGACCTACTGAATCAGAAACCAGGGAGACGGCCCGGCGAGTTTTGTTTTAACGAACCCTCTTGGTAATTGTGCTGGACACTACAGGTTCAATCCACTGTGTCAGGGAAAGCCAAGGACCAGAGTCCCCACACTGGGGCTTTAGGACCACAAATAAGGTTCTAGGGTAAAATTCAGACTTTAACATTAGTTTCAAGGTCTTCTCACGTGTCCGCATGATTCTGTCTTTCCTTTTATTTAACAGAAAGAGTGTGTGCTTTGGGGCAGAAGTTAGGGGAATGCTTGCATTTCCTCGTAGAACACAACCTCCAGGGAAAAATATCACAGCTCTGAGATTTCCAGGGGGCTTCCTGAGGGGACGCGGAGGGAAGCCTCCTCCAGGTGTCTACTGCTGGGTGCTACTTCTCAACTCGGCCTCTTTTTGCTGATGGGATGAGAGCAGTTTAAAAGTCTGATCTGTATTTCCACGAAGCTTGTCCTGGCAGCACCCCTCACCCTTGTCCCAGTTCTAAAGGGCACCTGCCAGAACCTTCTGCCCGCCCCACCCCTGGTCCTGCCTGGCCACAGGAGAGCCTTCTCAGAGATGAGCAGAGGGCCCTCGGGTCGTCCATCTTTCCCCCGATTAAAACAATTTTTTTTTTAACTGAAAAGAGCTTCGTATTTTCCCAAACTCACAGATGGGGCCATGGGGGAGATGTGTGTACAACTGGCCTTGTTTAGTTAGTCCATTTGCCCTGTGAGAGCGCTTGTGGGTGGGGGACAAAGACCCATCTGGCACTGGGCCTCCTGGGGTCAGGGACCAAGTGCCTGGAGGAGGATGAGAGCCTGAGGAAGGCGTGAAGCCTGCACTGAAGTCACTCCACGGCCCGCCGGGTTCTTCATCTGCGGATCTCCCTGCATCCCTGTCACGTCTCCAGACTGAAGACACAGATGAGAAGGCAAGAGCTCCCTGTCCCAGATGGTCTCCAGACCACTGCTGTGCAGGAGTCTCCCGCTTCCTAAGTGTTCTTGTTTTTGTTTCTTTAACAGAACAACCTTTTTCTCAAATGAATTCCAGCCCTTGCTGGGTTCCTTTCCTTGTCCTTCTCACCTGCCCTGTTTTAGACAGCACTGTTTGTGTGATGGAGCCTTTGTTTCTCAAATGCATGGTGATCCTCCGGTGGAAGGTGGGCAGGGATCTTTACAACACTTTTTTTTTTTTATTTATTGGGCACAAACCCCCAAACCAGGATATGTGTGTGTCTTCATATTTTAGTTTTTATCATTGGTCTTCCCCTCTTTCAACCTACCCCCTTTCATATCTGATGTAGAGAAAGGGAGCCGTTGTATTTATACATAATTGCGGTAACAATCATGAGAGAGCTGGGTGATTTGTCTTAAATAATAAGTCAGTTGACAGTTAAATCCATCCCGGGGCCAGCGGATGAGGCCTTCTTCCCTCACTGCCAGAAGCCCTCTCACCTGGGTCCTCTGTCCATCAGGCATGTCTCCTCCCAGCAAGTCACCTGTTCAATGCCATTTGCGTTTCAATAAAGTTATCTCCTGTGTTGTCCGCTGGCTCTCTCTAGCTCCCTCTGTCTGGTTTTTGTCTCATTTATCTTCTGGTCCATGCCTTGATGGGGAAGGTCATTTGCCAAACCCAGAGTTAAGACCCACCTGCCCAGATGTCTGCTCCTCAGTCCTTAAGCAGGAGTCCCTCGGCCCCGTTGGCTGGGGTGGCTCGGGGTCCTGCCTGCATACTGGACCAACGTCCTTCACCAGAGCCTGAAACGTCCAGTGCAGACATGGAGGCTCTGGCATTCTCCATCCACTGCCACGATGTTCGAAAACAGACCCCTCTCCGGACTTGCCTAAGTTTTCTTCTGGGGGTAAAAGTGACATGACGTCTAATGGACGTCTGTTCTAATGGAATTCTGCTTTTCCTGGCCACTGAAAGAACAGCCTCTTTCTTACTGGGGAACTGCAGCCTCCAAATGGACATCTTTCCCCTACAAAGTTGTGCCCGTGACACAAGCCACCTCTGCCCTCTAATGGTGGTGGTTTAGGCACTAAGCCGTGTCTGCCTCTTTGCGACCCCATGGACTGTAGCCCACCAGGCTCCTCTGTCCATGGGATTCTCCAGGCAAGAATGATGGAGTGGGTTCTGCCATCTAATAGGAGGTGGCAAATGGGTTTAGAGCTCTTCTCAATGTAAGTAATGAAGGAATCATTCTTTCGGAAGAATACTCAGGTGAGGTGGCTTCTCCCTGCGGCCAACGTAGCCTCCGCAGTCTTAGAACTGGGCTAGGAACTGATGGCTGGTTTCCTTTGCTGCTTGGGACTGAGTCATGGTTCCTAGAAACATTTTAAGGGGCTTAACCTGAACCGCTTACTAACGAATGCCTGTTCCCATTGGCTCTGACCCTCCCGGTCCAACAGGGACCCAGCGCCCTGCCCTGCACTGCTAACCCCTCTCAGCAGTCCTTCAGGCTTCAGGAGTGTCTACACCTTGAGACTTGCCCCGGGTTGGCCCGGGAGGGCCATATTAACTACTCATCCCTCCACCTCTTTAAGGTCCAGCCATAATTTCCTTGGAAAAAAGTTACAGTTTCTCAACTAATAGGGCTTACTCTCATATAGTCATATAAGCACTTACTCTGGAAGGAATGCCCTTTCCCACGGCAGTCTCTCCTGGCCCAGTCCTTGAGGCTGGACTCACCCACCTGAAAAACCAACGCACTCCTGCCAGTCGCTTCAGAGTCTTTCCCCCGACCTCTGGATTCCCGTCTGAGAGAGGAAAACTCGCTTGTTTGGGGGCAAAAGAGGTTGGTTTGAAGTATGCGCTAATCCGGATCCTCTCCCTAAAGCCGTGTCCGCAGATCCTCATCCCGCCCTCTTCTGACGTGGTGTCTTACACCTGAGGAATCCGTGCCTGTGGAAGTCAGGGCTGCGTTCCAGCGGACGCTGCGCACTGGCAGCTGGCCGCCCCTCTTCCGCCACCGGGTCCGGTTCCTGTGGAGACAGTGCAGTTCTCGTCCCCGCGGCAGGTGGCGCTGTCTCCGGAGGCTCGGGCCGCGGCCCCGCCCCCGCGCTTCCGCCGGCCAGCACGCAGGCGCGGCTT
>NW_011495075.1:468722-474370 GCF_000754665.1 Bison bison bison
GGTCTCTGTGCGGGCGCCTCCCCGCCCCGCCGCGTCCCCGCCGGTCTTCCGATCGGCCGGCGCTGTTCGGAGGGGCCGGCCGTCCTTTGTCTTTGTGTCTTTGTCCCCCTCCTTCTACTGGGAGCTCGGGAGTGATGGAGAACGAGACAAGCCTTTGGTCTTAGGTGGTCCGCCAGCTCCTGCCGAGCGGGCCTTTCTGCAGGCCCCGGGGCAGCCACGCTCCGACGAGCGTTGGATCCTGAAACCCGAGGAGGGGAATCCGCTCGAGCTTTCTGTCGGGAACACGGCTGGCCTGTCGGGGCTTCGTGGGCAAAACTCCAAACCTGCGGACTCCCGGAGCTCAGCAGGACGGCCCCACAACCTCTCAGATTGGCCATGGGAGTTGGCCCTCCTATGGACTGAGGGTTTTGTGTTTTTTTTTTTTTAATAATTTAACACAAAGCTCCCATAAATTTAACTTTGTATTCTCCCACAGCATGAGAAAGCTCTTGAAAACCTAAGTTATGAGATCTGGGATTTGGGGGGTTGAGGACCATTTTGAAGGCCCAGTTTTAACTGTCATTGTTTTGTGAATGTCAGACCCTGTAAGAGGAGCAACCACTGGGCAGGAGAAAGCTCTTTGAGAGCCGTGTGCAGACTGATCTGCGGGAGTCATCTCTGCCTACTAGGTGAAATTCCTTTACTCACACTAATGCCTCTGCCTCCCTTGGGTATGAAGGAGAAAGAAGCAGAGGAACTTTGTCACATTTAGGTTACTACTTGAGTGATGTTGCAGATGTGGTGCCCTCCCTGGGTGGCACCAGGGTGCCCAATGCCCCTCGGGAAGGCGAGCCTGGCTCCTGTTAGAGCTGTCCCGCGGCAGCTGGGCTCTGGGCCTCTCCGCCACAGCCAGCAAGACGGCCCCATCTAGGCAGAGTCAGCCATCATCTTGAGATCTTCTTGCAGTTCTGCTCTCTTACTTCATCTTTTTGGATCCCAAAGTGAAAAATTAAACAGAAGGGCAGAATTCCTGCATTTGATCGCTGCCACTGATGGGAATAGATTGACACACACCCCCCGCATAACTTAGGGAACGTGCTTGGAGGTGTGAAGAGACTTCGTGCTGCTGGCGGCCCAGTAGGGAGGCGTAGACGCAGCTGTGGGATATAGTGTGCCGGGCTATGTCGAGTCTGTGGAATTGAATGCAGTACTTTGGACCCTTTGGAGGTTATTTAGGTTTTCAAATATTCTAATTCCTGTTAAGTAAAAACTATAGAGAAATCCCTTTCAGTAACCTGTTTCTGAGGGAGGGTGGCGATCCCGCCCTCAGAAGCAGTGCCTTGCTTCTCTCTCTTCCTCTCCTGGTGTTTGACATGCTGTGTTTTGCCATTGGGTGCAGAGTACCTTCTGTCTCATATTCTCTTTCTCACACGTTTCCTTTCCATGGTTGCTTTCTTCTTTAATGAAAACAGAGCACGTGGCTTCCCAGCCAGGCTTCAGCCAGCTGTCTGGCCTGGTGAAGTGGGCAGGGCCTTGCTCCCAGCATTAGAACACCCTGCAGGCCAAGGTGAGCAGCTGTTCTTGCAAATGAATGAATCTTTTCCACTCCTTTGGAGTTGCTTCCTGCTCTAGTTTTATACTAGTAGGAGAAACCTTGCTCTCTGGTCCTAGGAAATACACTTCCTTAAAACTTGGGCGTTAATGGGAAATCTGGGAGTTGCTGTCTATTATTATCTGTGGTCTTTTGATCCTTTTTTGGTTCCATGAGGCCCAAGGTTGGATGACAACCAGACATGGTTGTTTCTAGACCCCTTGAATAGCCACACTGTCTTTCAGTTCAGTTCAGTGACTCAGTCGTGTCTGACTCTTTGCGACCCCTGGACTGCAGCACGCCAGGCCTCCCTGTCCCTCACCAACTCCTGGAGTCCACCGAAACCCATTGAGTTGATGATGCCATCCAACCATCTCATCCTCTGTCGTCCCCTTCTCCTCCTGCCCTCAATCTTTCCCAGCATCAGGGCCTTTTCCAATGAGTCAGCTCTTCACACCAGGTGGCCAAAGGATTGGAGTTTCACCTTCAACATCAGTCCTTCCAATGAACACCCAGTTTCAGCTTCAACATCAGTCCTTCCAATGAACACTGATCTCCTTTAGGATGGACTGGTTGGATCGCCTTGCTGTCCAAGGGACTCTCAAGAGTCTTCCCCAACACCACAGTTCAAAAGCATCAATTCTTCTGCGCTCAGCTTTCTTTATAGTCCAACTCTCACATCCATACATAACTACTGGAAAAACCATAGCCTTGACTAGACGGACCTTTGTTGACAAAGTAATGTCTGTGCTTTTTAATGTGCTGCTTAGGTTGGTTATAACTTTCCTTCCAAGGAGTAAGTGTCTTTTAATTTCATGGCTGCAATCACCTTCTGCAGTGATTTTGGAGCCCAGAAAAATAAAGTCAGCCACTGTTGCCACGGATTCCCCATCTATCTGCCGTGAAGTGGCAGGACACTGTCTTTATGAGCCACTTATTCCTGCCTCACGTGGGAGCTGGTCCCGGCATCTGCTCTCTTTGACAGACAGTCTGCTACCTTCCTTGGCTGCCGAGTGATGACCCTGAGTCTTGGAGATTAAGTGGAAGAATCTCTCATTTAATTTGGGGGGGAAGACACAGGTCAGTTGTAAAGTCCATGTTAAGTAGACAGATAAGAGGTCGTCATGCTCTGAGCAGAGTCTGGTATAGAAGAAATTTTAAGAAGCAGTTATCGTGGAAAATTGAGGTGCTGGAACCCAAGGTACATCTGGGTCATTCAGCCAGCAAGCAGGTATTTTCCAGGAAATAACTCATCGCTCACCAGTTCCCAGATTTTCCAGTATGGGAGTCTGTTCTCTTAAGCCAAAAAAGTGTATGTGTTTGAGAGATCCACCTGACTCGTGTCGTGAGTTAGCTTTGAAAGGATGAGGACGGGCTGTTCACATCAGCCTGGTGTGCTGGAGTGATTGTCTTGCTTCCCCGGTCACTGGGCACCTGAGGGAACCCAGCAAGCCTTCTCGACTCGTGCAGCCTGTAAACAGGGCTGACGGGCAGAGGACATAGAGCCACCCTCTTCAGACGGCACTGCCAGCCTGAGACGCTTAGCACTTCAGAGTCTGGAGGGTCCCGGGCTGCACAGTACAATTCCAGCAGATGATTGGTGCCCTTTGTCTCCTTAGGAAGGTTGCGATTTTGTGTTTTATCAACAGTGTTTGTAGGAATTTAGTTCTGCCTCCGTAAAGCAGGAATTAGTCTTTTTGATCTGTTCAAGTGTTCTTCTAATTCCATTTTATTTAATAGGTGGGATCATATCACGCATCTTATAAACATGGTAATTTAAAAGAAGGAAAGTTCGTGAACTATTGAAGGTCACTTACATCAAAGTCTGGTGTTCTCTACTCAGCTTTTTGAACTCTGTGTGTGTGTGTGCGCGCGCGCGCAACTTACACCACGATCGTAACTTTGAAGAGTGTCAGCTCTTCATTTTTGGTGTGTTTATGCTCGGCCTGTTTTTATGTCTCAGAACACAGTTGTTTCCTTCTTTTCTTCTCTGTCTCCTCTCCTCTGAGAGCAGCATCACCTGAGTGCTGGAATGTGTTGCTTTCATTCGTAAGCTTTAATTCTCCAGGCCAGCATAGTACCGACTTTCCTTTTGACACTTACTCATTTTGCTGTGTCGGGTCGGTTACAGCACTCAGGTCCTCGCGTTGTTGTTGGGGACCTTTGGCTGCAGCGCGCGCTTAGTGGCTGCGTGGCGTGTGGGATCTTAGTTCCCTGACCGGGGCTGAGCGCACGCCCCCTGCACTGCGGGGCAGATGGTAAACTTGCTATATGACGTGAGAGCCTAGGTGGTTTTCTTCTTTTAGGTATTTCTTCTTGTTAGAAATGAAGACATTTGGCCTTGACTTAGTTTTTTATGTCTTGCTGCCAGCAGATAGGTCACAGAAAACACATTTTTTCCTTTCCTCCCACCACTGCTGTGTTGAGCTGGGGAGGGGGATTCTCTCGCGCGCTTTTCCTGGCATCTCCTGTTGCCCAGCCATCTGTGTTACTCCGTCTCCGGCGCCTGCGGGCTGAGGTCTGCTTCCTGGTTCTCACGAGCGCTTTTCTGGCTCTCTTGCAGTGTAGCATAAGCACTGTCAGCTGCGAAGGGAGCCCCTCCAGGATCCAGATGCACTCCTGGGCGCGTGGCGGGCACTGAGCCCCGCGGAAGGCGGCCGCGCTCGGAAAAAGGCCAGTGGTGGAGTTTTCTTTTTCCTTTCAGCTGTGGTTTTGTGACAGTCCTGTGAGAAAGGGGGCTTCCCCAGAGACTCCCTCCTTCCCAGATAAGCTGGTCCCCAGTTCTTGGAACAGGAGCTTTCCTGACCGTCCAGCTCAAGTCTCCAGTCGGCCCTTGAGACCAGGAGCTTGTATTTCTCAGCTTATCCTTTCTCCTCCATGCTGTCCTTGGGGCTTCCCTTCTAAGCCAAGTTGTAGAAGGATCCTGTTTTTGCCTAGTGGGGTGAAGTGAAAGAAAGGGGAGCAGGGAAAACCAGAGAGGGCAACAGAGACTGAAAAGCCAGAGGGTGGTTTGGAGAGAGCGAGAGGTTTCCTCCAAAGGAGGTTTGAGGCACCTTGTGGGGTCGGGTTAAAGGTGAATCCAGCCCCTCTTGGAGTTGGTGTGAACCCAGGCTCACAGGCCTGTCCTTCCTCGTCTTGGGAAAGGGAACCAGAGACATGCAATTTCTTAAGGAAAATGGCTTTAGAAAGCTGACTTCTTAGAGCCCGCTTGAGAATGTCCCTCTTCGGCTTAAGTTCATAGATTGAATCTTACTTTAATCTGTATTTGTCCTTTTCAAGCAAGACGAAGTAAGAGAACTATGCCTGTCTGTGTCTCTTGTATTTTCCTTGCCTTAATCATCCCAGAGTAAGTTATTCAGGTGTTCTCATGCTTTTTGAAGAAATTACGTTAATTTCAGCAAAACTGAAAATCCCCCAACACACAGCAAAATAAAAATACTTTTTTTTTTTAATGGATATCTTTAGTTACAGTGCATCAAAAACTATTATATTATCTCTGTTAAGTGAATATCTGTAAATAGGAGTTTTTCCTACTTCACAGAAGTCATCAGCAGATAAGGCAATGGTATTGATAAGTTTTAAAGTAAGTCAGAGAGCTTGCGGGTTTTTTCGTGGCGTTTCATCCTGTGTGTTACTTTTATAGAGTAAGAGTTCTCCATCTGCACAGCACCAATGTCATACCTTGTCACACTTATGGTTTTTTAAGTAGATTAAGATTAACTGAAAATAAAATTAAATCTTATAGTATGAAACTCCTATTGTGACAGATTGCCTATATTTCTAATGGGTGTATAGGCTCCATGGTCCATGGGATTTTCCTGGCAAGAATACTGGAGTGGGCTGCCGTTTCCTTCTCCATGGGATCTTCCCAACCCAGGGATCAAACCCGGGTCTCCTGCATTGCAGACAGATGCTTTACTGTCTGAGCCACTAGGGAAGCCTGTAGTCTAGAATAAATTAGGTTAAATAAAATTGCTATCTTCCTTCTTATATCCCCCTTTAACCTAATGCATATGAGCTCTTTGTCTTTGAATTTTTGGGATTTCCAAAGCAAAGTTGATCATGACACTGTCCTTGA
>NW_011495075.1:474470-481936 GCF_000754665.1 Bison bison bison
CACTGTCCTTGAAACTCTGGGAGCCTGTGGTGAAGAAAATCTATTCTGTTTATCCATTCTACTTTAAAGATTTGTCCTTAGGTGATACTCTTTGAAGATTTTTATTTCCATTAAGGCTTTTGAGCAGAGAGTCATCTTTTTGAACTTTCACGCCTCTTCTTTCTTCTGTGGAGGAAATAAACTTGCAGACAAAATCCTCTGTGGAACCAGGTTGTAGGTACAAATCCCCTGGCTGACGTAGGTTTTGGGGCCCCCACGTGGATCTTAACCTTCTCGTGGTCTCTTGCTCTCACCATCTTGTACTGCAATCTCAGCGATGTGTGAAGCACGGTGATTGGTGGAAATTGGGGTGTGATCTTTGATAGGTTCCAGGACAAGATGAATTTAAAGATTATGTTTGAGTAAATAGCTTCCAATTACTGTGACCCTCACCAGACTACCACCTCCTCATGGCCTTGGATGGAAAGCGTGTGTTCACACAAAGCTCTTCTTTAAAAAGAGTGGGCTTGGCAGTTCTTGGGTTGGTGAGAAAGGGCCCCTGTGTAGTTCGCCTGGTCTTTCTGCAGTAATGACTTTTCTGACGGGTGCAGGGTGGGCTGGTGGGAAAGGCCTGGCTCCTTCTCCCCTCTGTGAGCCTCTGTGAGCGCTCCACCTCTATCTGTGTTTGCGTTGGGAGGTAATTACTCAGACCGGCTTAAGCTTTATAGTCTCCACTCAAGTTTCAAGTCCTTTCAAAAATGCCCCATTTTATACCTCAGTATCTTTCTTTTTCACACCTTGTGGTTAAAGATTTTGTTTATCTTGATCTTGTTTGTCCCTATTGTGGTGATCCAGACCTTGTACTTTTGGTGGGGACATTAATACCCGCATCAGAGTGGTCCGTGCAACCATTGTTGAAATGATGCCTTAAAAGAAAACAGTGTGTGTCCCAGGTAACTTGGGAGTGTGTTACAGACGTTCTGAAGGGCCTCACACAGGCTCACCAGGATCGGCGGACAGGGTTCAGGGGAGAGAATCCCGAGCTTCTTGGCCGACTTGGAGCCGTCAGGTTAGCGCCCGTTTACACACCGAGGATCTGAGGTCAGAGGGCGTGTGGGGTCCCTGACAGGCGCCTTTCCCCTCTCCCCCTTCTGTGGGTGTCACACGTGCACTTCAGGGGTTTTTCTCCCACTCAGCTTGAGCTTTGGTCAGTATCCAAGCAGTCTGACTCATCTATGTCAGTCCATTGGGAAAGTTGACTCCCATATCTTTGGGTTGTAGGGACCTATTGTTTATTCTAGTAAAAATGCGTTTTATGAAACTTAACAGAGACTGAACTAGCCAGGTTAACCCTAAGAATTAGAATGGACTTCAGTGTCTTTAGAGGTAGTTCTGCAGATTTTAACTGTTTGCTTGTGATTTAATAACTTAGTAACTGCTATAGAAAGAATGTGGCAACTTTTTTAGTCTTGCAAGAACTCTCCTTTCCTGAGTGAGACTTAAGTGCCATAGGATTGTATCAGTAATTGTAGCTTAAAATAAGAATGTAATAAGAATGAGTAAGAATCCAGTAAGGTAGCATAAATTAAAGATACAAAAAAGTTAAAACACAGAATCAGTGTCCTTCACATACACAAACAGTAAAAGGCTAGAGGATATAGTGATTTGGTTTTTTTTTTTAAGGAGTCTACAATAGCGACAAAAAGAATAAGTGCCCAGGAGTGAGATAACCAGGAACTATGCGGAAAACTCCTGGGGCAGCGCTAGCCATCCTGAAAGGGTTAAAAGCGGGCATGGACGAATAGGACGGTGAGCTATCCTTCGATAGGACAGCACTGCCTTCTAGACGAGTGAGACGGGTTGATTCTGAAGGTCACCAAAAAGTAAGCGTGGAAGGAGTAGCTCCCAAAACACCGAAAGCAGCAAACGAAAGAGGGGTTAGTTCTAGTAGATGCTGAAACCTCACCTGCAGCCTCTACAGTCGAAACAGGCAGCACGGCACTGGCGCACAGACAGGCAGGTAGGACTGCGGAATAAGGCAGCGAGTCTAGAAATAGACGCAAGCACCTGCAAGCTTAGTGTTGGTAAAGGTGGCGTCTCAAAACACGGCGGTAAGGACGGACCTTCAGTAAAGGAGCTGGGACAGCTGCGTGGGGAGCAGTTGCAATTAGATCCATTCCCACACCATACAAAAAGTAAGCGGCAAAGGGATTCAGAAGCTAAATGTTTAAAAAGAAACCATAAAAATTGTAGAAAGACGTATGGGAAAACTTTTCTTTATCTTTGGCATAAAGAAAGGCTTTCAACTATGGCCCAAAATCCAAAGGCAGCAAAAGATTGATAAATTTGACTACCTTAAAATTTTAATTTGACAAAAGTTAGGACCAGCAAGACTAAAATACAGCTGTGCCTAGCATATTCAAACTGGAGAAAACCAAGAGAAAGAGACAATCTTAAAAGGAGTCAGAGGAAAAGAGTTCCTTATTTGTGGAGGAACAAGAGTTAACAGTTACATTGGACGGCTCTTCAGGAGCCATACAAGCAGGAGAGGAGTGGAGTGAAGTATTTAACGTGATCATAGAAAATACATCACCCACCTAGAATTCTCTATCCGCTAAGTTAACCTTTAAAGCTGAAGAATTAAGACTTTCTCAGACAAGGAGACTCCTCTGGTGGTCCATGGGTTAACACTCTGTGCTCCCAGGACAGGGGGCCGGTGTTCAGTCCCTGGTTGGGGAGCTAAGATCCCACCTGTTCTTGAGCCGTTTTGAGTTAATTTTTGTGTGTGGTGTGAGCTGAGGCTCAGGTTAGCCCTCCGCACGCGGCTGTCCCAGTTGTCGCAGCGCCCGTCGTCGAGCAGACCACTCTTTGCGCGTTGGCAGTTTGTCCTGCTGGTCTGTGTGCCTGGCTCTGTGCCAGCACCACACTGTTGATTGTTGTCGATTTGTAGCAAGTTCTGAAAGTGGGGAGTGGCTCCTCCAGTTCAGGTGGTCTTTGTCAAGATTGTTTTGGCTATTTGGGATCCCTTGAGATTCCATATGAAATTTAGGATGGGTTTTTCTGTCTCTACAGGACAGTCATTGGAATTTTGACAGGGATTGCATTGAAGGATCTAAATTTTAACTTGGGAGTGAGCGTGGCAGCCTCCCCATATGCTTATGTGTGCGCGCGCGCGTGTGTGTGCTGGGTCTCCGTGGCCGCATGGTCTTCCTGGTTGTGGTACATGCTGCCTCCCCATATGTGCTTGTGTGTGTGTGTGTGTGTGTGTGTGTGTGTGCGCGCGCGCGCGCGCACATGCACGCGCGTGCTGGGTCTCTGTGGCTGCACGGCCTTTCCTGGTTGTGGTGCTCGAGCTTCTCGTTGCAGTGGCGTCTCTCAGGGAGCACGGGCTTCACTGCCCCATGGCACGTGGGGTCTTCTAGACCAGGGATCCAGACCATGTCCCCTGTGTGGAGAGGAGGGTTCTTACCCACAGTACCACCAGGGAAGCCCCCAGTATGCATTTTGAAATTACCACTTACATTGCTTATTAGAAACTGTTGGCTTGTAACGGCTGTGTTTTTAGGACTAAGCCTGTTAAGACCCTATTTTCTTAGACTTAATCATCTCTTACCTGATGGCGTAGATCTGGGCAACTCCTGAAGTCTCAGCTTTTAAGTTTTCTTTGGGGTTAGGTAGCACCAGTTTTCGATTAGACACTGCGTTTATTGCCACCTTGAAGGGCAAGACAGGGCGCAGTGACGGGGGAAGTGAGAGGTGCTGGGACTGCCCACGGCAAGCAGCCCACGCTGCAGGCTCCCCGCTCGTCTTTCCTAGAGAAGTTGGTCTGAGCGGTCACCAGCACCTTTGGAGACACCGAATCAGACTCTGAGATCTTTCTTGTTGGCATCAGGGTTAGAGCTCAGTGAACCGCCATGGCTTTCCTGGGTGTTCTTAGACTCACAGTGGAATTTTCTCTTCCAGAATTCGGTGTCCACCTGGCAGAGTTGACCGTCGATCCCCAGGGGGCACTGGCGATCCGTCAGGTAAGTCAAGACTGACTGGCCCCGTTTATAAATAAGTTCTCTCTACTTGGTGGTAAAACTTTTTTATGGGAAAGTGAAAGGGTAAGGCCAATTTGTAAATAACTTAGAGTTTTGCATCAGATTTGGACAGGCTTCAGATGGGTGTGTCAGGCCCTGTGTATAGGTGTGTGTGTGAAGAAAGGCTTTCCTTGCTTTCCCACCTGGCTTGTTTCCTTCACAGCTGGCATCAGTCATCCTGAAACAGTATGTGGAGACTCACTGGTGTGCCCAGTCGGAGAAGTTCAGGCCTCCTGAGACCACAGAAAGGGTGAGGAGAGGCACTTGACTTGTCTTGCTGTGGAGGTTTGAGGGGCCATCGTAGGAGGCTGGGGCTGTCACGAGGCCGGGCAGAAGGGGATGGAGTGATTGGCGGCTGCCATTCTGGGCAACATGCTGCAGATGAGAGAGCTCGAGTGCCAGGCGGACCTTGTTCACATTCCAGCCCGCCTTTTACTAGCTACAAAACGTTCTAAAAGTATAACTTTTGAGGTTCAGTTTCCTAAATATCTAATAAAATTCCAGCTTCAGGGAATTGTTTGCGGGTTGCATGAGGTAGCGTTCCTCCCTGGTCCAGTGCTGTGCAGCCGTCCTGGGGCCCTATGACATTTCAAGGTCTGAGGTCCTTTGGAACTTGCCACAGTGGGAGTGTTCCGTGCCTGTGCCGTCTGGGACAGCTGCTCTCCGTGCGTGGTGCCAAGCGCTTCAGATGGGGCTCAGGCGGCTGACAAGCTCAGTTTTTAACTTCATTTAGTTTTCATCACTTTAAATGGCCGCATGTGCCTGGTGGTTCCTGTCGTGGACAGTGTGAGTGTGGAGCCATGGGTGACTCGGGGTGCAGTGTGTGTGGGGCTCTGCACAGGTGTGCAGTGTCCCCCCCACGCTGCTTTTCCAGCACATGAACTGGGCAGCGACCTGCTGCTCTCTCACCCCGGTCAGACGGAGGCGGGCTTCTCTCCTCTCCAGGCAAAGGTAGTCATCCGGGAACTGTTGCCCAACGGCCTGAGGGAGTCCATAAGCAAGGTGCGCTCCAGCGTGGCCTACGCGGTGTCGGCCATCGCACACTGGGACTGGCCCGAGGCCTGGCCGCAGCTCTTCAACCTGCTCATGGAGATGCTGGTGAGCGGAGATGTGAACGCCGTCCACGGTGCCATGCGGGTGCTGACAGGTACGGGCTCCGCAGCCTGACCTCGGACCTTTGACCCCGTGCGCCCCCCACTCCTCCCGGCTCTCACTTCCATGCTGCCCCCCCACGTCAGGGACCCTCCCCCTCAGGAGAGGGTCACGCGTGGCGGTCCGGCGTGCAGACTGCAGTTCACGGTCTGGCTGTACCTTGACCCGACCTGCTCATCTCTTGAACCTGAGTTTTCCTGGTGTGTAAAGTTCAGGTGAGGGTACTGTTCACCTGGCACGGGCTTCTGGTGGCTTTGGTGAGCTCGTCTCGGTGAGGTGTCCTATGCCAGGACAACAGGTTTGCGAGAGATTGTAGCTGTTGTGATTGTCATCATCATTACATAGTATTTTCTACGTAGTTCAATGCAAAGATAAGAGTACTCAAGTTTTTCTGGGAATGTGGAAAGAAGATAAAAACAGTCACACGATGTAATCAGGACCTTCACTTGGCCAGCTTAGGAAATGTGTAGTCTTTGGTGTGAGCCGTTGAGAGAAATACTTGAGCTTTTGGTCCCGAGAGGTTTGGTGAGGAGCTCTTCTAAGCACGGTGCTCTGTCAGTCCCTCAAAGGCCTGATCTCAGCGCCCCCAGCCCCGACACGGCCGGAAGCCCCGCCTCTGCAGATCCTGCCCTGCTTGCTCCCGCCGCCTCTGCTTTGCTTTCAGGGAGTCCTTGTCTGGACCTTAGCCGCTGGACGTTGACGTGTCAGAAAGCACAGTCCCCTCTCCTCTACAGGTTTGCGTGTCTTTTCTTCTCCATGACCTGCCGTCTCTCCTGACGGGATTCTCACCTAGTTAGGAACGGTGTTTCTACAGGTCTTGCTTTATTAAACTTGGCGTCGGGGCCCCATCTTACAAGCTCATCTAGTACTGAGTTTGAGCAAGCTCCAGGAGGTGGTGAAGGACAGGGAAGCCTGGAATGATACAGTCCATGGGGTTGCAAAGATCCGGACACAACTGAGCAGCTGAGCCACGGCAGCAGTCTGACACTGACGGTTGTGCCAGATCTGCGTCCAAAGGCAGCCCCTCCTCGAGTTGCGTTTCATGCCCCTCCTCCCACGCCCCTGTCTCGTCGCACCGCCCAGCTGGGTGCACTTGTGTGATCACCTGTGACACGTGCTCATGGCACACGCAGCCACCCAGCTGAGAAAATCACACGCTCTCTGCTCGGACTCTGGCTTCCCTGCTCATGGCTCTGCTTCTCCGTGTGGCTTACTTCTCAGGTGGCCTCTCGTACCCTTCTGTGGAGTGAGCTTTCTAGGATTCTTTACTCACAGCCTCTTGATGCCAAAATATCAATTAACAGATCTGTTTTCTGCTAAGGAAAGGAAGCCTACTCCTTCCCTGTCTGCCAACACAAAGTTCAGCTGCTCTTTGTAAAACCTGGAAGAAAAGGTAGTTGTCCGTGTCCCCAGAGTTGTCTCACTGCAGAGCCCTCGCTGTGTGTGACTGGGGGAGTCTGCTCAGTGAGATGACTTTGCACTAGGCCGCAGGGAAGGAGCTGGCAGGGTATGCCGCTGTGCTGGAGGCAGCGGATGTGGGTGGAGAGCGCCACCTCACACCAGGGAGCTGCTCCATGAGGTTGGATCACGCTCTGGGGGCCGCTGAGGCGCACGTGCAGGGCGCAGGGTGCCATGGGTGGGCAGGAGGCCGGGAGGAGAAGGGGCTCGTCGGGGCTGTTCAAGGCCCTGCTCCTGTCTGCCTGGTTTAGCAAAGCTTCCCATTAAACTCACCGTTCATCCATGAGAACCAAGGCTGATTGTGGGAAGGCAGCGCAGGCCCAGCTGTCACAGCTGAGTCCGCTGACACACAGGCCTTGGTTCCCTCTTCGTCTCAAAGCGCTTTGGAGACGCAGCTGCTGGCGTCCTGCACTTTCTCTGACTTGATGAGTGCCCTCAGAAAACTTATTTTGGACTTAACTACATGAAGGGCTGTAAAGTGAAGAATGAGCATCAGAGTACAAAATGCAGTTGGTCAAGCAGCAGACAAGTGAGCGGACGCGGGCTCGGGTCCTGTGTTCCACTTTCAGTGATGCGTTTCAGAGCTCAGCTTGCTGCCTCGGCGCCTCGTGAGGTTTTGGACGCAAACGGAAAGTCTGGCTCGATGGCCAGACTGACGGGGTAGCGACCCCTTGCTCGTCCTCTGAGCAGCAGCCTGACCCTGGTCGGCGCCGTCGTCCCCATGTGCAGGCTGGAGCGGGGCCCTGGTGTCTCCCAGGCTCTCACCTGTGTCACGGTGGCTTCAGGGGGGCAGGT
>NW_011495075.1:482057-486675 GCF_000754665.1 Bison bison bison
GAACCCGGTGAGGCGGCCCCGGGTGCGCCTGGGTGCCGGCACCGGGCGCAGGCCAGGCTGAGCCGAGGTTCTCCAGTGGCCGCGCGCTCCACAGTCTGGTGTGCGCTCCTTTTCCCCTGCGGTGCTTCTTTCCCTTCTAACAAATGCTTCACGCTGCTTCCCTGCCCCAGGGTAGGGCTCCTGGCCAGCATCTTCCCTGCATGCTCCCTAAAGCAGTCCAGCAGTTGTCACACGAATGTCTTTATAAAGCAGTGTTATTTTTACTGCCTCCTTTCTTTGTAGAATTCACTCGAGAAGTCACCGACACGCAGATGCCGCTGGTTGCACCCGTCATCCTCCCAGAGATGTACAAGATCTTCACCCATGGCCGAGGTAGGGTCTTCGCATTGCAGAGAGCGGCCCTGGCTCTCGGGAGCCTGTTGTGTCTGCTGCTGATCCCATACCTGAAGACAAGAGCTGACCGAGGGCTGCGTCAGACGAGCCTCGGCCCCTTCCCTTGCGACTGGGAGGCCAGGCCTCTGGGGAGAGCAGAGGGGCTGCTGGAGCTCCAAGCTGCCACCGCGAGGCTGCTCAGGCCCCTCTGGGGCCACCCACCCGCCTGCCCCCTCAGCCGCGTGTCGGGGACAGTCTCCCGCACTGCTTACCACGGGCCTTACTGCGTGTGTTGGGTTGATGACTGCCCACTGGGGGATGTTTCAGCCTCGCTGCTCCTCCCCATCCCTAGCCAGGGGCTGTATTTTGAAAGCACTACACTGTGTTGGGATTCCGAGGTGTACCCAGCTTCATGTTTTCAGTCAGATTAGCCCACAGGGGCCTCTATACACGGCTGATTCTAGTAAGTTCTCACATTGTGTTGCCTTTTATTCTGTGGATTAAATAAATCTGTGCCCAGGTCAGGGTTGAGTGGTCACAGTTGAGTCACACGTGCACGCATGTTAGCCTCACAGCCCCGCTGTGACTCGCTCCCAGGTGTATGGGATCCGAACCCGCTCCCGAGCCGTGGAGATCTTCACCACCTGTGCCCACATGATCTGCAACATGGAGGAGCTGGAGAAGGTGAGCACGCCTCTGTCGTGGCCGCTGGCCTGCCCTGGGCGCTGGCGGGGTGTGTTGGGCACAGCAGCCGTGCTTTTGATGCAGTGAGCATCCATGTGCATCTGGGTCCCTTTCATTTGAGTCTGTCTTTTCCTGGTATCTTGTCCTGCATCCTTTTCGCACTAGCTGGCACCCGGGGCTTTATTGCGCTTTCATTGCCTCCTGTGTGGGACCAGCCTAGCTAAGAAATACCAGTCCCTGGAATCAGGAGTGGTTTGAGGAGCTCCTGGTGAGGAGCGGCCAGTGTTGAATAAGGACACGGCAGACCCTGGGGACACCTCCAGTGACCGTGTGGCCACACCCTTCTGACGAGGGCCTGAGCCTGGAGGGTCTGGAGGTGCCATGTGCCTGGATGCCATAGATTCGGGCTGAGTCCAGGACTGATCGTAATTTCTGCCTTCAGGGTGCAGCCAAAGTCCTGATTTTTCCCGTGGTGCAGCAGTTCACAGAGGCCTTTGTCCAGGCCCTGCAGATCCCAGACGGTCCCACGTCAGACAGTGGGTTCAAGATGGAGGTCCTGAAGGTGAGTGCTTGCTGTTGGGGGTGCTGGGAGTCTGCAGGGTGGTCTGACACCAGTAATTTTTCTCCCGTTTCACTTGTAACTCTCGGGTTTTTTCCTGTAACTCCTCAGGCAGTGACAGCCCTGGTGAAAAACTTCCCAAAGCACATGGTGTCCTCCATGCAGCAGATTCTGCCCATTGTTTGGAACACCCTGACCGAAAGTGCAGCCTTATATCCTTTCTGGGAGTAGTTGGGGGTCTAGAGCCTCGGGCCTCACATTCACGTGGTTCCACTTTCTTAAAGTATCTACTCGTAGTGTCGGAGTGTGTCATGTCCCCTTGTAGAATGTGTGCAAAGCAGACTGCAAATTCTGTTTCTTTACTCTCCATCATACTTATGTGAGGACGGAAGTCAATTACACAGAGGAAGTAGAGGATCCTGTGGACTCCGACGGTATGTAGCGCGTTTGGTGGTATACCTCGTAGTGGAGAAGGGAGCCAGGACAAAGGCAGGAAATTAGAGGCTTTGCTCTCTTGAGAATGTTCTCATTGAGTTTCCTGTCAGTGGATTAGATGTGGGGAAACAAAAATTGAAAGTCCGTAATCTGTTCCTCGTCAGCATTTGCATAAGTCTTACGAAATCATGGAATTTCTCAGTGGAAAATATATTCAGTGTTTCAGATTCTTTTTTCTTTCTTTTGGTTCCACTGCGTGAATTCCAGGATCTTAATTCCCCAACGAGGGATTGAACCCAGGCCCTCAGCAGTGAAAGCCCAAAGTCCTAACCACTGGGCCACCAGGGAATTCCCTGGTTTTTGTGCTGGAAAAACCGAAGAGTGCCTAGTACCCGAAATTCCCTTCTTTGACCCCCTGGGCCTCTTCCATTCCCACGAGTGCTTTAACTGACCCCTGCTCACAGAGGTGGTGTAGTTCCTTCACAGCATCTGTGCTTCTTTCTGTCTTCTTGCCACTAAGAGCTTCTCTCACGTACTTCCTGTAGGTGAAGTCCTGGGCTTTGAAAACCTCGTCTTTAGCATTTTTGAGTTTGTCCACGCTCTCCTGGAAAATAGCAAATTCAAAAGCACTGTCAAGAAGGCCTTGCCTGAGTTGATTTACTACATCATCCTCTACATGCAGATCACTGAGGAGCAGGTACCTGCGTGGTGGAGTCAGTGAGCGGCGTGCAAGTGCAGCTTCATTGTGGGGTCTGGGTCAGGCATCTGCTAATTTCTAAAAACTGATACCTGAAGAGCAACGTGACCGGAAGTGCTAGGAAAGCTGTGATTTCATTCACATCATTTTGCCAAGTCCCTGGGTGCTGGGGTTTATCAGCTTCTGTGGTAGGTAGTTGGACTTGTAGAATACTCCCACTTTGGTATCTGTAGGGGACCCCTAACCAAGGGTGTGATAGCAAGAAGAGCCTGGCCTTTCTCTGTAGATAGTGAGACACAGCGTTCAGATCCTTAGCCTAGTCAGAGAGTCATTAGACCAGAAGAGAGCATTAAAAATATGGTAATGCCACTGTGTCCTAGGAATTGACATGATTTTCACATTGGATTTCCATCAGACCCGCTAGACTCAGCAAATTGGCCTGTTGGGGTCACAGCCGACTGGCAGTAGGAGGGGCCAGGAGTCAGCCACCTTCTACAGCGGCCGTAGCTGCATGGTTTGGTAAAGGGTTTGCTTCTTTGCCTCAGAAAGAGTAGCGTTCTGTTCAAGATAAAAACAGAAGGTTGGAATCTTCCCGTGTGTGTGGACTAGAAGAGGGAGCCTCACAGAGCTGACCGCATCGTTCTTTCAGATCAAAGTGTGGACCGCCAACCCCCAGCAGTTTGTGGAAGACGAGGACGACGATACCTTCTCCTACACCGTCAGGATCGCGGCCCAGGACCTGCTGCTGGTGAGAGGGCTGCCCCGACACCCACTCACCGGGGTCCTGACGGCGTCGGCTTCTCCTCTTTGTTCTAGACCTCCCTCGAGCCTTTGCTCAGCACTGGTTTTGGACAGCTTTACCTCAGACTGGGGTGGGTAACAGAGCAGCTCAGATGGTAAAGAATCTGCCTGCAACCCCGCAGGAGGCCCGGGTTCAATCCCTGGGTCAGGAAGATCCCCTGAGAAGGGAATGGCAACCCACTCCAGTCTTCTTGCCTGGAGAATTCCATGAATGGAGGAGCCTGGTGGGCCACAGTCCATGGGGTCGCAAAGAGTCAGAGGTGACTGAGAACTAACACAGAGCATCTCAAGTGAAGTCTGAGACGCAGGAATTCTAAAGTCCTTGGTCTGGTTCTGATTTACATGCCAATATTGATGAAAGAATTGTGCGGGGCGTGTTGTTCTAATGGGAGAGGGTGTTTGAATCAGGAACTCTTCGGTTTAGTTCAGTCTTCAGCAAGGGTCTGTGTGTAGCACAGACTAGAGGCTGGCAGATTTGAAAAGCTTCGATTGCTGCGAGGTGAACGTCCCGGTGGCTGCCCGTCTCCTGTGGCTCTGACCGGAGCACAGAGCTGTCTCTAGCCTGAGGTCTGTGGAGAAGCTGCTGCCTGTCTGGTGATACACTTATTCCCGTTTCATTGTTGGTGGGCAGTCTGTTGTCCTTTGGTGTTTCTAAGGCACCTCAGGAGGGCCACGGCATGTCACATAGTAGATTAGCTCTGCTTTTCCAAGTTGACCTCCCAGAGATAAATGCCTGGTCCACTGCTGTCCACAGCTGTGTCTCTCATTGGCCCCTGATGCTCTGCAGAATGTAGCCATCCGTTCTGTAAGCTTTAGAGAGCTCAGCCTCTGCAGAGACGGGTGCCGCTTTAACTTAGAGACCTTCATACAGCTCGGGGCTGCGTTATGAGTGTGTCTGATCACGTTAGCCACATGCACAGCAGTGCAGTTCATGGTTTTAATTTGCACAGAAATATTCGTTGGCACCTCTCCTCTCATCCTAGGCTGTGGCCTCTGATTTCCAGAATGAGAGCGCGGCTGCATTGGCCGCCGCGGCCGCTCGGCACTTACAGGAGGCTGAGCAGACCAAG
>NW_011495075.1:487351-489337 GCF_000754665.1 Bison bison bison
AGTCTGGGGCGGCCTCACTGCTCATTCCTTACCACTCTCCCACATCTGCCCCCCGGGTTCACGCCCACTGCCCGGGGTGGTGTTTGGCGTCTGAACAGGACGCAGGTGTGGCTGCTGTGCAGGGAGCACTCTGGCAGGAGTTGTAAATGCAGAGCCCCCTGTACCCTCAGGCAGTCTGTGTCAGGCTCATCCTCTCTGTTTGCTTCCCATCAGTTTTCTCAAACTATCTGTTCTCTCTAAAACCATTCTAACTAGATAATTAAAGTGTTCTGCTCTCACGTCCGTGATCACTGCTAGCCTTAAAAGGAATCGCCTCGACTGCATGGAGCCCATTCCTCGGGGCACAGGGACAGCGGCCTCCTGAGAGCCAGACCCCAGCACAGTCTCTGCTTCCTCTCTGAGCCTAAGTCATGGGGCCCTCATCGCTCCTGCCATGCCAGTGCACTGTCCTGTGTCCTTGTCCTGAGTTAGCCCTTTGGGTAGCTTAAGCCATTGGAGAATCTTCTCCGCTGTCTCTATTGAGGTCATTAGGTCCTCTCTCATTCTGAGTCACAGGTCATAGAACTAAGCAGTTGAGCGTCGTGATCTCAGACCCACTGAGGAGACTCCTTTTTGTTCTGCAGTTACCATGTGTGCAGTCTGTTGAGCTTGGTGAATGTTTCTGTCTCTTCTGCTGAAATGTACGTGTGCGAGTGGAAGCCTTGTCACACACCCTCCATCCCGCAGCGCCTGGCCCCTGACGCACACAGTGTGATTACATGTTGATGACAGTGCTGGAGTTTCTCACACCCACCAGCATATTTTTTCCAGAATTTGCCATAGCAAAGCTTTTCTATACGAGCCATTCTCAAACTCTTTGGTCTCGGGACCCCTTTACACCTTTAAAAATTATCAATAACCCCAAGGAGATTTTTTTGTCACATGTGACATTATTTGACATACTAGAAATTAAAACTGAGAAGCTTTCAGAACATAAGAATTGCAAGCATACATCCCATTAGCTGTTAGAGCCCTGGTGACACGTCATGTAACCTTTGGAAAACCACTGTGTACTCCACAGGGAGTGAGACTGAAACAGTTGAGCGTTGTCTTAGTTTTGCTACGAAAATGTTTCACTTTTGTAACTTCCAGGACCGTATTTTGAGAATTGTTACTCTCCATTATGTAATTTATTATGTAATTATCTGGCACAGTTTGGTAGGTTCTGTTGAATAGGTCCCATCAACTAATGTTTATTGTACAGGTAACAAGGTTAAGCCCTGTGACAGCTAAATAAGTATAGTCTCTATTCTCAAACATCTTAATAATAGGCAGGGCATAGTAATCCTTATCCCGGTGGCTGGAATATCAGTGTATATATATTTGAATATATATATATATATATATAGTTCATGTTAGAAAGCTGATGACGTGAGATTAAAGTGGCTCAGAGACAATTAGGATTACTTCAGCCCAAGAGATCGGTTAGATAATGCAAGGAGAGGTGAGTGTGTTGGCTTAAAAGCCAAGCACAGAAATGGCAACATAAGATGACAGCTAGGGTGGGCTGCATGCCTGAGTCTGGAGGCACAGAGAGGAATTGGAGGTGATGCCAGAGGCACTGATCCAAGGGACTTTATTTGGTAAGCTGTGGAATTTATTGACATTTTAAATAAGAGAATGACAGAGATGTAATTTGTAATATTCCAGTTGGTCCAAGAGTAGGGAAGACCTGGCCATGGAGAAGCTTCCAGAGAGCTGGTTAGCAGCGCATGAGGAATGGCGAGAGCTGGGGTGGGGTCAGGGCTGGGATGTCTTTTTGGTCTAGGAATGTTCAGAATGTACCTTGGGAATCTGGGAGACTGCTCTAGGTTCTGTGCCATAGGTCACACATTTGCTTCTGTCTTTTCCGGTCCTCCTTTTCCTGTTGATTGGCTGTGTGTGTGTGAGGCAGTGCCTCCCTGTTGCGGCGTGCCGAGGCGCGGGGGGTGGGAGGAGGGCGAGGAG
>NW_011495075.1:489764-497001 GCF_000754665.1 Bison bison bison
GAATGTTGGCAGGACAGGGCTTCTGTGAGTCCCAGATGTGTCCTGTTTTTACTCCTGTTTCCTTTTCAAATCAGTCCAGTTCTGGGACCATCTGGACTGCTCCCTCCCCCACAGAGGGGCCGAACCTGGGCTCTGAGAGAGACCTGACTTGCCTGGGGCTGCACGGTAGTGGAGCATAGCATAGAAGCGGGCTGAGAGCCCAGCCCGCCTGCTTGACTGATGGTATCTGTGCTAGAAACCAAACTTGGGATAATATGGCCTGGAAACTGTGCGTGTTTTCCCCAGTTTTGCACCTTTCTCACAGCTCATGGCTCAGGTAGTCCTTTATTTGTGCTCCTCCTCAGACCAGAGAGGCATTGGTGTTTGCGGGGGTGTTTTCAAGTCCAAATCTGAGAGCCTCAGTTGAGTCCTAAGAATTGCTTGAAACCCTAAAAACACAATTTCTCTTCCACCCGCCTGCACTGCCTCCTGACCTTCTGAAGCAGATTGAGACGCTGGGCATCACTGTGTGTCCTCAGAGGGCACTAGGGTGCAGGCTGTCAGAGGAGCCTGAACAAGGGGCCCTTGCTCTATCCCTCCCGCACCCACAGTTTGGCATCTGTCCAAGTCAGAGCCGCCTGAGGACAAGAGAGCTGTTTGGAGAAGATAGGCTCACATCCTGTCTGCTGATTTGCCAACCACAGTCCTGGCTATGGTTCCATTTGACTTGGTTCTGTCATCATCACCGTACACCAAGCAGCCAGGGGGAATCTCACCAACCTGTGTTTCAGGTTATAGCAGCACAGGCTGTCCCAGCTCTGGATCGAGGAGTGGTCCAGGAACTCCTGGAGAACACTGAGACAGCTACCCACAGATGGGGGAGCCTTTGTTGAAGTCCACAGCCCAATGGATGCTCCAGCCCGGCACCAGGGTGAGAAATTCAGGACCGGGCACTTGTAAGAGGCTGGTCACTACAGCCTGAAGGAGCTGACTGCTACCTCTGATGTGAAGACTGCAATGAAAGACATGAAGGAACCTGAAAAACCAAGAAAGCATGGCGTCAGAAAAGAAACACAGTCGCTCTCCAGTAACCAGCCCCAAAGATGTGGAGATCTGTGATTCATCTGTTAAAGAATTCAAAATATCATTTTAAGCAGTTCAATTAACTGCAGGAAAGCACAAAAACACAACTTCATGAAATCAGAAAAACAACTCACAGACAAAATGAGAAATTCAACCAAGAGAGAGAAATCATAAAAAAATAACAAATGAATTCTGGAGCTGAAGGATACCATAGAAAGCATCAGTAGCAGAATGAATCAGGTAGAAGAGGTCTGTGAAATAGAAGATGGGGCCTTCCAGTCAGAGGATGACAGAGAATAAAGAATGAAAACCAAGGAGGAAATGTGAACCCAGTGGTGCCTTTAGGAGAAATAGTAGATGCATGGTTGGAGCCCCAGAAGAAAGGGAAGAGGCCTTTTTAAAGAAATAATGCATGAGAACTTCCCAAATCTGAGAGGAGACTTGCACCTCCTAGTCTTAAAGCTAATATACTTCACCCCAAAATTTCAGTCCAAGGTGATCTTCAAGACACAGTATAATGCTGCTACTGCTGCTAAGTCGCTTCAGTCGTGTCCGACTCTGTGCGACCCCATAGACGGCAGCCCACCAGGCCCCGCCGTCCCTGGGATTCTCCAGGCAAGAACACTGGAGTGGGTTGCCATTTCCTTCTCCAATGCATGAAAGTGAAAAGTGAAAGTGAAGTTGCTCAGTCGTGTTCTACTCTTCCCGACCCCATGGACTGCAGCCTACCAGGCTCCTCCACCCATGGGATTTTCCTGGAGTGGGTTGCCATTGCCTTCTCTGGTTATCCAGTAAATGATCCATTCGTTTCAAATAGACGCCATTTGAATCAAATGGTATAATAAAACTATCTAAAATCAAAGACAGAATTTTCAAAGCATTAAGAAGCAAAAACCTTTTGCTCATACAAGGAAGCTCCCGTAAGGTCAGCAACAGATTTCTCAGCAGAAACTTTGCAGGCCAAGAGACAGTGGAATAATACATTCTAGGTGCTGAATGAAAAAGCTGCCAACCAAGAATACTTTATCTAGCAAAGCTGTCCTTCGGAAGTGAAGACTACATGAAGACTTTCCAAGACAAAGCCGAAGGAGTTCTTCACTGCTAGACCTGCCTTACAAGAAACACTGGAAATTCTTCAAGCTGAAATGAAAAGATGCATATTACTAATGTGAAAATATACAATGTATTGCTACAGGTAAGTATATTATTGATTCAGAATACTCTTAATACTGTGATATGATGGTATTAACCACCTGACTCTAAAGGGTAAAATATGAAAGTATTACAAATAACCAGCTAAATGAACCCAGGTCTCCCGCATTGTAGGCAGACCCTTTACTGTCTGACCCACCAGGAAAGTCCTCATTATAATGAATACACAGTATAAAAGAGGTTAAATTGTGATATCAGAGACATTAACGGATGGGAGTAAAGGAGTAGAGTTTCTTTATGTCTGTACAATGCTTTATGGTGACCACAAAGCAAAGTCTGTGATAGACACACAAACAGTAAAGAGAAAAGAAGGAAAGCATTTCTCTTTGGAAGATCACCATTCACAGAGGAAGACAGCCAGAGGGGCAATGGGGAATGGGACCACAGGAGAGCCAGCAAACAGTTAGTAAAATGGCAGCTAGTAAACTGGGCTCACTTACAAAAGTTATCTTAAATATAAATGGACTAAATTCTCCAATTAAAAGTCAAATTAGCTGAATGGATTAGAAGAAAGAACCAGTTGAGGCTACAGGTCTTAAGACACACAGGCTGAAAGTAGAGGAGAAAAGATGCTCCACGTGACGTGGAAACCAGAAGAGAGTGAGAATCTGTGCTTTTATCAGCAAGTGGGCTTTAATTCAGAAGCTGTAACACGAAACCGCCCATTATCCTATAAGGGGGCTGATTCATCAGGAAACTAGGACGGTTACAAATGCGCGTGCGTCTGCCATCAGAGCACCTAAGTACACCCAGCAGATAGTCATATCCGAAAGGAGAGACAGACAGCAGTACAATAACAGCAGATTTATACTCCATCCCCTTTACAGGGGGTGTTTGTCCAAACAGAAAATCAGTAATGGAACATTGGACCTAAACTACACTTTCCCCCAGATGGACCCAGCAGACCTACTGAGCAGTTCATCCAGCAGCAGCTGAGCGCACCTCCTTCCCAGGCTTGCATGGGGTGTGCTCCAGGACAGGCCGTGACGCCAACGTTGGTAAATCTAAGGTGAAAATCATATCGAGTGTCTTTTCCAGTCACATGTGGAGGAAACTTTTGAAATTAGTTACAGTAGGAAAGCTAAAAAAATCAAAGATAAATGGAAATCAAACAGTACTTTTCTGAACAACCCATGGGTCAAAGGAAAAATTAAAAGAGAAATCTAAACATGTCTTGAAACACATGACAATGGAAATACAACATACCAAAACTTACAGGATACAGAAAAAGGAGTTCTAACAAAGGAACACTTACATTAAAGCAAAAAAAGAAAAAACAATCTCAAACAACCTCACTTCCTTCCTCAGGAGCTCAAAAGAGAACAGATGAAGCCCAGAGGCAGCAGGAGGAAGGCAAGAGCAGCGACAGATGAGTGGGGGCCAGAGAGACGTTAGAAGAGTTTGATGAGAGTAAGAGCTGGTATTTTGAAAAACTAAACACAGTTGACAAGCTATAGCTAGACTAAAACGAAGAGAGAGAGCCCTCATACGAACGAAGCAGGAGCCTTCACAACTGCCACCACAGAGAGACAGAGGCTCGCGAGAGACCACGGAGAGCAAGTGTGTGCCAACAGACTGCTTAACCTAGAAGAAATGCATAAATTCTTAGAAACATACAGCCTAGCAAACCTGAACAAGAAGAATTTGAAAATCTGAACAGACCAGTAGCTGATGAGGAGCGTGAGTCAGTAACGAGAAAGCTGCCACGGGAAAAGCCCAGGACCAGATGGCTCCACTGGTGAGCTCTACCAAATGTTCAAAGAGAAGTAAATGCCAGCCCTTCTCAGACTCCTTCCAAATGCTGAAGAGGAGGGAACATTTGCATACTCATTTTTCTCGGCCAGCATTACCCTGATAACAAGGACACTACAGGAAAAGAAACGACAGGCCAGTGTGCCGGACGAGTGTGGCCCTCAGCACAGTGCCAGCAAACTCGGCCCAGTGGCACCGTGAAGGGCAGCACACCGCCGTCAAGCGGGGCTGACCCCTGGGATGCAAAGGGCTCAGCATGCGTAAACTAACTAATAAATGCAATACCCACTTAACAGAATGAAAAATTAAAAGATGTGAATATCTCAATAGATGGAGAAAAAGCACTTGACAAAATTCAGTACCCTTTCATGACAAAAGCTTTCAACAAAGCACGTAGAAGGAACACATCTCAACACAATAAAGGCCATATATGACCGCCCCCCCCCGCCCCCAGCTAATATGTTCAGCAGTGAACGGCTGAAAGCTTTTCCTCTTAAGATCAAGAGCAAGGTAAGGGTACCCACTGTGACCACTCCTTCTCAACATAGTACTGAATTCCTGAGCAGAGCAGTTAGAAAAGAATAATGAGCTATCAGAAAGAGAAATTTAAAAAATAGTTGCATCAAAAACAATAAAGTATCTAAGAATAAACATAAGTCACCAAGATGAAAGATCTATACACATAAAGCTATAAGACATCAAGGAAAGAAACTGAAGACACAAACTAATAGATATTTCATGTTCGTAGATGGAAATAATGAACACTATTTAAATGTCCAAACTACCGAAAGCAATCTACAGATTCAGTGTAGTCCCGCTCAAAATTCCAATGGCATTTTTTACATAAATAGAACAAACAATTCCAGAATTTGTATGGTATCACAGTTCTTGATTTTAAACTGTATTACAAAGTGATAGTAATCAAAATAGGATGGTATTGGCATTAAAAACAGACACAAAGATCATGGAGCAGAATAGAGAGCCCAGCTGTACACCTGCACTTCTGAGGCCAATTACTTTATGACAGAGGAGCCAAGAACACACACGGGGGGAGGACAGGCTCTGCAGTAAATGGTATTTGAAAATCTGGACCCTTATCTTACACACTGCTTATTTAACTTATATGCAGAGTACATCATGCGAAATGCCAGGCTGGATGAATCACAAACTGGAATCAAGACTGCTGAGAGAAATATCAGTAACCTCAGATATGCAGATGATACCGCCCTAATGGCAGAAAGTGAAGAGGAACTAAAGAGCCTCTTGATGAAGGTGAAAGAGGAGAGTGAAAAAGCTGGCTTAAAACTCAGCATTCAAAAAGCGTACTTAAAGTCATGGCATCCAGTCCCATTACTTCATGGCAAGTAGATGGGGGGGAAATGGAAACAGTGATTTTCTTGGGCTTCAGAATCACTGTGGACAGTGACTGCAGCCGTGAAATTAAAAGACGCTTGCTCCTTGAAAGAGAAGCTATGACAGACTTAGACAGCATATTCAAAAGCAGAGACATCACTTTGCCAACAGAGGTCCGTCTAGTCAAGGCCATCTCCAGTGGTCATATATGGATGTGAGAGCTGGACCATAAAGAATGCTGAGCGCCAAAGAATTGATGCTTTTGAACTGTGGTGTTGGAGAAGACTCTTGAGAGTCCCTTGGACTGCAAGGAGATCCAACCAGTCCATCCTAAAGGAAATCGGTTCTGAATATTCACTGGAAGGACTGATGCTGAAGCTCCACTATTTTGGCCACCTGCTGGGAAGAGCTGACTCAGTGGAAAAGACCCTGATGCTGGGAAGGACTGAGGGCAGGAGGAGAATGGAACAACAGAGGATGAGATAGTTGGATAGCATCACTGACTCAATGGGCATGAGTTTGAACAAACTCTGGGGGATAGTGAAGGACAGGGAAGCCTGGGATGCTGCAGTCCATGGGGTCGCAAAGAGTCGGACGTGACTTAGTGACTGAACAGCAACAGTCTTACACCATATACTGAAGTCAGCTCAAAATGAAGACTTGAACTAAGACCTAAATCACGAGACTCTTAGAAAACCTAAAAATTAAATTCTCTGACACTGGTCTTGGCAGTGACTTCTTACATTTGACACCAAGAGCAGAGGCAACAAAAGCAAAAATGAATGAGTGGGACCACATCAGACTAAAAAAGCACAGGAAGCCGTGAGCCAAAGGAAGCAGCAGCCACCGAATGAAAGAAAATATTTGCAAACCATTTATCTGATAAGGGGTTAATATGCAAAATATTTAACAGGCTCATACAGCTCAATAGCAAATAAACCATCTGGTAAAAAATAAATGGCAGAGGGTTGGAAAAGACGTTTTTTCCTAGAGAAGACACACAGGTGGCCAATAGGTACATGACAGGGTGCTCAACACCACTAGGTCCCAGGAAAATGCAAATCAAAACCACAGTGAGCTCTCATGTCAAACTTGTCAGCATGGCTAGTGTCAAAAAGACAAGAAGAGGACTTCCCTGGTGGTTCAGTGGATAAGAATCCACTTGCCAGGACAGGGGGACACGGATTTGATTCCTGGTCCGAGAAGATTGCATGTGCTGCGGGACAACTCAGCTTGTGTGCCAGAACTGAGCCCACACGCCATAGCTAAAGAGAGCCCACACACTGCAGTGAAGGCCCAGCAGAGCCAGAAATAAGCAAGCTAGTTAATATTTTTTAAAAAGATAACAAATAAACAGTGTTCAGATATAAACTGTTAACTAAATATTTTTTCTAAATATGATTTATGTAATCAAGACTTTCTTAAACAAAGACACATCTTAGGAATGAAAAAATGCTTAATTACAAAAAAAAAAAAAAAATAAATAAATACTGTCTCTCAATTCAAAAAAATAAAAATAAAAATAAAAAGATAACAAGATTAACGAGGGAGTGGAGAGAAAGGAACACTTTTGTACTGTTGGTGGGAGTGTAAATTGGTGCAACCACTGTGGAGAAGAGTATGGAGGGTCTTAAAAAAATTAAAAAATAGAGCTACCATTTGATCCAACCAGAGGAAATGAAACACAATCTTGAACCGATGCCTGTGCTCGCTCTCCTTGCTGTGCTGTTCACATAGCCGGGCTGTGGCAGCTGCTTGAGGGCATCGGCGGGGAGTGGGCAAAGGTGATGTGTGTCCAGTGGACGGAACTCAGCTGTGCAAGGGAAGCCTGCCGTCTGCAGCAGCCGGGTGGACCTCG